>NC_135719.1:59689328-60001123 GCF_964656455.1 Halichoerus grypus | reverse complement strand
TTCCTTGCTTTGAGTGGTTCTGTTTCACTTGTAGACATATCCATGATTTCCTGGTTTGTGGCCACCCAATTGGTACTGAAAGATATCTCCAGTGTGGATAAACTCGAAATGACCTGTTTCATCTCCCAGATTGAGAACTGGTCACTGTTGTGTTTTCTTCTTTTTTTTAAAATAATTTTTATTGTTATGTTAATCACCATGCATTACATCATTAGTTTTTGATGTAGTGTTCCATGATTCATTGTTTGCGTATAACACCCAGTGCTCCATGCAGAATGTGCCCTCTTTAATATCCTTCACCAGGCTAACCCATTGTTGTGTTTTCTTTTTATGAGACTCTACTTAAAATCATGGAAACTTAATAGTGGAATAAAATGAAACTGAGCAAGTAAACCTAGTTTCACAGTACAGTAATTTATAGGATGTTTTATAAAAATGGTTTTGTTCTCTAATAAGTTTGAGAAATGCTGCATAGTATATCCCATTTTTGGAGATTCACAATGTATTAAAAACTGAGAAATGTTTCAATAAATTAAGGTTATTTAAGTTAGCATTTTCTAAACTTATTGGAAATAAGTCTTTGTCATGTTGTATTAGATTGGACTGAGGTTCTACAGAATATGCTGGAGGAAATACTGACTAACTGACCTCATATTTCAGTGATAAGATAAAAACTCAAAGAAGTGAAGCTACTTATTCAATTTTATCAAACTCAGTTTTCATTTTAAATTCAGTTCTGCCTATTACCTTTTATCTTTTTGTTTCATTAAAAAAAATCCTCCAAACCCTGTGCTATGACAAAATATATCAAAGAGGTTAGAAGAAAGCCAAATTTAAATACCTAGGCTGTCTGATATTTACTACTGAATTGCCTAAACAATTGTGTAATCAAGGATGTACTCCCAAATGTCATCATTTTATATTTATTTGAATCCAATTGGCTTTTCAACCAAAGTTTTTTTAATTTTTAAATTTTTTTTAAAAGACACATTTATTCAGCATCATGATCAGACTATTACATTTAGCAATCAACAGCATGGGTGCAAAAAAAAAAAAATCTACATTAAAACCCTTTGTTGGAATGCTTTACACTTTCCACAGAACAGAAACTAAAATAACCTGTTATACAATTAGTCACAAATACAGTCCTCGAGTTTTTTGCCCATACACATGAGTATTGTCTAAAATATGTCTTCTTTGTAGCAGCTAGGCCCTGCCACCACTGTGCTTGGCTGAGTTCACAAATCTGTTGTAATCTGTAGCTTCCCTGTCACTTCTCGGGCTCTCCTCTCCTGCTAAGCTTTGTTTCCTGGCAGTAATTAAAACCTTCTGCCACTGCCATAGCTACTGCTGCTGCTGGAACCACCATAGCCAACTTGGTTTTGTGATTTGGCAAAGTATTGGCCTCTACCACCATGGGGGCCAGAGCTTCTGCCTCCAAAATTTCCTCCTTTCATGGGTCCAAAATTTGAGGATTGATTGTTGTAATTGCCAAAATCATTATAGCTTCCGCCACCTCCAAAGTTGCTTCCATCATTACCAAATCTGTTATAGCCATCCCCACTGCCACCATATCCACCACCACCTCGACTGCCACCAAAGCCTCCTCGACCACTGAAGTTCCCTCCACGACCAAAGTTGTCATTCCCACCAAAACCACCTCCACGACCACCACCAAAGTTTCCAGAACCACTTTGACCTCTGGCTGGATGAAGCACTAGCCATCTCTTGCTTAGATAGGGCTTTCCTTTCTTCACAGTTGTGGCCATTCACAGTATGGTATTTTTGAATGACAGTCTTGTCTACAGAGTCATGGTCATCAAATGTTACAAAAGCAAAACCTCTCTTTTTGCCACTGCCCCGGTCAGTCATGATCTCGATCACTTCAATTTTCCCATACTGTTCAAAATAATCTCTTAGATGATGTTCTTCAGTGTCTTCTTTAATGCCACCAACAAAAATCTTTTTCACAGTTAAGTGGGCACCAGGTCTTTGAGAATCTTCTCTTGAGACAGCCCTCTTTGGTTCCACAATTCTTCCATCCACCTTGTGTGGCCTTGCGTTCATGGCTGCATCCACCTCCTCCACAGTGGCATACGTGACAAACCCAAAGCCTCTGGAGCGCTTGGTGTTTGGATCTCTCATTACCACACAGTCCGTAAGCGTTCCCCATTGCTCAAAATGGCTCCTCAGACTCTCATCGGTTGTTTCAAAGCTCAAACCTCCGATGAAGAGCTTCCGCAGCTGTTCAGGCTCTTTGGGAGACTCTGACTTAGACATGACGGCGGTGGGAGGGGAGACTTTAACGATGCTTACTCGGTGGCGTCCACGGGCAGAAAGTTAATTTTTATTTATTTATTTATATATATATATATATATATATATATATATATTTATATATATATATATATATATATAAAGATTTATTTATTTATTTATTTATTTATTTGAGAGAGAGAGAGAGTGCATGAGCTGGGGAGGTAGAGGGGAGGGAGAGAAAGAATCTCAGGCAGACTGCACTGTGTGCGGAGCCGGACATGGGGCTCGATCTCACTACCCTGAGATTGTGACCTGAGCTGAAACCAAGAGTTGGACACTTAACTGACTGTGCCACCCAGGTGCCCCAAAGTTTAGTTTTTAATAGTTCCACTGTATGTATTTGCTTTTTAGCTTTAAGACTCATTATTTTGGACACTGACCATCCTCTTATTTGCCCTTTTCATAGATTTTGGCTTTGCATGTTACTTGAAACTTGATTTAAGTTTATATTGATTCCACCTCTATTTAAAAAATTTTCTTGGTCTTAAGTTCCACTGAACTTCTGCCCCAACATTTGTAGGAGAAAATAAAACTGCCCAGTTTCTTCTATCATGTCGTTTTTTTTGTGGGGGGGGATTGGCAGAGCCGGCTGAGGCTTTATTTGGGAAAAGACACTTGAACTGGCTTTTAGTTGGGGGCATGAACAAGAGAGGGTACCGAGGGCAGTAGACTCCCCGCCAAGGGTAGGCTGAGGACTGGGGCTGAGTCTTAGGTGGCTCTCCTGTTCCCGACGCTCCCCGGCACAGCTCCTTACCCCCAAAGGCTCTATGGCAGCTACAAGAGTGGGGAGGCTGGGAGGGACCACCGTGGTTGTTCACTTGGACAGGATATCAGACGACTCGGACACCAGCTTCCCATCACAGGTCTCGATCTTCTTCACGACCACAGCCTTGGAGGAGCCACTGTGGCTGAAGGAACCAGCAGGGCCAAAGCTGGACTGGAAGGAGCTCAGGCCATAGTTGAGGCCGGGGCTTGTGAGGCCTCTATAGACCAGACCGAGCTCAGGCCACTTGAGTAGCTGCTGGTGGTCTTAGTATGGATACTCTTGTTCTGCATCCCAGACTCCAGCCAGCTCTCCTCACCCTCCAGCAGCTTGCGGTAGGTGGCGATCTCGATGTCCAGGGCCAGCTTGATATTCATGAGCTCCTGCTACTCGTGCAGCTGCCAGGCCATGTCCTGCTTGGCTCGCTGCAGGGTGGCCTCCAGCTCGGCCACCTTGACATTGGCGTCCTTAACGGCCAGCTCCCCGTACTGCTCAGCATCAGCAATGGCCACCTCCAGGGCAGCCCTCTGGTTTTTGAGGGCCTCAATCTCAGCCTGGAGTCAGCTGATTCTCCGGTTCATCTCAGAAATTCCATCTTCGTGCGACGGAGGTCATCCCCGTGCTTCCCAGCCAGTGTCTGCAGCTCCTCGTACTTGATCTGGTACATGGTCTCGGCCTCAGCCCAGCTGCGGTTGGTGATGTCCTCGTACTGGGCCTTGACCTCGGCGATGATGCTTTCCAGGTCCAGGGAGTGGCTGTTGTCCATGGACAGGACCACTGACGTGTCCGGGATCTGGGACTGCAGCTCACGGATCTCCTCTTCATACAGCTGCCTTAAGAAGCTGATCTCATCGGTCAGCCCTTCCAGGTAGGACTCCAGCTCTACCTTGTTCATGTAAGCCTCATCCACATCCTTCTTGATGAGGACAAATTCATTCTCCATGTCTGCACGCTCTTTCATCTCCTCCTCATATTCTTGAAGTCCTCCACCAGCCCCTGCATGTTGCCAAGCTCCACCTCCAGCTTCAGCTTCTCCTGGCCCAGGGTGTTCAGCTGCCGCCGGAGGTTGCTGATGTAGCTCTCAAACATGTTGTCTGTGTTGCTCCGAGCATTTTTCTGCTGCTGTAGGAGGCTCCACTTGGTCTCCAGAATTTTGTTCTGCTGCTCCAGGTGCCTCGCCTTGTTGATGAAGGAGGCAAATTTGTTGTTGATGGTCTTGATCTGCTCCTTCTCTTGGGTGTGCACAGCTTGGATGTTGGGGTCCACCTCCAGCTTAAGGGGGCTCAATAGGCTCTAGTTCACTGAGACAGCTGTGATGCCCCCCCATGCCCCTGGCCCCGCCGCCGTAGCCCCCGACCACACTCAGGCTGCTGCTCAGGTCACCCCGGAAGGTGCTGCTGCTGCCGCCCACCCGGGAGAAGGCAGAGGAGCTGATGTGGGAGCCAGGCCCGCTCATGTAGGAGTGGCTGCTGAAGGCCCGGGGGCTGGAGGTGGACATCTTATAGGACTTCTGGGTCACCCTGATGGACATGGTGGAGGCCGGAGTGGAGGCTGGAGTGGAGGCGAGTAGGCTGTACCTGACAGAGGTTCCAGAAGGAGCAGAGAAGCTGCTTCTAGGTCCTATCATGTCTTTCTGTCCAAATATTCATCCTTTACTTCATCCACCGATAGAATTTATGAACACAGGCGCTAGGCATTGAGCTAAGTGTCACAGCTGACACAAGGGCAAATATATATGATACCTGACTCAGCGCAGTTAGCATCTAGCTGAGAAAGGAATCCCTCTGGCTGAGGCTCTGCATGGTAAAGGACCAAGGCTACTGTGTATGGTTGCATAGAGGGTGCCTGCACAACTTCAGGGGACACCATCTACACAGATGATGACATGGTGGTTGTGTCACATATGTATGATGCTATGGAGTTGTGCCACCCAGGGGCCCTGTATGAGGGACCTGTGCTAGGACTTTATTCTAGCACCTTTCTGTTGGAGTTTTCAGTTTAGCTCCGGGAAATCACTTGCGGGTGAAGTTAGAGTAGGAGAAATGGCTTCTGTTCTGAACAGTAGAATTCTGCACATACTGGAGGAGTCGCCATTTTTTAAGGTAATTCTGAGCTGAAGAGATACACTGGCTTCAGAGCCAGTTTGAATATGACTGAAAAGTTGAATTTCACCTGTGACTTGGCTCCACCTGTGAAGTCTTTGGACAGTGAGCCAGGGAGTGCAAAAACTTGTTGTGGACTGGAATCAATGTGGTAGGTGAAATAAGAAAAAATCACAGCTTAAAGTCAATAACAGATGAAGCTAGAAAATTCCCAAATATTGGAAAGTTCAGACATATGCTTCTAGACAATAACCCATGGGTTAAAGGAGAAATCACGATAGAAATTGGAAAATACTTTGGATTGAATGACTTTGGAAATTTTGCATATCAAAAGTTGTGGGATATAGTCAAAGCTTTGCTTATTGGGAAATTTATAGCTTTACGTGAATATGTTAGAAAAGATGGGAGGCTGAAATCAATGAGTTAAGCACCCATCCTAAGAAGTTTGAAAATAACAGCAAATTAGACCAAAGAAAGCAGAAAGAATGACATTATTAAAGATAAGAGTAGAAAGTAATGAAGAGGAAAACAAAAAACTAACATGCAATAGAGAGGATCAAGAAGGGCAACAGTTGGTTTCAGAAAAGGCTAATAAAACTGAAAGTTCCTAGTGCAGGAATGGTGGGGTGGGAGAGAGAGAGGGAGAGGGAGGAAAAGGGAGAGAGAGAGAGAAAAAGGGAAGGAGAGCAAAAGGGAGAGGGAGAGAGGGGGAGGGAGAAGAAAATCAATGTTAAGAATAAACAAGTGGTTATTTGAGATCCTACAGATATTAAAATGATAAGAAGCTCTTACAAATAACATTATAACAATACATTTTAAAATTTAGGTGAAATGTACCCATTCTTAAAGAAATGCAATTTATTAAAAAAGGTATCAGAAGAAAGGGAAAATCTAGATAGTTTTTTAATTATTAAGGGAATCAAATGCATAATTAAAACTTTCACCATGAAGAAAACTCCAGATCAGTAGTCAGTAAATTATATCAATCCTTTAGGAACAAAATAACTCCAGTCTTACGCAAAAGAGAGAATATTCCTGACACATTTTTAAAGGTGAGCATAATGTCTATCTCATTCATGGGTAGACATTTTTTATTGTTATGTTAATCACCATACATTACATCATTAGTTTTAGATGTAGTGTTCCATGATTCATTGTTTGTGCATAACACCCAGTGCTCCATGCAGTACGTGCCCTCTTTAATACCCATCACCAGGCTAACCCATCCTCCCACCCCCCTCCCCTCTAGAACCCTCAGTTTGTTTTTCAGAGTCCATCGTCTCTCATGGTTTGTCTCCCCCTCTGATTTCCTCCATGGGTAGACATTTAAGAGGGCCTAATCAGGGGAGCCTGGGTGGCTCAGATGGTTAAGCGTCTGCCTTCAGCTCAGGTCATGATCTCCAGGTCCTGGGATCGAGCCCCATATCAGGTTCCCAGCTCAGCGGGGAGCCTGCTTCTCCCTCTCCCTCTGCCGCTCCCCCTGCTTGTGCTCTCTCTGTCTCTCTCAAATGAATAAATAAAATCTTAAAAAAAAAAAAAGAGAGCCTAATCAAAACATTAGTAAACTAAACCCAGAAATATATAAAAAGGAATGAAAGATTGGTTTAGCATCTGAAATCAATATAATTCACTTAGAATAAGTGAAAAAAAGTGACCATTTCAATAGATTCAGAAATTACATCTGATAAAATTTAATATTGGTTCATAATAAAAGCTTAGCAAATTGAAAATAGAGGAAGACTTCCTAATATTATCAAGGATAGCTATAAAAAAAATCTATACTTCATGGTTAGAAGCTCTCCCTTTGAGAAGGAATAATATAAAGATCCCTAGTATCACAACTTCTCTTCAGTATTGCACTGAAAATGCTATCCAGTGCAAAAAGTCAGGAAAAACAAGGAAAAAAAAAAAAGGTAAATCGATTGGGAAGGGAGAAATAAAGGTGTTATTCAAAGGTACAAAAATGTAAGGTAAATATTGAAAAATCAATTGTATGTATATAGCTGCAATAAACAGCTAGAAAATGAACAAAAATATATTATTTATGATGCATCAAAAATGTGAATAATCTAGGGACAAATCTGGGAAATGATGTATAAGACATCTATGCAGAAGACTATAAAACATAACTGATAAAAATTAAAAAGAAGACATAAATAAAAGAAAGGAAAAACCATGTATATAGATTTGAAGACTCAATATAAATAAAGATGTTAATGCTCCCCAAACTGATCTCAGTGTAATCCCAAATAAAAATACCATTCCCAATAAAAAGTTTATTTTTTTGGTGGAAATAAACAAGTTGATTCTAAAATTTATGAAAATCTGAAGGGTCAAGAATAGTCAAGGCACTCGAAGAACAAGTCAGAAATTAATGTTTAATAAGCACATAGAATGGTGGGATATAATAGAAAGTTCAGAAACAGACCACACATATATGAACATTTAATTTATAACAAAGGTGGTACTCTAAAATAGTTGGGAAGCTTAGTTTTATTGTTAAATTATGGCGGAACAGATGAATAAAAAAAGAAATGGGAAGAAGGAAACTTGACCCCTACATCCCGCCATAAACAAAAGTCAGTTCCTGGTAGAATGTAAATGTGGATGTAAGAGGTAAAATAGTAACATTGAAGAAGATAACATATGAGAATATCTTTATGGTGGAGGGTAGGAAAAGCACTAACTATAAAAGGAAAAGATGAAATGGCTAGATTAAAATTCAGAACTTCTTTTCATTATAAGGGAGTGAAAAGGCAAGAAGATAGTTGCAATAAACATGAAAGACATATTCAAAACATAAGAAAAAAACCCGAGAAATTTAAAAACAACCTAATAAACATATGAATAAGAGACTTGAACAGGCACTCCATAAAATATAAAATTCAAATGGCTAAAATATATAAGAAATTTCCTGAATTTCCTTAGTAGTCAAGAAAATGCAAATTAAAGCCATAAGAAGATTCTACTAGTCATCTTACTGAATGGCTAAAATTAGTAGGACTGACAAATGCCTAGTGTTGTTGGGGATATGGAGCAAGGGGAGTCATATAGAAGTGTATATTGGTATGGTCACTTTGAAAAACAGCTTGGTATTATCTATTAAAGTTGAAGAGCATGTATTCTATTACCCAAAAATTACAGTCCTAATGTGAGAACATGTGCACTAGGAGACATAGATGAGAATGTTCATAGTAGCATTACTGCAATGGCCCAAACTGAAAAACACCCAAATGTCTTATCCAGAATAGATACATATATTGTAGTATATTCATACAATGAAATTTTATACATTCATAAAAATAAATGAACTACATATAAATGCAACAAATGGATGTCTTTTACAAGTATAATGCTGAATTTGAGTGAAGCTGAATTTGAAAGCATACCTGCATTGTGACTCCATTTATGTAGAGTTCAAAAAGCAGGCAAGGGTGGGCTGTGGTGTTTGATAAAGTATTTTTTGATGGTGAGACTTGGTAAGCAGGGATTGCCATGGAAACCAGATAAAGGTTGCATTTGAGGAGCTCTAAGTGTTGGTGATTAGGAGGAGGGGGCATTTGGGATTCTGGCAACATTCTGTTTCTTGACTGGGGCAGTGGTTGCATGGAACATCAGTCATAATTCACTGAGATATGCATTTCTAATTTTGTGTACTTTCCTGAAAATTAGTAAAAAAGAAAAGAAAAAATATGCATATATCCTTTTACCCAACATTTCCACTTTTAGTTATTTATTTCATAGATACAATTGTGATATGAGTGAAATGAAGTATGTAATAGGATATTCTTTGCAACATTGTAATATCAAAAGATTAGAATCAACTGAAATGTTTTTTATGAAAGACCCATACAATAAAATACAAAACAACTATTAAAAAAGAATGATACAGGGGCACCTGGGTGGGTCAGTCAGTTAAGCATCTGCCCCAGGGTCCTGGAATCAAGCCCCGCATCGGGCTCCCTGTTCAGCAGGGAGTCTGCTTCTCCCTCTCCTTCTGCTGCTCTCCCTTCTTGTGCTCTCTTGCCCTCTCTCGGTCAAATAAATAAATAAAATCTTTAAAAAATGATACAGCATAATACATACTTCCTGAAAAGTTCTTCAAAGCCAAGTGAATGGAAAAACAGGGTTCAGAATAGTATATAGAGTTTGCAACATTTGTGTGTAGGAAAAATGCATAGGGTGTTTCTAAAAGTAGTAATAGTGATTTCCTTTTGAGAGAGAACTATGTGGCTAGAAGACAGGGAGGGAAGAAGAATTTCTTTTCAATGAATGTGCCTTTATATACTTTTTGAATTTTGTATGTATGTGTGTATCCCTTAGTCTCAAACTTTTTAAAAAAGATTTATTTATTTTTTTATTTATTTGAGAGAGAGAGATAGCTCAAACATGCAAGTTTGGGCGAGGGGTGGAGGTAGAGGGAGGGAAGCAGACTCCACACTGAGTGGGGAGCCAGAGGTGAGGCTCCATGCGGGGCTCAATCCCATGACCTTGAGGTCATGACCTGAACCAAAATCAAAAGCCTGGCATTTAACTTTCTGAGCCACCCAAGCACCCCTCAAACTTTTAAAAATAAAATAAAATACTAGAAAAATAAACAAGAATCACCCCATAGGCCGGTAGTTTTACAGATGTAAAAACAGACTTAGGAGTTTAAGAGACTTGTTTGAGATCATTCAGCTAATACGGAGTAGAGCTGGAATTTGGTCCCAGCCTATGTGAAAGTCTATGTGAAAGGAGATTCAGCCTATTAATAAATAAATAAATAAATACATATAGGAGCTTGTTGGCTTGCTTAGCTCAGTGTGGGCCATTTTGGAAACCTCTAATGAACCAAAAATGCTAGGTGCTTCATGCTAAAATTACATTTAAAGTTATTATGTGTTTTATAACGTATAAAGTTATTATGGGTGTTATATATAAGTGATGAATCATTGAATTATACTCCTGAAACCAATATTGCATTGTATACTAACTAACTAGAATTTAAATAAAAATTTGAAGAAAAGGGACGCCTGGGTGGCTTAGTCAGTTAAGTGTCTGCCTTCGGCTCAGGTCATGATCCCAGAGTCCTGGGATCAAGTCCCACATCAGGCTCCCTGCTCAGTGGGGAGCCTGCTACTCCCTCTCCCTCTGCTGCTCCCCCTGCTTATTATGCGCTCTCTCTCTCTCTGACAAAAAAAAAAATTGAAGAAAAAAAAGCTATTATGTGTTTTTGTAGTTCTTTGGATTCCATTAAATTTGGTGAGGATGTGGAGAAAGGGAAACCCTCCTACACTGTTGGTGGGAATGCAAGCTGGTGCAGCCTCTCTGGAAAACAGTATGGAGGTTCCTCAAAAAGTTAAAAATAGAGCTACCCTCCGACCCAGCAATTGCACTACAGGTATTTATCGAAAGGATACAAACATAGTGATTCTAAGTGGTACATGCACCCCTAGTGTTTATAACGCAATGTTCACAATATCCAAAATATGGAAAGAGCCTAGATGTCTATTGACAGATGAATGGATAAAGAAGATGTGGTATATATATATATATATAATGGATTATTACTCAGCCTTCAAAAATAATGAAATCTTCCCATTTGCAATGATGTTGGATGGGACTAGAGAGAGTGAAATAAGTCAGACAGAGAAAGACAAATGCCATATTTCACTCATATGTGGAATTTAAGAAACAAAATAGATGAACATAGGGGAAGGGAAGAAAAAATAAAATAAGACAAAAATAGAGAGGGAGGCAAACCATAAGAGACTCTTAACTGTAGGAAACAAACTGAGGGCTGCTGGAGGGGAGGTGGGTGGGGGGATGGGGTAATTGGGGGATGGGCATTAAGGAGGACACTTGAGGTAGTGAGCCCTGAGTGTTGTATGCAGCTGATGAATCACTAAATTCTACCTTTGAAACTAATGATATAGTGTATGTTAATTAAATTGAATTTAAATTAAAAAAAGAGGTGCCTAGTGATAGTTGCTAAGTAAAACAAAATGGAAATAGGGTAGACATTTAGAAATTAAGGTTTTCTATAGAAAATTCTAATACATAATACTATTAACTTATCTTAGTTTTCTGATTTCCTGACAAATTGGGCCCAGTTGTTGGATAGTAGTTTGACTGTATTTTACTTTATGGACATATAATTTTTAATTTTATAACAACTCTATCTCTTTGATGAAAGTTAACATACTCTTCTCTACAACCTTATGCTTTGTTTTATTTATAGCATATATCAGAGTCTGTCTCCTACATCTTCCACCAGTTGGTACCAAATTCTAGCCATTCTGCTTTTAAGATGTTATTTGGATATTTCTCACTCTCTACCTCTTCTTCTAATCCAAGCCTTCTGGATATTTAGTCTGGACTATTGCATTAATGTTTTCACTGGGTTTTATTCATTTACTTATCTTCATTCATTTATTTACTCCATCTTTATTGAGTACTTACTATGAACCAGATCTTGGGTATACAATGATTAATACAGCATGGTCCCTCTTCTCAAGGATCTTGTGGTTAACATGAAGAAGAAACATGAAAACAGAAAACAATATGAAAAGGGCTTCAATGGAAGTATGTACAAGATTTTATGGGAGCCCAGAAGGGGTAATGAAGAATTGAAGATGAGAAATCAGGGAACAGTGCACAGAGGAAGTGATGTTTGAGTGGAATCTGTGAGGATGAGGATTCTTCATTGAATGGGCAAGAATAATTGCAATTTAGGGAGAAGAAATAACTTGAGTAAATTCAGGGAGATATGAAAGGACATCTTCTCTATTCATTATGTGGGATATATGGCATCAGCCACTCAAGTTATTTTGTAGAAAGAGAAATTAGATATGAGATCTGCTGTGTAAAACTTTCAATGACTCACCAGTTTCTTCAAACACAGGAAATATTCCATGGTCTTAAAGCACACTTTCTAGTTTTCCTTCTTACAACTGTGCTTTCCTTCTTACAATGGGTTACATCAGTTTGGTTAAGTAGGTATCCTGTTTCCACAGCTCTCTCTCTCTCTGTATGGTCTCTGATTAGAGTTGTTCAAAAGAACTTGAAAGAACTTTGGCAGGTAGGAGACAAGGAGCAGTTATAACTTGTGGCAGTTTGTCATGGTCATAAACAGAGCCTGGTGGGTTCTGCTTGTCCTTGTTCTCCTCCACCCTCTGTCTAGCTCATCTTCCCAATTGCTGCCCAGCTGGCCAATAATGATTTCAAGTCTACTATCAGACCCTTGACTGTGGAGGTGCAGAGGCGTTGACTCTTTAAAAAGCAGTAGATTGGGGTGCCTGGGTGGCTCAGTCGATTGTCTGCCTTTGGCTCAGGTCCTGATCCTGGAGTCCTGGGATTGGGCCCCACATTGGGCTCTCTGCTCACTGGGGGGTCTGCTTCTCCCTCTGCCTCTCCCCTCGCTTACGCTCTCTCTCTCTCACATAAATAAATAAAATCTTAAAAAAAAGAAAAGCAGTAGATTGATTTAGACCTCCCCACAAGTTCCTCCTTGTGGTTTCATTTTCATGGCTGCCTGGATTGGTTTCTTGCATTTCCCTTTAGGCTTTGGTCTGTCCTCCCTTGCCAGTGTTCCAGATGGACTGCCTAATGACCTTTCCTCTGACCTCCTGACTGCCCCCAGCAGACTTACTTCCTCAGTTCTTCCCATATTTGTGTAAAGTCTGATTCCTAAAATAAATCCCGTATTCCCATAATACTCTTGGTGGCTGTGAACTGTGACTAATACAGGAAGATTTCTTAAATAGGACACAAACTGTGATTAGAATACTTCCTTCTTCTAGCATGGCAAACAAGAGGCAACAACTCTAAGCCATTACATTGGAAAATGTATTAAATATTTGAATGGTGGGAAGACACAAAGAAAAGCCCTTTCAACATGCATGTTATCTGGAAAAAAGAGGAAAGAGATGAATTCATTTTTTTAAAGTGTTAAAACAAAGGTGGATGAAATCCTAAAATATTTTGCATGGCAAAGTCTTGTGTGTTTTCAGGATTCAATTTAAATGTGTCTTCCATTGTGAAAACTTCTAGAACTTCCCTCCTGTTCTTCCCTGTTCTTCCACCTCCTGCCTCATACAGTGAGGCACAGCTCCAGTAACCAATTTGAACTTATTGCCTTGCATATACAACATAGGTTTGCTTCTAAATCCATAAGGATTAGGTTACTGAAAGCCCTCAGCTAGGAGGATGAATGGTTGAGAATCAGATGATTTTTAACTTTGTGAGGAACCTCCATACTGTTTTCCAGAGTGGCTGTACCCAGTTTGCATTCCCGCCAACAGTGTAAGAGGGTTCTTAACTAACTTGAATTTAAATTAAAAAAAAAGAGAGAGAGAATCAGATGATTTTGTAGGCAAAAGAGTCGGGGAACTGAGAAAATGTATGGGCACACAAAAAATCATTTTAGCTATTTTATGAGATGAAAATAAAGCACCAAAATCCAATAAAGTATAATTTGAACCACAAATTTAAGCCACATTTGTAATTTTACATTTTCTAGTAGCCATGTTTAAAAAATTAAAAGTAATGAGTGAAAATAATTTTAATATTTTGATTAACCCCAAACATTCAAGATATTATAATTTTAGCACATAACCAATAAAAAGATTATTGATGAGAGAAAAAATAACGCAGTAAAATTAACACACTAAATAAAGAGAACACCAATGACATATTACTCTTTATTGTTTGTAAAAGTTATATCATAGTTACTTTCTATTTGCCAATTTTTGGTTGCTGCAAAATATTTTAGGATTTCATCCACCTTTGTTTTAACACTTTAAAAAAACGAATTCATCTCTTTCCTCTTTTTTCCAGATAACATGCATGTTGAAAGGGCTTTTCTTTGTGTCTTCCCGCCATTCAAATATTTTAATACATTTTCCAATGTAATGGCTTAGAGTTGTTGCCTCTTGTTTTAGGTCCTATTCATGTGCACAAATGCAGAGTGACTTGGATGCTAAAGATAGAAATAAAGAGGGAGAGAGAGAAAAAAAAAACTAACAAACAAGCAAACCCTAAGCCTTCGGGAAAATTTTATTTAACTTACTCATTCTCACTGCATAGGTATTTCTCACCTCTTCTCCCTAATACAGAGACTTAGAACCTCTCTGATAAGCCAAGTTCATGCTAAGGTGTGCTCAGCCCCCATCATATTTCTGCTACCTGCCTTCAAAGGGCACAGGAGTGGAGTTCTGGGGCCAGGTTTTACCTTCTTTCAATGTCCTGAGAGAGAGGGAAAAACATTGCAAAAACTCTTGCCCGTGTTATGCTGTCTTTTTTTGCTCCTTTTCCTATTCCCTACACCACTTTCTCTTTTTCTAATTATCCCCAGTCTGAGGGACTCATAAATCTCATACACTGTAACTGAAAGTGAAATTCTCCTAGTTGCTGCAAAGCAGCACGGAAGCAAATCCACAGATACTGGGCTTCTGTATAAAGGGATGCTCATGGCTGAAGACGGATACTCTGTATTCAGTTTTCATATTCATGTACTCATAGATTTGCCTTCATTTGATTGGCTAAAAAAGAAAACTGGTTTCTCATAAAATCTTCTTGAACTACTGTTAGGAGAAGACGATCTGAATTGCTTTATTTCAGGGACATTTGTCAGTTCTTAATAATTAAACCTGATTGGCTGAGGGAGAAAATTGCTGAGAGGCCAATCAAATTGCTTCTTATTTGAGAACTTGGCCATTTAAAGATAGCTCAAGTGGATTTCATGGTAACTGGATCCTGAAATGGTCAGCCATTAGATTTTGTGTTTCAACAACTGAACGGGATGGCCCATTGATTGCCCATTCATTGTGACAGCCCAAAGCCCCATGATTGACCAATATCTGGTTAACTCAGTTGACCTGGATATCCAAGGCCTCAGTGATTGCTCCCTGAACCTTAAGGGGAGCTTGAACTGCCAAGGACCAGTCACATGCCTGTTTTGCTTGCAGAATCCTCATTGTCAGAGAACAAAATTCACGGTCCACCTTTGTTCTTTCATAGTGCCAAACAAAACAAAAATAAAAACAAAAACCCCACAATATTTTGGGAAATTTGTTCTACTAAAGAGATGTTTTATCATATCTACCATTATAAGCACAATAAAATTAAAATAATCTAGTGCTATTTACATTAGGTTTATACTGGGCTTATTTGATTTGCAGGTGATTTAAAGGTGCCCTAAACTAGTAGTCCTCAAAATGTGGTACCCAGGCTGGCAACATCAGAATCATATTGAAACTTGTTAGAAGCTCAAATTCCAGGGTCCCTGTCCAGAAAAACTGAATCAAAACCTCTGGGATGGGGCCCAGCAACCTGTGTTTCAACAAGCCCTCCAGGTGATCCTGATGTGTGCTTAAGCTGATTATCACTGCTCTTAACTGTTAGCATGTGGGGTTTTAATCAAATGGTGGCAGCTCGGATCTCAATGCTTTCTGTTCTCATCTCTAACCTTTCCTCTAGGGTCCTCCAGAGTCAGAAGAGTCACTTCTCTGGTTGATCAGTCCCTCAAGGCCCTTAGAAACCTCTACTTCTGGGGCCTGGGTGGGTTATCTGGTATTAGGATGTGCTGGGAACACTATGTGTTACCTCATTAGAACTTAGCAAGTAAACCAGGGCTTCTCATCTGGTTTGGTTAAGTAACACTACTAACCTTCTGGCCTGGCCTAGGTAGCTGCACATTTATTGCAAAGGAAGCAAACTATTGCCTTTGTTTGCTCCTGTCAGCATTATAAGGGTGAGGTAAGGGTCAACCCTCTCAAAGTAGTTAGAATAGCACCCTGGCAATTTTAAGCTTTCATTCTGGAAGAAAATTTCTATTTGTTTTCTTTATGAGGCTGGTATGCTGGAAGTCTACAACAAACCTAGAATTTTAAAAGACCCATTGCATTAAAAGAATGCATCTTTATGTTATATGAGAGATTCAGGGGCCCAGGAAAATGTCAGCTTGCAATGTGGCTTAAATATTGTATTTCCTTGTTCAAAGGCTCTGGGATGGGAGCAGGGAGGTTGGAGATACAGACTCATTGGTCCTACTCAACAAAGTTTACTGGAACCAAATATATCTAAGAAAAATACATTGGTATGGTGCTTTTTTCCCCACTAGAGCTGCCCTCGATAAAATGTGGGTGTCATTTGAAAAGGGCATCATTTCCAATGAATTCTGAAAGTGTCACATGGAGTATTGATTGATCAGTCTTGCCGACAGCATGACTAGGGCCAGAGTGGAGCTGTCCCTGTGATCCAATTTTCAGACCTCACAGACACCTTCACTCCCTGGCAAATAACATCAGCAAGTGGCAGAATGGAGGGGGCCAGAGGTACGGGTGTGTGTGCAGGAATAATCTGGGAGAAAGGTGGCAAGAATGAATGATTTTGTATCATGGCCAGCTTGTCTAACCAGTACACGTTGAAAGCTGCAAGTATCACACCTTAGGTGATTAGAAGTCTGCTTTATTTTCTCTAACAAGCAACATTAAGCCATGAATAAGTCAAAAGCAGGTTCTAATCAATGAAGAATACCAATACCAACATCAATGAAATCATTTTAAGATAATGTTAGTTTCTACATTTGTGTTTGCTTTTGTCCACAAATTCATACAATACAGAGATGGGAAAGAAGTACCCTCCCAACTGTACTTTGCAGCACAAACCATAGTTATACCAAATACAGGTGGTCCTCAGAATGACAAACACAGTCTAGGAAAGTGACTTCTAAGTGTGCTACTTGCTTGCTCTAGGATTGCATGTACGAACAGATGCATGGATGAATATGAGCAGGTGGATCTACCATGGCCCATGTCACAAAGAGTTTGGAGGTTGGCTGAGTGGCTTAAAGCAAGGTGTGATCTCCTAGGCAAGGTATGGGCTCTCATTTTTCTATTTATAAAATAAGAGACTAGACAAATGATTTCTAAGTTTCATCCCGGCTCTGGCATAGTATGCTTCTTTTCCCATAGGTTTTACTCAGGGGCAGCAAGATTGAGGCAGAATAGGGGCTTGGGGGGCTCCTGGGTGGCGCAGTTGGTTAAACGTCTGCCTTCAGCTCAGGTCATGATCCCAGGGTCCTGGGATCTAGCCCTGTGTTGGGCTCCCTGCTCAGTGGGGAGTCTGCTTCTCCCCCTCCCCTTGCCTCTCCCCCTGCTTTGTGCTGTCTCTCTTGCTCACTCTGTTTCTTTCTCAAATAAAATCTTAAAAAAAAAAAAAAAGAATGGGGTTTTGGTTGAGCAGAATGGAGGTGGCTGAGGGCTCACTACTTTCTGTGAAAATAGTTTCCCAGTGTGTGAACTCTGTACTACTGGATGAGAAAAAGAAGCATGAAATTTGCATCTGGGTGGGTCGACTCCAGGGCTCTGGGTTCTCTGGACATCAGGACAGGGACTAATGGTGCTGGAATCCTGACGCCAGAGGAGTAGGGCAAGAAGTACTCAGGAATTACAGGCACTCTCCCTTCTGAGCTGAAGGTCCCAAGGGACTTTGCTTTCCTTAGCACTCCTACCTGGGATCCTTGGGGCACATTGTTGTGGGGAACATGGAAGTGTGTTTCTTTCTTCCTTTGCACAAGAGAATAATAGCATGCTATGATTTATCCACTCTAATTCTTATATACTCATTAAACTTTGTTGAGCCTGTTACATTCTGTGCCCATTTTCTCCTTGCTCTTGGGATATTTGTCTATGGTCAGAAGAGACTCTTTTAGTCATAATTGTTTCCTTTTCCCAGTCTGGCAGCTTATGCCCAATCATAGACTGCTGCATTTTGCTTAGAAGACCTCACAGGACTGCTGGGAGGTTAAATGCAGCACAGCATTGAAAGCACCAGATCTTGTATAGGATGATAAGTGTATAACACTTGGTTATTATTTCCAACAGACTGCAAGCACCCTTAGAGACCAGGATTGTGCCTATTCTTCTTTGCATCCTCTTTGCTTAGTACATTGTGGAGCTTGACGGATGCTAGTTCAATAAAGAAATCAGTTCAAGACCTGCCTCCATAGCTGTCATAAGTGACTTGACCATCTGGACTCTTAGAGTAGCTCAGGGAAAAGAATGAGTACTTGTTCTTGGCAAAGAGGATGATAATTTAGACTTCTGGCCATTTTTGTGGACAGTGTGTTCACATAATGGTTAGATCCAATGACTGTAACTCTCCATTGTAAGAGAATCCAGGTAGAACATTCTGTCCAACTGTTGACTTAATCTTGTTAGAAGGATGCCTAGCTTCAACCTTTGTTCTTTTGCTGGGACATCTGAGCTTTAGTGTTCACTTTTGTTTGTTCTTGCAGCTCAGCTCCCAGATATATGCAGGTCAGTGGACTGGCTCACCTGGCCTCCTGCCACACCCCCGTGAAGGCCTTTGCCTTTGGTCAGCACTTTCCTCAGAAGGAGGTGGGCTCACCATCAGTCCGTGTATGTCCAGTGGTAATTGGGACAATCATTCTGCCACAGGGTTGAGTGACACCTATTCTAGTACCATTTTAGATGATGAAACTGGAGGACTACTTTATAAAGTGGCCAGTCCAACCAGAAGAAGGATGAAAAAAAAATCAAATAATTATTATTCTAGGTGGGGAAGTCAGAACTGGAACTATTTTCTCTTTGGAACTGAATGATGTCAGGTATTTTGCCTATTTATCCAATGCTCCATCATTACTTTTTAGTTTTATGGATTAAACAAGATTTTATCTGTTTGAGCGGAAAAATACTAAAGTATGAAGAAATTCAGTAGTTCTTGTTTCCAATTGGTTAATGGAATTATGGAGCCTGGAATCCAGATCATTTGACCCAGAGTCTTTCTTTTTTTTTTTTTTTTTTTTTTTTAAAGATTTTATTATTTATTTGAGAGAGAGAGAATGAGAGAGAAAGAACACATGAGAGGGGATAGGGTCAGAGGGCGAAGCAGACTCCCTGCCAAGCAGGGAGCCCGATGCGGGACTCGATCCAGGGACTCCAGGATCATGACCTGAGCCAAAGGCAGTCGCTTAACCAACTGAGCCACCCAGGCGCCCCTGACCCAGAGTCTTTCTATTGCACCACACAATCTCAAGATATCTAGTCATTCCTGTTTTATGGCTGGTTTGCTGGCTGCCCACTGCTAAAAAGCTTTCTACTGATTATGAGGGAAAAAATTCAGCTACTTTCAAAACCATTTTACTAAAACAAATAGCCCAGTTCCCTATCTCTGTTCCATAGGTGACTTATCAGTTAAGAAAATCAAAATATGAAACTTTCATTATATGTTACATCCCAAATAATTTCAAAGGCAAATTATTGGTCCACTTTTTCTAAGGTTTTATGTTTATGTTTTCTAGAAACATTACATAGGCAAACTGAAAGAACATTTGGATAAGAGAAAAAATGATTATAATCTCATAATTCCTATCTGATATTATTACTGGCATATATTTTTATTTTTTTAAAGATTTATTTATTTGAGAGAGAGAGAGAGAGTGAGTGGGGGGAAGGACAGAGGGACAGAATATCTAAGCAGATTCCCACTGAGTGAGGAGCCAACTGGGGGCACGATCTCATGACTTGAGCCGAAACCAAGAGTCGTGTGCTCAACCGACTGAACCACCCAAGTGCCCCTATTACTGGTATTTAGAGAATTTCTTTTTAGTGTATTTTCTCCATGCCCATTCCTCTCCATCTAATTATAATTACATTGTTGATGTTATTTGGTAGTCCCCTCCACCTAATTTTATAGTAGAGGAATTTCCCCTTATTACATATTCTTCATAGTCATCCATGCTTTATAATGATGTATTACATTGAGTATACCTCAGCTTAATCATTCCATATTTTTGATATTTAGACTATTTTCTCTTTTTCTGTGCTCTTTTCATGTATCACTGCTGTGGATCTCTTCAAACATAAGTACTTTTTCATTATTTAAAATTATTTCTTTTTTAAAAAAAGATTTATTTATTTATTTATTTTAGAAAGAGAGAGATCGAGTGAGCAGGGGTGGGGAAGGGCAGAGGGAGAGGGAGAAGGAGAGAGAGTCTCAAGCAGACTCCCTGCTGAGTGTGGAGCCTGATTATTATTAAATTAATTATTAAATTAAAAGACACCAAAAGTTGGTAATACTTATATGATTAAATAAGCAGATAGAAGCATAGGAAACTAGCTTATATTGCTCAAGCTAAGTCTCTTGGACAACTGATGTTTCCAAGTGCAGTGCGAATTTCTTTGGTGGACAGTGGGATTAAAATGGGGCTACTGAAGGTCCATTCCATATAGTTACAGAAATTTCTAGAATACAGAGGCTGGATAACAGGCATTTGAAGTAGTCTTACCCTCCAGTGTGTCTTTTTGGGAGATTTTGCTTGTGTAAGAGTGTTTTGTTTATTTCAAGCAAAACAAATTATTATTATTTTTTAGAGAATATATTTGTGAATAAAATGTGACACCGGGTATCCAGTGTCCAGATCAATGCAATATTTTACTCGTAAGACAACGCAGTCATTTTTCCATCTAACCTATCAGGAGATAAAGGATTCCTTTCACTGAAGACTCCAAAGAAGTGAGGAACCGTGGGATCCATAGGTGTGATACGTAGATCCTGTCTGGGATGGCTTGGAAGTAATTACTGCTAAGCATAGTCATGTGGTCTGCTTATAAGACACTAGCTATTGTTCCAATGATTTCTATTGTTACACTTATATTTGGTAGAAGTGTGGTGTTTATAAGGATTTTGCACTTTCTCTCTCTCCCTTGAAGATAGGGATTTGCTTCATAGGCCCTCTCTAACCTTGCTCTGCTGATTAAAAAGCTTAAGGACCACACAGATTTCATGGGTTCTGAATGCTCCTTTATGAAATTCCAGGAAGGATGAGTGTGCTGAAAAAAAATTCTGTTTTTCTAGAAGAGAAACTGGTACAATCAGAATGACTCAGAATTTAATTATAAATGATTCAAAGCAATTGAATATTGCTTATTCAAAGCCCCGGGTGAGGAGGAACTCCTTTGTTTTCGGCAATAAGGTGCTTGTAATGGGATGTGGCAGCAAACAGACGACAGGGAAAAAGTATATTAGTTCTCCTAACCCCCTTCTCTTTGCTTTTTCTGTGTTGGATTTAAGAACTATCTCAAATAAAAGGTAAGGGAAAGGAAGGACTCACAGGCAAAGCAAGAGTATGTGAGGGATGGGTATTTCAGAGAGTTTGGGACAAATAAAAAAAACAGGGAAAAGGAAAGAAAAGAAAGGCAGACTCGACTGACCAACAGGAGCTAGGCACATTCATGACTGGTAAATTGGGCTCCTGCATGCTCTAATTCCTGCTGCACCCCAGACTGCTAACACGCCTTGATAAAAAGGAGAAAAGAAAGGAGGGGAAAAAAAATCCATGCAGGAGGTTGTGAGTGCACACAGAATCTGTTCCGAGCTCCCTCCACAGGCAGACATGGATCAATAAATCAATAGGGAATGTTCACTGGCTGTAAAATGGGTAGAGAATCCAGTGTCAGGCTGCTCCAAGATGGATGGACAGTGGGCTTGCTGTCTGCTGAAAGGCCAGAGGTGACTATCACCTTGAGATGAGATCAGTGACCAACAGCCTAACAGCCCTTTGAACTCAGAGTCTATGATTGAGGACCCGGGCATGGCTTAAAACAGTCCCAGTGCGACCCATGGTGACATGCCCTCCGCTTTGTGCATCACCCCCCAACACTCACACCTCTTGGCGGGGCCGACGGTTTGCCACACGGGGCCTGGCTGCTGTCTACCCCTGGCCTGCTGTGCCCTGTCATTGAAGTAAAGGCTACAGGAGACTGAATCAGAAATTACTAGATGCCCTAGTGGTAGGAAGCATCGATTGGAAAGGGTAGGGATTTTCTGCACAACAGTTGGATTTTCCCTTTTATATAAAGGGGGTTTAACATAATACAGGCAGTGCTTTCCCTGCATAGCACTGTATGTTAACCCTTGCTTTCGTGGACTTAACCTGAGGCTGCCGCAGGGGTGGCTGTAGTTGGTCTTTCTGAAATTCAGAAAAGTGCTTTCTATTTGAAGGGCGGTTAGGTCAGGCCAGCCTGGCTGTGTGGGGGCTCTCCGGGAGCGGTGGGTGGCTTCTCTTCAGCTGCGACTCTGCCAGCAGGCTGCAGCATGACTGGGTTTCCACACGGAGCGGGGACAGCCTTGCTCGGGAGTCCCTGCTACTGTGACTGGCAGGGGATGGTGTACTCCTTGTCCTCTCTGTGACCCCAACTTATTTTCACTTTTGAGGATTCAGAGCTCCTAACCTCTTCTAACAGAGACCAAGTGCTCACTTTGGGTTCAAACGCTGCACATCCATTTCCTGCTTACTTCTCAGGATGTGGCTCTGACACAAATAGCTCATCCAAGAAAAAATGTAAAAAGCCCAAAAATTCTGGGTGATATTTCAGCTTATCATTTAGATAATTTACCAATATCTGGCCACAGGTACAGTGTACATACCTTATTCATTTCTTCGTTCTTTTATTCAATAAATGCGTTTTGATTTCCGGCTGCTTGCTATTCCTACTAATGTGCTAGGCAACTGGTAAAAAGATCAAGAAAATATGGTCCTAGCCTTTGAGGAGTAGGAATCCCTGAAAATGATTTATAAAACTTATATTCCTAGTGTGTCTAGAAGATCTTACTTATTTTTATAAAAATAATTTTTTTTAATCTTTAAGGTTTTCTTATCAATGTTTTTGGATAAACAGAAAAGGCAAATTTTTTTTGCAATAGGTAAAAAAAGTAAAAAGGTATATTCGATACATAATTAAATGAAAGCTGTATGATATCATGGGAAATGCATTGGAGAGGATTCACTCACTCACTCATTCATTCTACAAATGTGTATTGACTATTCTGTGCCTGGCAAGCTGCTGATATTGGATAGTTCTGGTGGAGAGTAGACATTCAACACAGAGTCCTACAAATAAATATACAAAGGTATAGAGTACTGTGAGGGTGAGGGTGAGTAGGAGGAAGATCTAATTTTGATATGCGGGAGGACAGGGGGAGGTCATCAAGGGCTTTGAGAGCAAAGGAGGAGATGGAGTCAGGGTGGAGAAAAGTGGGATATGGACTGGGCCTCACGTCCTGGTCCTGCCACCAACCAGATGTGTGACTGCAGGCAAGACTGTGTTTCCGGCCCTGTGATTCCCCATCTGTCCGATGAGGGGGTTAGGCTTGTTAATTTACACAAAACTTTTTGGCTCTGAACTAGTATGATTCCTTAAAAGAGTCCATTGACATGAAGGCTACATCTATTACAAATGGCATTCTCAGGGGTGGTTCAGATAAAAGAATACAGAGTTGTTGCTGTACAACCTCCATGGCACCAGTCATATGGGAAAGTTAGTGCTTTTTTACCATAGCTCCTTACTATGGCCTTAAAAATGTTGGTCTTAGTCCTGGTCCAAACAACTCATGAGGCCATCGAGAAAGACTGGAGTAGATTAGACTGAATATGATGACCCATACTTCAATTTCTGGTTTAAAAAAATGGAAAAAAAATAGGCAATAGGCTGCATTTAGAAATACTAACAGGTTTCTCATTTTTCAATACCTATGTGCCAGATATTGAGCTTAGTAGGTGAGAGAGGGAAAGATGTCAGACTAGGATTCTTTCCTCATGAAACTAATTTAACTGAATTTAGAAAAAAAGAAGATGTATTTAAAAATTTAAATAATTGTAGATATTTGATCCATGTACACTAAATATAGAGCTGATCCATATACAGATTTACATAAAGATGTTAGAGCCTTGTTGCTTTGTGTCATTCCATTATGGTTGCTCATCTCTCCTTCCTCTTATGTAGATGGAGACACACTGGCTCAACTTCAGATCTTGGCGTGCAATATTCTTAGTCTGTTCATTGGTATGAAATGTTGGCTTACTTTCCTAACTAAAATCTTAGTCTCCAGATCTTAAAAAGATGTCTTGGGGACAGGAACAGCTACTCCACATTGGTCAGGGAAGCAGGAAGATGGGAGCACACAGGTGGAGTACACATATGTTAGAAATTGCTGGAAAAATACCATTTGAACTCGTATCTGTCTCTCTTGGTTTCTTCCAAATCCAGATGATACAAGGTGTCACACACTCCAAATAACTCCCAGTCACGACCAATATTAAAGGTGGTGACCTGGGAACCTACAGTCCCCAGGATATGATGATATTAGGAGGCCTACACAGGGATCTCTTGAGAATGGTGATAAATGGAGTCACCTTGAAGTGTGTCCCGAATGGCTTTGTTGGGGCTGCCGGTGTATCTGGGAAGCCCTTTAAACATTGCCTCCTTTTAATCTGGGCTGTCTTTGATGCTGGGTATGTTGCTAGAGTTATTCTACCAAACACAGACTTTTCGATCGATTTTTCTTTTTAGTTGTAGCTGATTTAGAAACTGCTTTTTAGGTCTATGTGGGTAACCTGAGTGTTGCAGATGCCCCTGGCAAGGAGGCTCCTGAATTATCACATAATTATCTGGAAAGCCTTCACCTCTCGGCCTCGCTGGTGCTTCCTTTTCTTGCAATCACCCCAGAAAAGCCTACCACTTCAGAGTTCAGGCTTTGGCTTTATGGAATCTTGGGCTCAAATCCCAATTCCCCACTTACTAGCTCCTGTGGAAGTTAATTTTTATCTTTCTAAATCTCAATTTCCTTACCTAGAAAATGGATTGTTAGAATTTAATGAGATGATGACTTTAAAGATCTTGGAAAATAGGAAATACTCAAGAAATGTTAACTCTTGTCCATAATAACAAAAACAACAATTTGAGTTTAACCTAACATCTAGTCTAACCCTAGCTGTCATTAGATTTGAGATCTACTGAATCCAAGATCTGAGAATGGTGCATGCCTCACACATCCCTCCCAAGACCAGTCTGGACACTTGGGTAAAACATAAGGATTCTCTCTCATCTTGAGCCTCTGTCAGTCTGCACACTCTGATCTCTGGCTTGACCCTTCCTCAGCATTTTGCTAGTGAGTCACTCCAGTGCCTTCTTTTACTTCATCACGTTCTATTGTCTTTGCTTAAACATATTCCTGGTTGCTACATTCTTCATCCCTCCTGGGTCCCACTGTCATATATTATTACTGATTTCTCTTGAGGCTCCTGGAAGGCAGAGGAGAATAAGATCCAACAAGTGATGCTGTTCCCCATTTCGAGTGAGACCACCATTCTTAGTATGTCCAGCCAGTCCTCCTAGGGGTGTCTCTTTACCATTTTCTCAAAAACCCATTCTCCCCCATGGTCCTGCTCAAGGGCTTATGCATGAGACACTGTCACCCCAAATCACCAAAGGCATGATTGGAGTTTAAAAGCAGATCCAACTTCCTATTGGTCAGCCCCTCCCACCTCACCTGAACCTTGAACAGGTTTTGCCTGCCTATCTCAACAACAGCCCTCCCTGTGTCCCGAACCCACCATGACTTTCTATGGCTTGTCAAGCATTTCCCAGCCCTGGTCCCTTTGTGCTAAGGGACCTGGGTTCCATGGCATTAACAGAACGAGTTGCTGAGTTGTGTGAGCCTGACCCAGTGCTAAATCTAGCTGTCAGACCCTTTATTCATCTTGTTTCTCTGAGACCCTTTCCACACTGGTGTTTCAGATGCCTTCCTTTTTGCTCCATCCTCAGTCCCTCCTTGCAAGGCTGGAGACTTCCTAACTCCTTTACAACAAAACCAAGGATTATCTGATGGCATGTGAACTCACAGTTGCCACTTCTATCTTAGCACATCACCCCTCTCATCTTTATTTCAGACTCAGAGATAGGTGTTATCCCTTTTTTCTGCCTTACTCTGGATCCCCTCCCCACTCACTCCTGGGAGACCCATCTCAGTCATCCCCCATCTCTTTCATCTTCAGTCTTCCTGTCCCCATTGTCTGATTCTTTTCTACCTTCAGATCTTCACAGCACTCCCATCAAAAAATTGGAAAATCAAAAATATCCACCCCCTCACCAAAAAACCCCCCAAAGTCCTTTGAGGACCTTTCTGCCTCTATAGACTTCCTTTCAAAATCCTCTCCCCCCGCACAATATGCTCTGGTTCTTTATTTTAACCTGATTTTACCTCCGTGGCGGGGGGGTGGGGGGGTGGGGGGGTGGGTGGGGGAAGCCTCCTGTTGATTCTTTCTTCAGAGCCTTTATATCCGTCTTTGCTATTTCTGTCCCCCTCCCCCCACCCCTCCGGTTCAGATGTCTATCACCTCAAACCTGGGATATTACCTGGGTTTTCTAATCATTTTCTTCAATCCAAGGCCACGCTACAACTAATTGGTGAGTAAATCTTTGTAAAACAGCACTTTGACCATGTCATATCTCTGCCAACAAAATGATAGCTCGCTACCACCCACAGGACAAAGTCTAAACTCCTGCTCTTCCACAGGGAGAACCACAACAAACCCTTTTTCCGATCTCTTTTCTTTTAAAGACCCACATCTACTTCAACTAATTATCACTGAAACTCACCTCTTACATCCCAGTGTTACTGCAATTAGTCTTGTCTCCTTTTTGAAATGAATTTTCCTTCTTGTTTACTTACTTAAAGTACACATGCCCTTCTAGACCTGTCTCTGGAAATACTTCTTCAAGCTCTTTCCTGATTTTACCATCTAGCCATAAACCTTCTCTCTTACCATTATACTTTGTGTCTCTAGAGCTATCCTCCTCCTCCAAGGAAAAAGGGAGGTTTTATTCACTTTATCAGGGTTTTTAGGTAAAATTTTAGGTAAATATATTTGGGCTAAAAATTCACTTATTTTACTATGTGCATCTAGACTCAGAGCATTTCCTCTCCATCTATTACCTTAAATATTTTTTTTGCATACAAAAAACACTATTAGAAGAGATCCTAGAAATACAGATTGGTAAACACAAAAAGTCTTGCAATACAGACTGTTGTAAATATTTTGGTGTATAACTTTCAGTCTTTTTTCATGACCCACATTCTTATTTGTTTATCAAATATTTCTAACCATCCATATGCGGATCACTAGGGATAGAATGACAGATCAGACAGACATGATATCTGCCAGGTTGAGCTGATATTCTAGTATATATAGTATATAAAAATATGTATAAAATATATAAATGCAAGAGGCACATATATATACATATGCATACAAATACATAAGATTACATAAACATATGTATATACATATACATGTATTTATAAAAGTGGGATCATATTGCACATTCTGTTTCATAACTTTCTTTTTGTAATGATATATCATTAACATTTCAGTATCAATAAGTATACATGACTTTTTTTTTCTTACCATCTTAACCATTTTTTAAAAATTTGAGAGAGAGAGAAAGAGCCAAGGGGATAGGGACAGAGGGAGAGGGAGAGAGAGAATCTGGAACAGACTCCCTGTTGAGTGTGATGCCCGATGTGGGGCTTGATTCCAGGACCCTGAGATCATATCAGGAGTTGGATGCTTACCCGACTGAGCCACCCAGGTGCCCCCCATCTTAACCAGTTTTAAATGTGCAGTACAGTAATGATAATTATATGCATTTTGTTGTGCAATAGATTTCTAGAACTTTTTCCTCTTGCAGAACTGAAACTCTGTACCCACTGAAAAGCATATCCCCTATCCCCTCCCCCAAGCTCCTGGCAACTACCATTCTACTTTCTGTTCATAAGAGATTGTCTATTTTAGATACCTCACTTAAGAGGAATGATGCAGTCTTTGTCTTTTTGTGACTGGTTTATTTCACTTAGCATAATGTCTTCAGAATTCATCCATGTGGAAGCCTTCTTTTTACAGGAGGACAATATTCCATTGTATGTATATCCCACATTTTCTTTATCTATTCATCTGTCAATGGAATTTTAGATTACTTCTACCTCTTGGGTATTGTGATTAGTGCTGCAATGAACATGGGTGTGCAAGTATCTCTTCAAGATCCTGGTTTCATTTCTTTTGGATATATATAAGAATTGGGATTGCTGATCATATGGTAATTCTATTTTTAATTTTTTGAGGAACCTCATACTATTTTCCATGGTGGCTACACCATTTTCTTTCTCATCAACAGTGCACAAGGGTTCTGATTTCTCTGCTTTCTTGGCAACACTTATTATTTTCTGGGTTTTGTTTTATTTTCTTTTGTTTGATAGTGGCCATCCAAATGGGTATGAGGTGACATCTCACTGTGGTTTTGACTTCATTTTCCTGGTGATTAGTGATGTTGAGCATCTTTTCATATGCTTGTTGGCCATTTGTATATCTACTTTTCTTCAGAGCCCTTATATCCATCTTTGTTATTTCTACTCCTCCCCTCCCCCCGGTTCAGGTCTCTATCACCTCAAACCTGGGATATTCTTAGAGAAATGCTATTCAGGTATGATCTGTTTTTTTTGTTTTTGAGTTGTAAGAGTTCTTAATATATTCTTGATATTAACCCTTTATCAGATACATAGTTTGGAAATATTTTATTCCATTCTCTAGGTTTTCTTTACATTTTGTTGATTGTTTCCTCTCTGCACAGAAGTTTGTAAATTTGATGTAGTCTCATTTGTCTATTTTTGCTTTATTACCTATGCTTTTGGTATCATAGCCAAGAAACATTGCCAAATCCAATGTCATGAAGCATTTTCCCTAGGAGTTCTATAGTTTCAGGTCTTATGTTTTGGTCTTTAATCCATTTTGAGTTAATTTTTGTGTATGGTATAAGGTAAGGGTCCAACTTTATTTTTTGCATGTGGATATCCAGTTTTCCTATCACCATTTGTTGAAGAGATTATCCTTTCCCCATTGTGCAGCATTGGTACTCTTGCCAGAGATCATTTCACAATATATGTGAGGATCTATTTCTAAGATCTCCTGTTTTCCACTTATTTATATGTCTTTATTTACATCAGTACTGTACTGTTTTGATTATTGTGGCTTTAGAATATGTTTTAAATCAGAAAGTGTCAGGCCTCTAGCTTTATTTTTCTTTCTCAGGATTGTTTTGGCTATTCAGGGTCCTTTGAGATATCATATAAGTTTTGAGATTCCACCCCCGCCAACTGCAAAAAATGCCATTGGGATTTTGGTAGGTATTGCATTGAATCCATAGATTGTTTTGAGTAGTATGGATATTTTAACAATATGTATTCTAATCCATGAATATATGATGTCTTTGCATTTATTTTGTATTCTTTAATTTCTTTTAGGAATTTTTTGTGGTTTTGGAATATAAATCTTTTACCTCTTTGATTAAGTTTATTTCTAAGTATTTTATTCCTTTTAGTGCTGCTGTAATGGGATTCTTTTCTTAATTTCTGTTTCAAATTGTTCATTTTTAGTGTATAAAAATGCAAGTGATTTTTGTGTATGGATTTTGAATCTTGCTACTTTGCTGGATTCATTTTTTTATTTCTAATTGTTATTTTTATGGTATCTTTAGGGTTTTCTACATATAAGATCATGTCATTTATGAACAAGGGTAATTTTCCTTGTTATTTCCAATCCAGATTGCTTAACTTCTCTAAGACTTCCAGTACTATGTTGAATAGAAGTGGTGATATTGGGTATCATTGCCTTCTTCTTATCTTAGAGGGAAAACTTTCTGTTTTTCATCATTGAGTATGACATTAGCTGTGGGCTTTTCATATATGGCCTTTATTATGTTGAGGTAATTTTCTTCTATTCCTAGTTTGTTGTTGTTGTTGTTTTTTAAATCATGAATGGGTGTTGAATTTTGTCAAATGCTTTTTCTGCATCAAATGAGATAATTGTGTGGACTTATTCCTTCATTCTGTTAATGTGTTTTACATTTATTGATTTATGTATGTTAAATTATTTTTGCATCCCAGGGATAAATTCCTCTTAGTATGCCATAAATTTGGTTTTGCTGAGTTTTTTCTTTTTTTGCATATATGTACATCAGGGATTTTGGCCTGTAATTTTCTTTTCTGGTGGTGTCCTTATCTGGCTTTGGTATCAGGGTAATGCTGGGGCTGTAAAATAAGTTCAGGAGTATTCCCTATTCTTCATTTTTTTTGGAAGAGTTTGAGAGGATTGGTATTAATTCTTTGTTTGCTAGAATTCACCAGTGAAGCCATCAAGTCCTGGGCTTTTATTTGTTGGAAGATTTTTAATTATTGAGTCAATCTCCTTACTAATTATTGTTCTGTTCAGATTTTCTATTTCTTCATAATTCAGCGTTGAAAGGTTGTATGTTTCTAAGAACTAATCCATTTCTTTTAGATTGTCCACAGTAGTCTCTTATAATTCTTTTTATTTCTGTGGCATCACTTAAAATGTTTCCTCTTTCATTTCTGCATTTTGTTATTTACATCTCCTTTTTTCTTAGGTAGTCTAGCTAAGAGTTTCTCAGTTTTGTTAAGTTTCTTGTTTGTTTGTTTTAGTAGGCTCCAGGCCCAGTGTGGAGCCCAGGTATGGATCCTGAACTCACAACCTTGAGATCAAGACTTGAGCTGAGATCAAATGTCAGATGCTTAACTGACTGAGCCACCCAGGCACCCCAATTTTTTTGAGCTTTAAAGAAACAACTTTTAGGTTTGTTGATTTTTTTCCTATTGTTTTTCTGTTTTCTATTTCAGTTGTTTCTGCTCTAATCTTTATTATTTTCTTCCATCTGCTAACTTTGGGTTTAGTTTGTTCTTCTTTTGTTAGGTCCTTGAGATATAAACACATCATCTTTTTTAATGACAGCAGAATATTCTATCATGGGGATATACCACGATTTATTTATCAAATTTTCTATTGATTTGGAATGTTTGTTTGTTTATTTATTTATTTATTTATTTATTTATATTATGTTCAATTAGCCAACATATAATATATCATTAGTTTTTGATGTAGTGTTCAACAATTCCTTAGTTGTGTATAACACCCAGTGCCCATCACCTCATTTGCCCTCCTTAATACCCATCACCTGGTTACCCCATCCTCCCACCCCCTTCCTTCTGTAACCCACAGTTTGTTTCCCAGAGTCCAGAGTCTTTCATGGTTTGTCTCCCTCTCTGATTTCTTCCCATTCGGTTTTCCCTTCCTTCCCCTGTGGTCCTCCACATATTCCTTATATTCCACATGAGTGAAACCACATGATAATTGTCTTTCTCTACTTGACTTATTTCACTTAGCATAATCCCCTCCAGTTCCATCCATGTTGATGCAAATGGTGGGTATTCATCCTTTCTGATGGCTGAGTAATATTCCATTGTATATATGAACCACATCTTTATCTATTCATCTGTTGAAGGGCATCTTGGCTCTTTCCACAGTTTGGCTATTGTGGACACTGCTGCTATGAACATTGGGTGCATGTGCCCCCTCTTTTCACTACATCTGTATCTTTGGGGTAAATACCTAGTAGTACAATTGCTGGGTCGTAGGGTAGCTCTATTTTTAATGTCTCGAGGAACCTCCATACTGTTTTCCAGAGTGGTTGTACCAGCTTGCATTCCCACCAACAGTGTAAGAGGGTTCCCCTTTCTCCACATCCTTGTCAACACTTGTTTCCTGTCTTGTTAATTTTAGCCATTCTAACTGGTGGAATGTTTATTTAAATGCTAAAAATATGGACAAACAGGGCTTCAGAAATGACTTTTCTCAACAGCTAAAACAAATTTTATTTTCTTAGCTGAATATGCTGGGAGCTGTGCTCCAGAAGATGGCTTGGTTCTGATTGTTTGGGGTCTTGAAGTTGTCTTTTAGCTACCTAGACATCTGTGATAGAGTAAAACCAAAGCCCAGTCACTCAAATGCTCCCAGTATACCCCATAAAAGGCAACACTGAATTACATGTCAGGAAGCACTTACTGTTTTGAGTGGAAAAGTGGGAGTAGCTAACATGGAATTTACAGGGTTTTATTTTCTTTTTCTTTTTTGGAGTGATGAAAGGATAGCTGTTGTTCCCCTCACTTCTTCACAAACAAGGATCTGCCCTCAAGTAAGTGAGGTATAAATGTGGCTTCATGCCCATGAAGGCTCATATTAGCCATCTTGTATTGAGTGCCCACTACATGTCAGGCATGATACTGGATACTGCAAAGGACACACAGGTGAAAGAGACATGGGCCTAACTCTCCAAGAACTTGTGATCTACTAAGGGAGTTGATTTGGATAAATAGAAATAAATGCTGAATAGATCACCAGTACCATAATGGAAGGTGCAAAAAAGAAGTGGAAGTCAGAGGGAGAGAAATTACTTTCTACAGAATGGATCAGGGACAACATCATGGAGGAGGTCAGAATTAAGCTGGGCTTGAGGGATTTGTATTGATAGGTACAGGGAGGAAAACACCCTCCACATAAATGGAGTAGTAAAATCAAAGGCACAGGAGTGGGAAAGTTGGGGGTTTGGATATGGCATATTTGGAGAATGTGAAGAAGAATCTAAAATGTCAGGTCAGTAGATCACATTTTTGAGTGTGTGGCAGAGATAGCTAGCTATCTACCTAAATTGTTTTGCTCACCTCCCTTTTCATAATACAAAACTGGCCCTATGAAGTGGCTGGGAAATCAAAGAATACAAATCCTGGTCCCCCACCCCCCCAACTCCCCTACCTATCTAGGTGGGGCCATATGACTAGTTCTCACATATAGAATGTGAATAAAAGGAATGTATGTATCACTTTCAGGTTGAGATGTTAAAAATTGAGAATGTGTCTTACCCATTCTATCTCTTACTGTCTACCAACTGAATGTCAGTGCCATGCAGCTTGGAAACTACATGTTGAAGATGGCAGAGCCACTGGCAGCTTGGGTCCCTGAATGATTGCATAGAGCACAGCACCCACATATTCCACCCTCTTCCTACCTGGACCCGCATTGGATGATTACATAATCAAGAAATAAGTTTCTGCAGAATTAATCCACTAAAACGTGGGATTTGTATGTCCCAGATGTTCGCCTACCTTACATAATACAGGACATATAAAGAAGTAATGGGAGTGGGAGAGTCGAGAGGATGTAGTTTGAAGGTAGATTGGTGCTTTGCATCATATGTCTTCATTACCGTAAGAACTACAGATATGAGGATAAAGGATTTGTATCCTCTGTGTAATATTGAGCATGTATAATGATAAACAGATATCTTGATGGCTCACTTTGAACTGATTTTATAGCCAGGGCTAGAAAATAAAGTTGGAGCTGCTTTTGATAAGTTTCTCCTCTTCATGGAAAGAAAGTGTTAATGTTAGGACTTTTCATTTCACATAGCATTTTCATACACATGACTTTCTTCTTTTGCACGGCCCTCTGAAGTGATGGTATTTACATCTTATTGATTTGGGGCTCAGAGAGATTTAGTGAGTTGCCCAAGACCACATTGCTCCAAGATTCAAACCCAGGTTTTCTGAATCCTAGGTTTGTGGTACCCATAAAGAAAAAGCAAGCTGAAGAACCCTATCCCAGCCAGTGTCTCCTTTGCAAATATGAAAGAAAGGCTGAAGGCATTCCTGGCTCAGGCCACGCTGATCAATGGAGGCCTTTGGAGTAGGTCAGAGCCTCAGTCTATACTTTTAGGTATAAAAGAAAATGTCTACTTCTTAATTTTCCTGAACTCAAATGAAATCAGACTCAGAACTTCCATCTTGATAGGCTGCTGGGAAATTCAGCATTAATCGTTCCTGGATCTCTCCTCTCTCTAGGTAACCCAGGAGACTATGTGGTATGCAGAAAACAGGACCGGGGTCTTTTACATCAGTTCATCCTCATTGCCACTGAGCTCCTCAGTGGGAAAGCCTTAATATCAGATGGCTCTCTTCTTTACTGCTGCATTTGGGGTATCCATCTTTGTGGTTTCACCTCATTAAATGTATCTTCAAGACCACTGAGATCTTGCTACCTTCCTTGGATGCTCTCCCATAGAGCGTGGGTCTCTGTTCTTCCTCCCCAGCATTTTTCTCAGGGGAAATCTCCCTCTCTCTTCTTTGTATATCCTCAAGGTCTCAGTGCACTATCACTTTAATGAGTTGAGGATTTTTGCCATGGAACGAAAGAGCCATTGTCTTCCTGCATTTTGGCATTTTGCAAAAGTCCCTGAGGCAAGGATTGCTAAGGAGCAGGCATATTCTCTGGAACAGGAGGACCTGAGTATATAGGTTAAGCACGGTTAAATTGGCTTAATACAAAATATGATTCAGTCCAAGTTATCTATCATTGCATGGGGAGAGCCAATCATTCAGTAAATACTGAACACCTTCCTTTTGTCAGGCTCTGATCCAAGCAGTGGAGAGATTATGGTGGCATGAAACTTCTAGTAGGATAACCTCTGATAATTATAAGTGTTATAAAGGATAAAAAAATAATAAAGAGGAAGTGAGGGGTTGTGGAACAGAGAGGTGTCTCTAAAGAGATGATGTTTGAGCTGAGACCTGAATCATGAAACCTTTATGATAATCATGAGACCAGGCCATGCAAAGGTCTGTGGGTGTAATGTATTCCAGGCAGTGGCCACACAGGTACTAAGGCCCTCAGGCTATGGAAAGAAATCTGGATTTTATTCCTGTTCTGTGAGAAGCATTGGGAGATTTATGGGAAATGGATTAAAGGCTACACTTAGAGCTGTATCAGTCTCTACCTCTCAAGAATTTAGGATTTAACTGGAGAGGCAAAACCTATATACAGTAATAATATAGTTAGGTTTGCCTTAGAATTTTTGATGAGCTCTCTTTCCTATCATATTTGAATCTGAAAACAACCTTGTGAACTGAGCAGGACAGATAAGGAAACTATAAATTATTTATACAAGTAAGTCCTTGATTCTTGTCTTCTTCTTCTTCTTACATGACTGCCTTGGGTACTTCTATTGATTCATGAGGAAGCTGATCCTGTCTGGCCCCTGCCCCAGGTTGAGTTATTCCCTAGCCCCACTTCAGGATGCCTCTTTGCATTACATATACTTGTATTACTACATGCATCTTACATCTATTTTTTTAAAAGATTTTATTTATTTATTTGAGAGAGAGAGTGAGAGAGAGAGCACAAGCCCGGTGGGGGGAGAGGCAGAGGGAGAAGCAGACTCCCCACTGAGTACAGAGCCCAATGCGGAGCTCGATCCCAGGACCCTGGGAACATGACCTGAGCCGAAGGCAGATGCTTAACCGACTGAGCCATCCAGCTGCCCACATTTTGCATCTATTTGATGGTGTAAGTTCTTATAACAGTGAACACCTTGTGTTCAGAGACTATGCTTTAGTCTTCCCTGTGCCCTGGGTAAACAAAATGATCATTTAAGCCTATGTGTGTTGAATGAGTGAATATCAGCTATATGGTACTGACTTGTGAAAGGAAGACAAGATGGGCATGGGCTAGTGAGGTATAGGAGACCCTCATGGACAAAGGGACTGGGGTTTGCCCCTGGAGATGGGAGGAGAGCACTCCAGGAAGGAGGCCCAGGTAAGTAGAGGCACTTCTTAGATCCTGTACCCACTGAGCATAGTGTGTGTGAACAGGGCAGATGAGACATAATGTGAGAAGAGTGTGCCTGAGGGGACAGTTCTGCCCAGAAACTGGGGTGTTGTGGCTGGAGAGGGAGCTGGGCCTACATGCCAGGCTGTACAGTGAGAATTTATTGGGTAGATAGGGGAGCCAATCAGGGTTTCTAAGTTGGGGCTATCATATGAGAAACTGGTGTTTTAGGGAGCTTGAGCTGACCTTTGAGGGCCTCAAGAACAAAATAAAGAAGCCAGTATGTGTGAGAGAAGCCAGGAGGGATTTTTCACAATTTGGGCTTCAGGTAGTAAGTTCTTGGGAGAAGGTGGTGGGGATGGGAAGTGAAGGCGCAGAGAAGTGACGGAGCATTGGGTGGGCTCCCACACCAAAGGGAGACTTCACTGACACTGAGGAAGGTGGTTTGACTTACCTGTGGATTCAGATCCTGGTTCTGCCACTCATTGGGCTGTTTTGAGGGTTGAGAGAAATAACATATTTAAAGTGTCTGAATGAAGTGTGTCAAGCAAGTGGCATCTATTGACTATCACCAGGAGTAGAAATCTGAGCACTTCTGGCCTCTGTATCTTGGTATTGGAGTTGTCAAGGAAAACACAATATATTCAAGCACTGTATGGAACAACGCTTTGCTCAGTCAGGGAAGAGACAGAAAGATCAGCTTCAGTGGTGGGTATTGGTGCCCCATGGTGAGCAGGTCCCTCCTAGTAGCCAGTGCAGGGCCAATGGCCTGCATGAACTTCTCTTGTGGCTGCAACAGAAGGACCCTGTCCCATTCCTGTGGGAGGCATATACAGTAGTGGGATGACCAGGTGCTATGTAACACACATGCTTAAGCAGAAGAAAGAACACACATTGAGCTTGAACAGGGAAATGTGTTCCCATACAATGTGATAAGTCCAGCACAGGCTGTGAGGGTTCCTTATCTCTTGGTAAGGAGTGCTCCAGGCCGATTGCCTTTCCTAACAAAGTGAGCCATCAGTACACATCTAGGGATAGGTTGGAGTGGTGGTTAATAGCATGGACTTTGAGGGGCCCCTGGTGGCTCAGTTGGTTGAGGGTCTGACTCTTGATTTTGGCTCTGATCATGATCTCAGAGTCATGAGATTGAGCCATGTCTTGGGCTCCGTGCTCAGCAGGGAGTCTGCCCGAGATTCTCTCTCTCCCTCTCCCTCTGTCCCTCTCCACCCTCTCTCTCTGTCTCTCTCTGTAAAATAAATAAATCTTAAAAAAAAATAGCAGACTTTGAAGTCAGACTTGGGATTGAGTCTAATTTGTTAAGCTTCATAAGAATAGAAGTTGTGTCTGCCTTGTTTATTATGACTCTCCAAGAAGTCCTAACCCCGGTGCCTAGATGATGATGCATAATTAACCCTGGCTACATTGCTTACTAACTTCATGTCTTTAGGGCAAAGTACTTAATCTCAACGCTCATCTTTAAAATGGGGAGAATGTTAGCAGCCAATTGATAGGTTTTGGTGAGGATTACATGAGTTAATAAATGTAAAGCACTTAGCAAAATGCCTTGTACATAGTAAGTCTTAATCAATGTTAGTAGCTTTATTACTATTAATGTTATTTTATTAATATGGAACAAACTTTGGGGTTTATGGGAAAGAGAAAAGAAGGTAGCTAAGTCAATTTTGCTAACAAAAGTTCAGGTTCCATTGAAATAGAATGTTTTGAACATTGTAATGACCAGTGAATCACTGAGTCCTACATGTCTGTAATGTTTTGGGATTCACATGCACACCCAGTTTCACATGCAAATGATGGATCATCTGTGGATGATCTTGTCAGAGTTATAAAGGGTCATTCTGGTTTTTCACGCTGTTGGTAACTTCCCAGCTGCAACTAATGGATTTTTGTGACAGATCTTTTGGCAGTGACTTGACATGTTTTTGTTAGCTAATTCAAGTAGTCATCACACTTCTCTGGGCATGTTGAAAACTTTCAACATCATAATTACCTACTCATTTCAATCACTAGTGCTTCAACAATCAACCATCATGGTAACTATTTCCAGGGAATGTTAAAAAAAGGGAGCATAGTATCCTAATTCCTCTGGGCATTTTGTGAAAAACGAAAAATGGCTATTGATAGCATTTTGGGGAAATGTGTAAAACATGGCAATTCAATATTACAAAATTATCTTTGAAGATTTTGAGGAAATGAGTCTTCATGGATAATGTATATTATACTCTTGATTTTGACATACTACCTGCTTATGAAGTATACACAGGATGTACTTATAATGTATTTATAATGTGCTTATAATACATTGATCTTTCACTGTGTAATTTTCTTTAACATGGGGACCTGTTGAGAATTTATTAATGAACTGTATCTACCTAAATATCCTGGAACTAAAGATGCTTAATAAATGCAGCTACTCTGGAAAACAGTATGGAGGTTCCTCAAAAAGTTGAAAATAGAGCTACCATACGATCCAGCAATTGCACTACTGGGTATTTACCCCAAAGATAAAAATGTCACAATAGCCAAACTATGGAAAGAGCCAAGATGTCCATCGACAGATGAATGGATAAGGAAGATGTGGTATATATATATATACAATGGAATATTATGCAGCCATCAAAAGGAATGAAATCTTGCCATTTGCAATGACGTGGATGGAACTAGAGGGTATTATGCTGAGCGAAATAAGTCAATCAGAGAAAGACATGTATCATATAACCTCACTGATATGAGGAATTCTTAATCTCAGGAAACAAACTGAGGGTTGCTGGAGTGGTGGGGGGGGTGGGAGGGATGGGGTGGCTGGGTGATAGACATTGGGGAGGGTATGGGCTATGGTGAGCGCTGTGAATTGTGTAAGACTGTTGAATCACAGACCTGTACCTCTGAAACAAATAATACATTATATGTTAAAAAAAAAAAAAAAGATAGCAGGAAGGGAAGAATGAAGTGGGGGAATTGGAGGGGGAGATGAACCATGTGAGACTATGGACTCTGAGAAACAAACTGAGGGTTCTAGAGGTGAGGGGGGTGAGGGGATGGGTTAGCCTGGTGATGGGTATTAAAGAGGGCACGTACTGCATGGAGCACTGGGTGTTATATGCAAAAATGAATCATGGAACACTACATCAAAAACTAATGATGTAATGTATGGTGATTAACATAACATAATAAAAAATTGTTATTAGAAAAAATAATAAATGTATTATAACTAAAGACTTAATAAATTAAAAGTGACTTTCATGCCCATTTGAATATGACAGAACGGTTTATGAACTAAAGACTTGATGTAGTATAATTTTCTGGTTATTCCAACTACTACCAATAGTGAATCTGATCAGCTCCATTCCATTTAGGTGATAGAACCATCAACTGAATGAGCTAGTGGAGTAGATATCAGAATCAGACAGAAATGGGTTTATACCCTGGCTCTGCCAATTAGCTGTTGTGGCCTTGTGCAATTATCTCATCTCCTTAAGACTTTTTTTTTTTCTGTAATACGTGGATGATACTATCTACATTATAGGTTTGTTATAAAGATAAATGAGATCAAGTTTGTAAAAAATGTGTGGCACAAAAAGTGTGGAATATAGTAAATGCTCAGGAAAGAGAAGCAAATATTATATGATTTTTATTACCAGAGACAGATAAGTATATCATTACTATTACAAAAGTGTGAGCAGATCAAAGAGTACTGGTGAGTCTGTGAAGTAAGGTAGTAACTGTCTGTGGAGGTTTATACCACTTGCCTAAATAGAAGCTCAGTGTACAGGACTGACCACAGGCTCTTGTAGAAGAGTCCCAGGGAACTTTTTATCATGCCAGAATGATTGCCGTTATAAAGTCTATGTCAATCTCAACAACAGAGCAACTTACTAACAGTGTAAAAAGTTGGCTAATCAAATAGCTATTGAATGGATGCTTTGACTGCCAAAATATATGGTGCCAAACATTGGTTTGGCAACCTCTTTTTACTTAATTGACTGATTTTTGTGGGTTGAATTGGCTCCCATTACATAGATGTAGCCATCAGCCTGGGTATATATTTATTGTGTGTTTAAACTTCTGGTAGAGAGACAAATAAGGAATTGTAGCAAAACGATAGTTATTAAATTCATGCCAAAGGCTTATCAAATAATATGGCATTGATATTGGGGAGAAAAAAGAAAAGGAAATGCATTAATAAGTAAGATAGGTTGCTGCTATTCCAACTATCAGTCTATTGGGTTTATATAGATTTTTGAATCCCATAAATCTATCTATTCACCAATTGTTATTGCTATAAACAATTGAAAATGTTAATTGATTGGTAAGACAATTTATGTTCAAGATTTTCTTGGACAAAAAAAGCAAACATATGCTGGATAATTCCTGTTTATTTTATTCAGGGTCTCATGTTTCTTTATCATCTTTATTCAATATAGAAAAAATGTGAAATAATTTTTAGAAATACAGCAGGCTCGAGTCTATGTACAAAAATAAATTACTGCTTAAGGGGCCAGAAGACAAGGTGATATTATGTGTTTAATTTGCTCAGTTATGAAAGAACCTCCAGGGTATTGGGTTATGAAAAACAATGGTTATTTTGAGAGAAAATGGAGCCAAATTGGGTGGATTTTAAACACTTTTCGATGTGTTTAGTATTGGATGTGATTTCCAGGTTGGGGTGGGGGTGGGAGACTCTGTTCCATTGTTCGCTGTATCCACTTTGGGGAAATGCTCCTTCCTCTGACTCTGTACTGAACATGGGCATTTCTCTAGATTGCTTTCTGGGAAATGGCAGCAGAAAATGGTAGCAATAATAGGTTTTAAGGTGCTTGGTGGTGAATCATGCCATTTTATAAATTCATCTCCTTACACTTTATTTCCTTGCTGTGAGATAATTTAGACAAATGTCAGTGCGGGAAAAAGAAAGTGATTGGTGATTCTACCTCCCCCAATAAAGCAAATTCCTAATTTTCTGTCTTTTATCTTTTGCCATTCTTTTGTGCTCCTCTTTGGCCTTGTCAAAACATATCGTTCAGTTAGAGACTAAAAATATTTTCCCATCGATTGGGGTTATTGATTTTTTTTAATCTGTACTTTGGCTTGAAGAGCGCGGGTGAAGGGTGAAAGTTCACCAGCTTAGTCTGCCGTTTTATCTGGACAGCAGAAGAATGTATTGGCAGCAGATTTGATTTACCTTGTTGGGCAGTTGTAGACACTTCAGCCACTGAAGACAACCCTCTAGCATGTCTGCTGTTGCTGTCTTTTTTTTTTTTTTTTTTGTACTCAGGAACTCTTGAAAGATCCACTTTCCTATTGATTTTATCTCTCTGTTTCCAAGGCAGAATATATTTTTTTCTTTTTAGGATTCCAGATTAGGCCTTTTGGAGATGTCACGATGCTTTCTGGACTCACAGTAAATAAAACAGTATTGCATGCATCATTTGGAGTTTGGTCACTCTGCCCATTTGGCCTACAGTCTCGGATCATGTCCATCCATGATGTCACAGCAGAATCTGATGTGACTGGATCAAATTTGCTGAGATCTCTACGTTTCTCCATCACAGCTGATCAGACACATGTGCTCAGGGCAGTGTTTGACTCCTAATTTGAGTCCCAAGATGGCACCTTAAGCTTCCTAATGAGCACCAGGGATGTGGAAGATGGCACCATAGCCATTGTTTAAAGAATAGTGTTGTGGCTGTGAACATGGATTCTTCATAGATTGTAGTCCCAGCTGTAGCACATGCCAGCTGTGTGACTCTGTACAAATTGCCCAATGTGTTGGTGCTTTAGTTCTTTGATTTGTAAAATGGGGATAGAAATTATACCTATTTCATTAAGTGGTTGTAGGTTCACATGAATAAATACATATAAAAGTCCTAGAACAGGACCTGGTACACTGGAAGTTCTCAGTAAATGTTAGCTACTGCTGTGATTGTAGACAAGGAAGGTGAGACTGGTGGTGGGGGCTGGGAGTGTTAAGAAACAAGAGAAGTTCACACAGAAGAAGAAAGAAAGAACTGATTCTCAGGATCAGGATTTTGGGTTCAATGCCACAGATGGCCTTCTGGTTGCTGACACACGTCAGATCACATGGCCTTGACCTCTTTGTTGGTTCCTTGTTGTATTGGATGTAGAGGTTCTAGAGTGAAACCTGAGGTTGCTGACAGAAGGGGCTGCTGGACTCACCATGCTCTGTGGAGAATCAGTCTGGATTTTCTGTCCCTGCTTTCATGTAGCTGGGGCATTTGGCCATCACTGTGGGCTCAGCCCCATCTAGATCCTACAACTATCATTCAACATGAGTCACATGTATTTAATACCCAGAAGACAGGCTTCTCTTAGAGAGTAAGCACTGTGGTGGGTGCAGTGATTCTAGAACTTGAGTGTATATAGAATCTACCGAGCGTCTGATTCAGGAGTGTTGAGTATTTATTTATTTAAGAGAGAGAGAGAGAGTGATCACGGGGGACGGGGAGGGACAGAGGAAGAGGAAGAGAGAGGTGGGGCTCGATTTCACGACCCTGAGATCATGACCTGGGCTGAAACCAAGAGTTGGACACCTAACCAACTGAGCCAGTTGCCCTAGGCCTTTATTTTTAACAAGCATCTCAGGTGACTTGGATGAAGGTGGTCTCAATTCATACTCTGAGAAACATTGATACTGTAGAAAGAACTTGGGCTCTTGATATGGACAGAATTGGATTTGCATTTGTTTATCAGTTATGTTTTTGTGGACCAGTTATTTAATCTCTCTGAGCCTCAACTATAAAATGGACCAGTGTACTAATAATATATTGAAAGTGTTGAGCACAGTGCCTGACACCTAGAATGTGCTCCATAAATGTTGAAGTTCTCATCCCCCGATTCTATTTGCTGTCTTGGACTCCAGAGAATTTTATACTCTGTTGGAATTAATTTGTCTTAACTTCTTTTTCCTCATTCATGCATGCTGTTGATTTCCTGTCTGAACAGCACCTGCTCTTACTATCCCCTTGTAAACACTTTCCTGTTCAGATAAGGTTGACCGTATTCCTACAAGCCTTTGCTCTTTCTTTTACTTATTGCCCTCAATGACATGGTGGTGCCATTCCCACATCTGGGTTGGGTCTGTGTGCAGTGTTGTGGACTAGAGTTCCTCTTGCCTTTTCTTGGCCATCAGGACTTTGGGTCTAGAAATGCTAAAGGCCATGTCTTGCCTCTGTCTGTGGTGCAGCTAAGGCATCTCTTTCCTCAGTCTGTTTAGTTCCCAGTGTTGGCATTTCTTGCCTGCTCTACCCACTGCTCAGTAACACAGCCAGGTGCTCCCGTGATCTGACTGATATAGGATGAATCAGCTAACCAACCTGAGTTAGCAGATGTATCAGCCTGTCAGGAGCTAATGACACTTTTTTTTTTTACACTTAATATTTAAACCTGGTTAGAGGGTCAACGCTATCTTTTATGTGGAACCGAAGGCACTGAATTATACTGATGTCAAAAAAGTTGTTCATTTTGGTCTCTTCACTCAAACACACAGTCATTTGTGTGTGTAGGGAAATGCCCTGTCATCTCTTTGGTCAATTTAGTCCAAATGGTAGTTTTCTGTAAATATGGTTTTTAGCTTTAATAGACCTAAACACCTATTTGCCAAAGAAAAGTAAGAGGAATGCTGGTCTTTTAGGCCGATACCCATCTGGAAATGCCACTAAGATGTCAGCTAGAGAGAAAAATGAAAGATACAAAGCAAAGACTTGTAGGAATAACATCAACATTGCTGAAACAGGAATAAACTGTCAACTTGCAAAAACCTAATGGAGAACTAGAAAAATACTGGAAATATGTTTACTATAAGGCATGGATAGAGGGATATGCTCTTACTTTATATTAGCAAGGGAGATAATAATCTTAATAGGTCATTGGATTTAGGGACTATCCTAAATCTAAGATGATTTCATTTCAAGATCTTTAATTATATCTTCACAAGGCTTATTTTCCAATAAGGTCACATTTTGATGTTCTGGGTGAATATGAATTTTGCAGGGACACCATTCACCCCATTACAGCACACAGGGCCAGTAGGCATGGTACAGCTCCATATGATGAAAATCCAGAATCTGGGCAGTATGAAGCTATCTTTCTGCCTCTGTTCCATTCTATTGTGAGAGCCTTAGGAACAGGAACTTATATAAAAAAGCTTGAATGACAGATGCTCAGTAAATATTTTCTAGAAGAGTAAGCTAGGAATGGCAGGTCAGGACCAACAAAAAGACCCTGAGGATGAAACTATCTTGGAAGTATCCATTTCTGCCTCTTTCATGACCATTTTAATGTGCTATGGACAGTTGAAAGTGTGAGTCCACTTTTGTGTCCAGTGGACCATTTGGATCCCAAATATTTAATCTCCTATAAAATTAGGTTCCCTGTTGGAGGCAGATAAAAACAGAATTGCATGTAGTATGATGGCTTTCTGAGAAGAGGGAACATCCAGATGTACCTTAGTGAAAACATGCACTGAAATGGTATTAACATATTAAAAATGATGAGCTGTATCACTGAACAGGGAGAAAACCAACCATGACTGGTCAAACTTACAACAAATTTAGTTGACTGGCAGTAGTTAGGAAGGTGGCTCAAAATGAATAAATTCTTTTACTAGTTTTAACCCTTTAAATACAAGATAGATTCATCCATTTGAGTGGTTTAAGGCTATAGTCACAAAATGACACACAGGTGCATAAAGACAGAGCATTCAGTCCATTTGGGTATGGACCCTCTTACTAGTCCCAGAAAATTGACCTATTTTATTGCATCCTTTTTACAACCAATTCCAGCTGGCTGAATTGAGTATATTTTTCATTCTGACTTGTTGACTTCTGGCCCATTAAGGCAGCCAATCCAATTAGGCAGGTTTTCTGTTGCTTTGCCTCCTGACAGAACATCTGATTGGCTCACAGTTCTTGCTAAGTGACAGTCCTTCCACAACTGTGGGTTATCTTTCTTAAAAGGATCTTATCTCCTCTTCTCTTTAGAATGCCTGTATTTTTTCTGTTTATGCTTAGGTTTGGGTTTTAGGGCACTTCTCATTCAAGTACTTGAGTTTGGATGTTTGAGGTTAGGACCTACGCTGAGTGATGAGTCAGCTGGTTGCTAGGGTTCACATTTTGACACAGTCCTTGGATTATCAACTGTGTAGGCTGAATAATGCTCCCCCAAAAGATATCCACATCTTATTCTCTGGAACCTGTGAGTGTTACATGACAAAAAAAAGAACTTTGAAGATATGATTAACCTAAGGATCTTGAGATGGGGAGTATCCCGGATTGTCTAGGTGGGCCCTAAGTGCAATCACATGTTTCCTTTATAAAAGGGAGATTTAACACAAACACATAAAAGAGGGAAGTTGTTAGAGAAAGCAGAGGGAAGAATCAGGGAAAGAAGATGCAAGGCCAGTGGCTTTGACGATGGAGGAAGGGGTCATGAACTGAGGAATGCAGCTCCAGAAGCTGGGAAAGGAAAGAAACAGATTCTTCCTGAGAGCCTCTAGAGGGAGCATGGCCCTGGCAACACCTTGGTTTGGACCCAGTGAAAATGATTTTGGACTTCTGGCCTCCAGAACTGTGAGATAATAAATTCTGTTGAATTCAGATTTGAGGAATTTACTAAAGCGGGCACAGGAAGCTTATGCACCAAACAGGACCATCCTTGCCAGGACTAAATCCCTGCTTCTGACAAATGTACTTTGCAGGGGGATTGATACCAGCTATACTATTCTTCATGTATTTGTCTATGTTTGTTTTTCAAGGATAAGTTTGAATGTCATTTTTGACCTTCAACCCTTATCTGAAATATTGTCTGAAAATATTTGGTGAGATTTGCTGGATTAAAATGAGAGACTTCAGGGGCGCCTGGGTGGCTCAGTCGTTAAGCGTCTGCCTTCTGCTCAGGTCATGATCCTGGGGTCCTGGGATCGAGCCCCGCCTTGGGCTCCCTGCTCAGCGGGAAGCCTGCTTCTCCCTCTCCCACCCACTCTGCTTGTGTTCCCTCTCTCAATGTGTCTCTCTCTGTCAAATAAATAAATAAAATCTTAAAAAAATAAAATAAAATGAGAGACTTCATAAACCTCCCATGTAGCAATCCAGTTTCTTTGGTCTATTAAAACTTTTTATGTCAAGGTTACCCAACCCTGAGGTTACTCATGGACCCTCATTTTCTTTTCTTTTTTTGGGGGGGAAATCATTTTTATTTAACTATACGGACACCTAGCACATCACTTACCTGTTCCATCTTGAAATTCTCTTTTTCCTTGGAATTTCATCCTTTGTATTAGTCAGGGCTCTCCAGAAAAACAGAATTAATAGGATATCTATCTATCTGTCTGTCTATTTATCTAGCTATCTATATAGTTTAGTTATGTAAATATGATGAAATATTTATTTATTATAAGAAATTGGCTCACATGATTATGGAGGCTGACAAATCCCAAGATCTGCAGCTGGCAAACTGAAGACCCAGGAGAGCTGGTGGTCTAGTTTCAGTCTGAATACTGGCAGTCTCAAGACCCGGAAAGAGCTTATGTTTCATTTCTCATCTAAAGGCAGGAGAAAACAGATATCCCAGCTCAAGGCAGTCAGGCAAGAGGAGTTCCATCTTCTTGCTGAGGGTCAGTCTTTTTTTCTTTTCAAGCCTTCAATTAATCGGATGACAGTCATTGACGTTAGGAAGGGCAATCTGCTTTACTCAGTCTACGGATTCAAATATTTATCTCATCCAGAAACATCCTCACAGACCCACCCAGAATAACGATTGACCAAATATCTGAGTACCTTGTGGCCTACTCTATTGACACATAAAATTACCCTTCACATTCTGTCTTATCTACTTTTCTGTTTTTTCCCCTACAACTTTATTTTCATTCTTAAATGTGAATATCCTTCAGAACTGAGGCTGCCCATCTCCATTCCTCCTCTCTAAACAGTTCCTTGACACTCTCTTTCTCTCAGCTACATCATCCTACCTAACTTCACACTGAGCAAGTAAGACCTGACTTTATTAAAGTCAAATATTTCAAAATTGTACCAAATTTTCTACCCTTTAGCTGTCCATTTTTCTTACAATGGTGTCACCATTATTCTAGGTACCCAGGCCCAAAACCATAAAGGCATCATTGAATTCACCCATTTTCTTTTCTTTTCATAGAAAAAACTCAACTCTTCTTGATTCTTCTTTAAAAGTTTTTCTCACATCCCTCCCTTCCTCCTTTCCTCCCCATTCCTCCTGACTGCATGATAATACAGCCAACAGCATGTGGCTATTGCTGCTGATCCTGATCAGATTTCATTTAATAAGCACTTCCTCTGTGCTAGGTGCTATAGTAAACACTTTACATATATTATCTCATTTATTTGTCCCCCCAAATCCTTTAAAGCAGGTATTTTTGTCCCATACTTTACAGTTGAGACAATGAGGTTAAGTGATCTGTGCAAGCTTTCCTAGCTGGTAAGTAGCAGAATGAGAATTAAAACCTAGGCCTAACTAAGTCCACGGCATGCATTCTTAAAACCCTTTTTATAGTGCCTCTTTGGATTTTCTAAAATTTCTTCCAACTCACATTTCTTTTTTTTTTAATTTAATTTAATTTTATTATTATTATTTTTTAAAGATTTTATTTATTTATTTGACAGAGAGAGACACAGCAAGAGAAGGAACACAAGCAGGGGGAGTGGGAGAGGGAGAAGCAGGCTTCCTGCGGAGCAGAGAGCCCGATGCGGGGCTCGATCCCAGGACCCTGGGATCATGACCTGAGCCGAAGGCAGACGCTTAACGACTGAGCCACCCAGGCGCCCCCCAGCTCACATTTCTAAACCATTTCCATTTCTAATATTTTCTATAACCACTGACAGTAAAATCTGAAAACATGACATTTGTCAGTTTCTTTCTCCACTCAGAAACCTTCACTGGCTCCCCACTGTGCAGGGGACTTAATTCCAGTTACGGCTGCCTTACAGACATTTCTCCTCATCCCTTTCTGCTTCACTGTCTACTCCTATTAGACTTAGTCAGTTGTCTGGATGTACTTCCATTGCTTCGTTCATACTCTGCCTTCCACCTGCTGTAGTTGTCCTTTCTCTCTCAGCTGATACATCTCAGAGCATCCTTCCGTGTCTAGTTCATATGTCTTTAACCTGATAAAACAATCCAGAACCTCCATACTTTCATTTCTCCACTCGGAACTAAATAAACCTTCATTCCATTATTTTGGTGAGCATGTGACTCATTGTATTATCATTTAGTTACCAGCCTGTCTTCCTGATGGAGTAAATTTTTAATCTCACTTATTGACAAGTGTGAGTGTGACAGGGATGGGGGTGGCATTCTACTCATCCCTGAATTGCACTTCCAGATCCCCTCTGCCCTTGAGGGCTCAATCAGTCATTCCTTCCTTTGCTGGGGGTTGTGGTTGACAGCTCTCAGCCCAGTCTCTCTTCTTGAATTGCCTCTAGCAGAGGAGAGAAGCCCATATTTTGTGATTGGTTGATGTGGGGGCACAAATGTCTGGCCCCTTGCTTCAATATGGGGCAACTCACAAGGGCCGTTCCAGCTCCAGAGCTCCCCATGGGATTGACAAAGTCCTTTGTTATCACTGTATTGCTCTTCAACTTCTTCCTCTGTCCAGTCATACTTCCTGCCCTTCTCCAAAGGTGTTGATCTTGAGGGCAGTTCCAGTACACTGCGCACAAATCTTCCCTTCAGCATTTCTTCCCCAGAGAGCCTGACCTATGACAGGGAGGTCTACACCTGGCTGCCAGCAGTATCTCAGTTGGGTAGCAGAAAGAGGCTGGGGGTTTACCATTTAGGATGTGGGACTTTTCTTGTTTTCCTGTTTTCACTACAGTGCTCTTGTCCGCTTCTTCGTCACAGTTTGGATTTTCTTTGGTTCATTCTCTCCATAGAATGAGCTTCTTGGTGGGGTAAGAGACACTGGTGCCTGGTGGCTAGGGAGGAAGGCTGGGAATCTAAATTCTTCTTATGCTGGCATTCATCACCTGTCCTAGTTTCAGGCCCACTTCCCCTTTCTTCCATGGCACCACGGGTCTCTAATTCCTAAGCCTTCCCAGGATACTGTGGGGGGAACTGGCTTATTTCTTCTCTGAAGGTATTTAGTTGTTAAATTTTTCACTTCTGTTAATTCCTCCACCTACTTTCTGACTCCTGAGATTTTTTTGTTCTCACTTGTTGTTGTCTCCTCATTTTCTTTACATTTGACGGTTTGTAATTTTTACATTCTGTCACTCTCATTTTAGTGGAGCTTCTGCAGGAATCAGCGTTTAGCACAGGCATAAAATATGCCCTATCTAACCAGGAGAATGGGAGTTCAGGGTTTGTTGCCAACTTTGGAGCATGTTGATTTTATTTTAGAAGAAAGGCAATGTTTCTTAAGACGTGTGGCATTTTATTTGAAAATATATTTTTATTTATTAAGGGAAAAATTTGGGTCCCATGTAGAGTACTGGGTTAAAATGAGCATATATTCATTCACCAGAATAGTGGCAAGGGCATCATCAGCCTCTTTCTCAGCCAAGCACATGCAGCACGAGACTGGCAGAGATTGAGACTTCCCTTTGGTATGCCTAAGCATCCAGAGAGAAATGAAACCTTTCACCAGTCACTCAGATGTTTTGTCTGCATGTCAAGAACCATCTGGAGGTGCCTAAGTATTTGAATGTTTGGTGCCCTGTAGACAACATATCTGCGTGACTGCCTGAATTTCTCTCATCTAATTTTGATGTTTGACCTCGTGGAGATGCAGCCAAAGTCTGACCAACTGCATCACTGGATGTGTCAATTACAGTGGGATCTGAGGTTTGTAAATTAAAGATCATGCTTTTTTTCAGGCTGTGTTTGATGGTGCAGTCACATTTTGGTTCATGTTTAGTCCATGTTTTGGGAACACAAGAGTGTTTTTGAAAAGATAAGAGCTAATTTCTGGAGCGTGGGCATGTGTACTGGAGGTGGTCTGCTGTGCGGCAGGCAGACTGCCAATCAAAATGTGCCAGCAATGTCATTCAAGGTCAGAGACCCAGTGAACCGCCAATCAAAGTCACAGAGCTGTTCGTGTTCACTTGTCAGTGTTAGAAAGAGGTCACTCTCTCTGTGGTGTGGCTAGTGTGTGAACAATGAGAGTATTTCAGTGGTCAGAAGCACATTCTGCTGCCTACCCCCTGGCAATTTCAGGATGCTTGCCAAGGTTTTTCCTATCCTACAGGAATATAAGGCAGGGTGGTAGGAAAAAAAACTGAGTTATAGATTCTGATTTATGAAAGCAAGCTGGTAGCTAATTTAGTACATAGCTTTGTTTAATATTATTTGCTTAAAATCTCTCTGAGAAAGGATAACAAAGAAAAATCAGAAATACAATTTTAGATATCTAAAAAGAGATAACACCTTTAAACATTTTGTACTTGGTATTCAGTTTGCTTTCTTGCCTTAACTCAGCTAATCATTATCTTGTTGATTTTCATCATGCAGAAATAAGTTTTGCATTTGTGGAAAAAATGACAATTTTAAGGATGTGCTAACATCACAGAATAAGCTTGAAAAATTTCAGTTTCAGGGTCTGGAAGACAAAAATGATAGAAACATTAAGTTTTGTATTTCAGTAGGGTCTTGATGGATTTTCAAATAGTTCCTCTCAGAGGGCAAAGGAACAATTCATCATAATCAAGAATATTAGCCATCGAAAGTTATTTCAGTAGCAACAAATGCCATGGAGGGCAGATGTTTAAAGTTCAATCAGGGAGTCTCCCTGATGGCAAAACCTCCAAATGAGTCATATTCTGAATGTTTTGCCTCTCCATGATAAAATATCCAGATAAATTTATGTAATTCCACATGCTTAGCCTCATAGACATAGACTATTTGGCTAAAATGTTCAGAATTCATCTAGATGTTATGTAGATGCAAGTATAAGCAACTGCTTTAGTCATATTCTTATTTAGGTAAAAAATATTAAAAATAGCATTTTGTAAGTTCAGAAATAAAACACTAAATTGAGGCAAAGGGTATGTATACCAGGTGTGAACACTAGGTAGAGATTTTTCAAATTTGTAGAATAGTCCATGAGAAATACATGCAGAGTGGGGCCGTTGAGCATGAGGTTTTAGGAACGGAAAGGTCTTTGGGGTTCAAACTTCTCATTTTGTAGGTAGTGGTACCCGAGGCTCTTATGGAGGAGGCACAGATAGTTAATGGCAGAGACAACTCCTGGATCTACCTTTGAGTCCCAGGCTCCTTCTCCTCTACCAGGCTTGTGGGAGGCCAGTCTGTTTTCTAATTCCCCTGAGAAAGCTTGTGTAGAGGTGAGTTTTCTGAAGGTGCTCAAAAGGTGGAGGAGAGAGGCTTTAGGATCCAGAAGGAGAGTGGATGCAGTGAGAAAATGCTCAGCAGTTGGCCTGGGCCATTCAGGTGAAGGGAGCACTGGGTGGTTTTCATGTGAGAACTAGGGTCCTGGGATTGCAGAAAGCAGGGGTAAGAAAAGAAGATGCTCAGAATCACCCTAGCTCCCTATCCTTTCTCTTTAAAATGGGCTTTACCTGCTCTCAGCTTTGGATTAGAAATATTCTTGGCTATCAGCATCAACAACTTTTTACTGGTAAGTCAATATTTTGAGAGTGACAGACTCTAGACATAGAAAACACCTGATTCCAACATTCAGCCTTGGCCAACTTGTTTAATAGTAGAATATGGGAGTGAGATGTGTGGTCAAGGGGATACAGATCATATTTTCCTTCCCTTACTCTGATATCCTGATAAACACCCCTAGGCTTGGAGGAGAGATTAAAATCCATGAAGACAAAAGAGGAGTGATTCAAGCGTGACCGGTTTCTTTCACAGATGTGAAGGGGGCTGGCCAAGAGGCACAAGGCAGCCAATTTTCAGCTCTGACAGCTGCCGAGGTCATCAGCTTCCTAACGGCACCCCTTAATTCCTCTGAGGCTAGGGTGTCCTTTGAAATCAGTGGTTGTTACACTTCCAAAGCTAAGCTGAGAAGGGGAGAAACCTGAAAATTTTGCTGGCCACTGAGTACACAATTACCAGGCCATTAAAACCTTAGGTAAGGACTTAGGGTTCTCCTATCTTCTCTGACCTACGAACCAGTAGTTGCTCCCAGACAACTTATACATACACACAAGCAGCATGTGTGTGTGTGTGTGTGTGTGTTCATGAGATAGAAAAAGGGAATGGTATTTATATACTAAGAGCTTCAAGGGTGGCCCAGTACTTTTCTGAGAAAGCCTACTGCTCTAGTTCAAAGGATGCTTACAGTGGGAATGGGGACTGTAGTGCTGAGAAAGATTTTCTGTGAGGGACTTTTATTATGGCTGGATCTAAGGGGCTTGGTGAGAGCAGGGAGCCTGAGAAATGCAGGTGGCTTTGAATTCTGCTTCTGAAGGGGTTTCAGTTCCTGGGGATTCACTGATCTAACACTTGTGGAGCTTCCACATCAGTGGGTGAGAGAGGAGGGGTGCCGTCTTCACTGCTTCAGACCCAAGCCACTTGGTAAGAGGTAATGATGGGGGGGATTCAGGCCTGGGAAGTCTGCATCATTAGGAAACCCCCAACAAAAGCAACATGGTAGATAAGGACAGCACTTGGAAAACTTCAATACAGTAGGATAGCACATGGTCCATTATTTGAAAATTGTATATAGAAAACTACATTACATCAGCAATAAACTATGACTCATGAGTAACATGTGAATGGTGTTTAGGATTGTCATCAGGTAAAGGCTGAAACATTTAAACTAACATGAGTTGCAATTTTCAAAATCCTTAATCTACAGAGAGTAATTTAGTTTAAGGAGTAGGCAATTCCTGTAAGAGATAGAAAATAATATTGTTCAACCAAACTTTTAATTTTTTCTTCTTTTCATTGTTAGTTCATTGTTATCTATATTGAGTTGTGATACCAGATGCAATTTTATGCTTATCCTATATACAAGATACACCTTGGACTCACTCATAGCTAATGAGAGGCAAGAGGTCCCACTTGGACTACAGCAGGTGGATTCCTTTTACCTTTGCCCTCATGGTCCAGGAGTGCTGAGCTGCCTTCCAGTCTCTGTCCCCTATGTGACTGTTGTGGGATGGAGAATGGAAGATAGCACATCACAAAAACTACCTATGTCATACTCTGCTTTATACAGCATGAGGGTACCCTGTGCAGGGTGGCTGCTCTTCACTTATCAGGATAATGCATTCACTTGTTCAGTCTGAGATTGTGGCCCTGCTGCCCAGCACAGAAAGTCAGGGGCCCGAGAGGAAACTTACTAGGGAACTTGCTCTTCCATCAGGGAGTAGCGGGGGATACAGCAGGGGTTGGTAGTCATGTCAGGCAAAACCTGAGACAGGGAGCTAGCTTGGAGCTGGTGAGTTCAAGCTAGTTAAGTCAGGGTGGGAACTGCAAAATGGCCAACGTCAGGAAGGTCAAGTGAACAGAAAAACTTGGTGCAGGGATGGGGGTTACTGTCAGAGGCCAAAGCTCAAGTCAGGCTGAGGTGGCAGACCAGGCATGGCCTGGGCGGAGAGCCCTTCTGGGTTAGGAATGGACCCAGACTAGTCCAACCAGCAACCTGGACAGCTCCTAGATGCAGGTCTCCTGACAGTTTTCCTCTGCAGCACTCCATCCTCCTCCTGCTTCTGCTTGTTAAAGAGGCTTTATTCTAGACTTCTTGTCTGTATAAGATATAACAATGGATGAGATGTGGTCTTCGAACAGGAGTTGGCAGTTACTAGGGGAGGTAGACAATTAAAAATAAATGAAAATTAATATGATAAGGGCAGTGATAGAAATGTACATAGTACATTATGGGAGCACGTGGGATCCTGAAAGATAGTCATGGATGGTCTTCTGGAGGGAGTGATGTCTGAGAGGTGTGTCTTGAAGGAAGAGAGGAGCTATCCAGAGAAAGAAAGCGGAAGCAGCAGGGAGATAAAACAAGGACACTGCAAACCGGGGAGCCAGCATAAGCAGTGGCCAAAAGGCAAAAACAGTGTGCGGTGAAAGGATTTTTGGAGCAAGACTTGTAAGATGTAGAGGGTTAAGTGTGCTCATTTTGGCAGCTGGGAAGATCTGTTTTTATCATCAGTGGTGTGTTCATCATCTCTCCTGGATCATGCTCAGCCTGAGACCAGGACACCAACATCTCACTAGGGCAATGCAAAAGCATTTTACACTCCAGATGAGTTGGTGAGATAAACAGCCTGCATGGGTGGTCCTCATTTGCCCCAGCATCAAAAATGAACAGAAACTACTCATGTACATCTGGGAGCAATTCCTGTTAACGGTATCTACTGCCTGCTATGACCACAGCTGGGCTCCTGGAAGCCCCACTGCCCTGTTCTTAGCTTGACAAGGGAGGAATAGAGTTTCAGCTAGACTGTGGAGGGTAGATAGGGTTTTTGACTGGAGGTGAGAAAAGACAAGCTCATTAGGGAAAATATATGGACTAACCAAAACTATAGAGAAAATACAGTAAAAGATAGTGAGGAGTTTATTTGGCTGGAGTGGAAGGGAAGCTTATCCACTGTTTCAGGCATAGAGAAAACCACAAAGGTGGGTTGGGACCAGATCACTTTGAGCATAAGCATGAGACAGTGTTGAAACCATTAATAAAAATCAGTTGCTTCTGCTGTCTAACACTAGCATCTAATTTGTAGTAATGTTATTGCTACTTGTGATGTTTCTTTCCTTCTTACCCATCACACTGCCCCAGGATCATTTGTTTATTCATTAACTCATGAATCTATTCACTTACTTAGGCTTCTGTGAAGCACTATTTGATATATATCAGAGAAGACTCTTGAAAGGGAGATAACTTGAATTGCTGTTCTGTCCACCCATTTTTCTTTCTTTCTAAAGAATAGCACTTATCTTCTTTTTATAATTTATTCTTATGCAAAAGGCTATAGGAGGCTTTAGTTTGCTTGTGTTTCTTAGCATTAGGACAGGTCAAGTTTGGAACCATGGGCTAGGTAGAGCTGCAGGTTTTTTTCTGCATGTAGCTTCTCCCTTAGCCTCACCCCAACCCCCAGGAACTGGTCAGCTATCCAGACAGGCAGTACCATTTAGTGCTTAAGTACAAGGGCCCTGAAAGTAGATAATTCGGGGTCTGAATTCTGTCTTTGTCCCTTTTGGCTTTGTGATCTTGGACATCACTACCTGAGTATCAGTTTCCTAATCTAACCGTATGAGGTCAATATGAGACTTAAATGAAATAATAATGTATGTTAAGTGCTTAACTCATTTACTTAACTCATTTACTCAGCCTATAGTAAGTGCTCAGTAAACAGGGGCTAGCTATATTACCACAAATGGGCCATTGAATACTACCCTAGAATAGAATCTAGAGAAACATTTGAGATGATTGAGGTGGAAGCAGAACAGCAATTAGAAACTGTAAACAAGGTCTGCTGTCTCCCATTTAAGCTTTCTCTAATCTATACCATCCCATAACCTCATCGGTGGTGAAATTCAATACTACTGTTAATGATGTGGGGAAACATCCTCTGTCATATAGGCCTCTATTCTAGAGCAAATGAGTATCTACTTGAGCAAAAGATAGGTAATTAGCGCAGTCCTCCAAATGAAAGAGGAAATATGAATAAAAAGGAACTACTATGAAGATCCCAGAATAGACCTTCATTGAAAAGCTCCCAAATTATACTAGTGATTCCATAATTGTCACAGTAGGAGATGGAAGAACATTTGAAAATCATTGTTTGGGGGTGCCTGGATGTCTCAGTCAGTTAAGCATCTGCCTTCAGCTCAGGTCATGATCCCAGGGTCCTGGGATTGAGCCCCGCATCGGGCTCCCTGCTCTGTGGGGAGTCTGCTTCTCCCTCTCCCTCTGCCCCTGCTCATGTGCTCTCTCTCTCTCTCTCTCTCTCTCTCTCACACTCACTGTCTCAAATAAACAAATAAAGTCTTGTAAAAAAAGAAAATCATTGTTTGTCAGTCAGAGAAGATAAGGAATATTTTCTGGTGTTTCCTTCTATGGCTTCTCTCTGTGTCTCCCTCTGTCTCTCTTATATCCACCTATCTATCTCTCCACCTATTTTTTAAAAAGATTTATTTATTTTAGAGAGAGAAAGAGAGAGAGCGCCAGTGGGGGAAGGGCAGAAGAAGGAGACAAGCAGACTCCCCGCTGAGCGGGGAGCCTGATGTGGGGCTCAATTCCAGGACCCTGAGATCATGAACTGAGCTGAAACTAAGAGTCAGACACTCAGTCGACTGAGCCACCCAGGTGCCCCTTATCTGTCTATCTACTCAGTCCCAAGTCTTGAACAAGGACAATACATCCTAAAGCTGAGGCTGTCCTACCTTTGAGAAGTGGGGCATCATCCTTTATGGAAATGACTGCTCGTTTCCCTGATCCTGGAGCTCAAGTCACCATCTCTCACTTAACATCGACTGCCTGGCCTGGTAGATTTCCCTCAAGACATTCATGTCTTCACAACTAGATTCTAAGTTCTCCAGGAGCACAGACCTACCTTTTTGATCTCACCAGCACTGCCTAGCCCAATGTCTTGCATATGCTGGGGCTCCCTACCTAGAAGTTTGGCTTAGATCAGGGCACTTGGTCATCCTTGCCACAGAGACAGGACCAAGGCATCTCAAGGCAGAATCAGTCATCCCTGGAGGAACTCTTCCTCACTGGAACAGAAGTGTTTATCCCACCTGTGCAGGGGGAAATGTTCTGTCCAGTGAGGAATGTGCTCTTGCAATCTCCTTTTTATCCATCTTTGCTTATCCTAAGAAACAAGGAGATACATTATTTCTAACAAGGTACAGTGATAGATAAAATTCCTCATGTGTCCCTTTCTTCAGGATATTCACATGAAATTTTTTTCCAGTTTTATTGAGAGGTAATTGATATACATCACTGTATAAGTTTAAGGTGCACAAGATTATGGTTTGATTTACATATATTGTGAAATGGTTACCACAGTAGGTTTAATTAACATCTCTCATCTCATATGGATACAATAAAAAGAAAAGAAAAACTATCTCATTGTGACGACAACTCAGGATTTACTCTTTTAACACTTTTCCAGTGGTGTTAGCTGTCGTCATCATATTGCACATTACATCTCTAGTACTTATTTATCTTATCACTGGAAGTTTGTATCTTTTGACCACCTTTCTCCAATTCCCCATCCCCCAGGATGTTCCCATTTTAACTGGTGAAAAAGCCCCTGTTAAATTCAGGCAAATGAGATGGAGGGATAATTATGGGAATTGCAGGTATCAGCAATGTTTGCTTTTGGGGGTGGCAGTGTGTGGATGTAATGTGGGAGAGATAGCTGCACAGGGTAGTCAGGGAAGGACATCTTTCTGCATTTTCTGAATTGATACCTGTGAGTGACCAGTTTCTCTGATAAGATACCCAGAAGGGTTTCCCTTTTGAGTCATGATTTGGCTTTTTTTATGGCATTCTCATCCTTGGCAGTTAGTTTCTTGACCTTTTGCTGGATAGGTAAGGGATTGAATGGGAAATATGAGGTGTAGTCTTTTTAGTAACTGTGATTATTTTTTCTGTCCTGGGATATTAAAGAAAGACTCCACTGTTTGTTTCCCATTTAATCCCCTTCCTTAGCCAGCCATCTTCAGCTTTTGGCTGCCATGTCCTTTCTGGGATTATGATATTTCCTGGCACAGGTCGAAGAGCACTTGATTAGGTCTAAGATAGCAGCTGGCAAAGCACCCTGAGCATAGTCAGTTTATTTTAGAGTTTGAGTTATTTTGTTACCTACTCTGAGCTCTGTCTTCTTCTGGAGGGAGTTCACGATCTCTGTTCGCTGACGTGACATTTCCCTGCCCTTTCCTTCATTCCAAGCCCTTCTTTCTGTCATTCATAACTCTGATTCCAGAATGACCTACTTGTGTTTGGATTTTTATTCCTGCACACTTCACAGTGACATTTCTTACTTTGATAGATAGAATCATCTATCTTTAAAGAATTTCTCTGGTGTTCTGCTTCCCCTGTGGAATGTAATTCTCCAGGCCACCTCCTTCCCTCTCTCCATGTAGTCTTCTCATAAAGCCTCTTTCATGACCCTGTCAGGAACCCTTTAGATTTTCCTGACTGCTGACTATATTTCCACCTTACTACTTGATCCTTCTCCTCCCTCTTCTTTCAGTGGGAACCAATGCTACTGCCATTTTGAATTATTTGAGGTTCCCTGGAAATGCTGTATGCTGACTCTGTACTCTGACTCATGACTCTGAACAAGTTGTCTGTCTGCCTGGAATTTCTTTTAGGTCCCCTTCTTCTTTTTTTTCTGCAGACATAACTCCCCTCACCTGATTCTACTAGGCAATTCCCCATCTCTGAATACCTGTGCAACCTACAAGACTTAGAGGGTTGTCTCCTCTGAGGTTCTTTTTTTTTTTTTTTTTTTACCCTCTCCTTTGTCATATTATTTCCTTAACCCTTAGTCCCTGGTAGAATATATCTTTACTAGCACTTATCACAGGGTATTTTAATAATTTATGTGCCTGTCTGCTTATAGAGCAAAGACCTTGCCTTCTTCAACGCTGCACCAAGAAGGCTGGTCCATTCAAGTCCCAGAATGAATAAATGAATGAACTAAGGTGGCACGCCAGTGAAATCTGACTATCTTGGTGGCTTTTTAGTGATGGAGTGAGAATTATAAGGGGGAAGGAAGCCTTACGTCCTGGGTCAACTCCCATTCATTCCATGTGAGTTTTTCTCTAGGGCTAGAAGTAAAAGACTCTGGCTCTCCAGAAGCAGATAGTTTGGTAGAAATGGATTAGTTGAAAACACATTGGACAAAGTAACAAGTTGGTAAAAATGGACCACATGGACAAAAAATCCTGAAAATTTCATTTATTGGAGTTTTATATATTGACAAATTTTTGTGCATCATGTGGATAATATTGCAATATTGTATATATTTTTAAATATTATCCCTATTCAGGAATTTTCAGGGGTATATATCAGTTTTGTGAACTTTGAAGAATTCTTGTAACTTTGTATTTCAGGTTTAAAATTTTTCTTGGGTGCAGTAAAATTAGCATTAGATGATTCAGTAGTTATAAACATTGGAACCATTCTTTTGCCCTATTTTTGTTAAAAAATTAAATTTGAGCCATAGACAAGAGTAACATAATTAAAACATTTCTGAATAAATAGAGACATATTTGATTGAAAAACACTTGAAAATTTAAATGTTCAAGTTTGAAAAATGAACAAAGTGCTAAAATTGGATCGTAAAGACAAAGGCCTAACTGGGCCTCCTTCCTCTTATTCCTGAGGTGGACCTTGTATTCTGTGGAACCCAAGGGCTCTGGGCAACGTAGTTTAAAAACCAGTGACCAAGCATTTTGCAGATACAGAAACTAAGATCCAAAGAAGGCAAGTGAGCCACAGCTCAAATTTAGGTTTTCTTTCTCCTAGAAGGAGGAAATCTGCCTTGACTCCAAACTTACTTTTTCTGAGAGCGAAAATGTTGTATTTTTACTGTACTGGGTATGAATAGAGTGGAATTATGTCCACCCAGAGAATGTTCCTCAGGCCTATATAAAACTTGCTGAGTAAGTGGTTACTCTGCATGCCATCTTGGAGGCAGGGAAGTGCCCTAGCTGTTGATAAAGTACATCCTTGGGAGTTCACACACATGACTTTTGTTTTCAAATTTATTCTTAGCCCAGTCCTGTAAAGTCAGCTGAATCATGTCATCTCTCTGGGCCTCAGTCTCTTCATTTTAAAATAAAGGGTTGGAAGTTGTCATTTCTGGGGTCTCCTCTGGGTTTGATGTTCTGTGACGTTAGGGGACTCTTTGGCTGAGTACCCTCTTTATAAAGGGTCCTATTCCATTTCCCTAGCACAGAGGGATACATAACGAATCTTTCTGATTCAGATTCTCTTACATGGAGAGCTGAAAATTCACCTTGTTATAAAGAAAATTAAGAAAAGTTTATTTGTAAAGGAAGCATGGATTTCATCTTTTCATCTTAGGCTTGCTGTGGAATTCTCTGGAACCTGAATGATGCTTCCATTCATTCAATATATATCATGAGTGGATAATTGTGCCAGGGACTAGAGTTAAAGAGAATAAAACTTGATCCCTGACCTCAAAGAAGTCCACATTCTTGTGCGAGAGAGAGTCTTAAAAACAAATGTAATCCGTAGAACCAGGATACAACATTCATAGGACAGTGATAAAAATAAACTTTACATGCTTTCTTTTTTCAAGTGCTCTCAACTATTATATCCATTTAATAGATGAGATAGATAAGGAAACTAAGGCTCAGAGAGACTTTTCTAAGGGCATTACCACTATTAGGAATGGATTAGATGGGATAGACTTTAGGTACTGGGATTCTAGTAAGGAAATTATTGCAAAGGTCTAGGTAGGTGGTGCGGGTTTGAATTCAGCAGAGGCTGTGGGCATAGGATAAACCTCAATTTGCTGCCTTACTTATATTTCCCTTTTATTTATTTTTTTTGAAGATTTAAAAAAAATTTTATTTATTTGACAGAGAGAGATAGCTAGAGCAGGAACACAAGCAGGGGGAGTGGGAGAGGGAGAAGCAGGCTTCCTGTGGAGCAGGGAGCCTGATGCAGGGTTCGATCCCAGGACCCTGGGATCATGACCTGAGCCGAAGGCAGACACTTAATGACTGAGCCACGAAGGCACCCCTATATTTCCCTTTTAAAAGGTTCCTTCTACAACCTTCTTCCACATAAATCATCATGTTGATACAGACTGTTATTTATTGGATCAAGAATGGATGCTTAACATTTGCAACAATACGGATGAACCTGGAAGCTAAGTGAAATAGGCCAGACACAGAAGGACAAATACTACATGATGCTACATATAAGAGAAATCTAAAATAGCCAAACTGAGGGAAGTTAAGGGTGGAGTGGTGGTTGCTAGGGAGTTAGGGAAGGGAGCAATGGGAGATATTAGTCAAGGGTACAAAGTTTCAGTTATACAAGATTAATGTCCTAGAGATACTATACAGTATGGCACCTATAATTAGTAATACTGTATTTTATACTTAAAATTTTGCTTAGAGAGTAGATTATATGTTAATTGTTCTTATCACACACACAAATTATAATAAGTAAGGAGAGCAAGAGGACACTTTTGGAAGTAATGGGTATGTTTATGTCATAGATTATGATAATGGTTTCATGGATGGATACTTATTTTCAAACTCATCAAGTTGCATACATTACCTATATACAGGTTTTTATATGTCAGTAATACCTCAACAAAATGGTTTAAAAAAAATAATGAGTGCTTAACTTAAGAACAGTCCAACTATAGACTTAACTAAAGGCCAATGGGGAAGTCTGGCAAAAAAGCCATGACCAGTGGGTGTGGTTGAACAATTAGATCTTGTGACTTAAGCTATTATTTTTACTTGAGAAATAGAGAAAGAATTAAATAGACAGAAGCCAGAGTGAAAGTGAGTGGACATAGAGTAAAGCAGAGTCACTATGGAGTAGACCGGCAGAGCTGTGATTAATAAATTACTGATGGCAAGACACCTTGGTCACTAGAGGTGTATTGGATCCTAAATGAACCTCAAGTTCCCTAAGCAAGTTCTGATCACTTCAAGCCTGGCTGGGTGGCCAAATCTCCATGGTCAAGATTCTCATCATCTTTTATTCCTACATGTTATCCTTCAGATCCTCTTTGCCTGAAATAAGCCAAATTATATTCTGTTCCTTGCAACCAAAACAGCTAACCTAATATTGGGGTTGAGAGTAGGAACCAAATTTGGAAAATCTTCCTGAGGAATAAAGCTGATGGGATTTGATGACCAATTTTTATCATTACTGATTATTTTCAAAAGCTGGGCTATTGGAAGAGAGAAGGCCTCTACAGTTTGCAACAAACCACATGAAACCAAATCTGACACATGTAGTTTCAAACCATTCAGAGTCTGAGTTTCCAGCAAAATGAAGGAGGCAATAGACTAAAGAAGTATCAGAGAATATAACAACTAGAAGCAGCATAAAATGGAAAATGCATCACAAGAAATTAAAAGAACTAGTATGGTTTGGAGAAACCACAATTGAACTCTGCAGGAGCTGCCTTTGTTTCTCTGCCTTAACATGTATTTGCTACTGCAGATTAATAGCCTCCATTTGGGGAAGAAATGGCCCTGGATCATTGTTCCATTTTAGGAACCACAGGTGTTGTTGTACACATTCTGTTTATAACCTTAGGGGGGAATGAAAAACGAAACCTAACAAAAAAAAAAAAAAAAAAAAAAAAAAAAAAAGACAGCGACCATGGACCAGAATGAGTTTTGCCAACATTTCCTTCCTGATCTTTCCTACACAATCAGACACACAATAGTATGATAATAAGCAAAATTTCCACTGTCTATGTGGAATGATGATTTTAAATAAGAGTGAGGACATGAGTGTGTGTATGCATGAGTGTGCGAAAAAGAATTAAAAATTAGTGTGACTAATCTACTCATGTCTTGCATATTAAGTAACTTTCAGAATTCACCTCATGGAAGGGGCCACTAGTTTTGAAGAATGTAGATTAATAAGCCTCCTTGCTTAAAAAATGAGCTTCAATATTTGTGTGAATCATAGAGTCAAAAGAAAAAATCGATGGACTATCGACTACTGGGGATGATCACATTCATTTTGCCCTTTGTGGTTGGTGAAATCCATGCTGCAATTACAGAGACAGGCTGGCAGCAAAGAGCCTCAGTCGGGCTTTCAGCTCCACATTAATCCAAAACTCCCCATTTTAATGCAGATATAGATTGCTTTGAGTCAATAGCTGACTGCTTGAATTGTGAAGTAGCAGTTCTGCCTGGCTCTGGCAGGCCAGAGCTTACAGTATTTGGGAATTTCAAAGCTTTGCTGTGTGAACTGGTGTGACTGAGCCTCGAGGGGAGGTGCAGTTGTGCTGATGTTGTTGAAAAGATCTGTCTTTGGGATCTAAAACACGGATTATAGCAAATTCAAGGTGGGCGGGTCATAGCATCATAGGATTGTAGAGCTGGGAAGGACCTCAGAGGTCGCTTGGTCCAGCTCTTTCCTTACAGATGAGGAAATTGAGGTCCTTAGAGGTTAACTAACTTGCATGTGGTTACACAGCTAGTCAGCAGAGGATCCTGCACTAGAAAAAGAGATGCATCCTCCTGGGCTTTCCACTATTCTACATAGGCTATAAAAAAATCAAAATTTGTTTTATTTACTACATCCCACACATATGTGCATGCAATAGATGCTTCGTTGAATAGGTTTCACTTAATCCATTATTAACATTCAACAATCCATTAAATAAGGTAGTGAGGAAATCCTTATCAATGGGAGTATGTATGCAGCTATGCCAACATAAAAAATAATCTGTAACATGTTACAACTGAGGAAAAGGTGAGATACCATGTTTGAAGCATTAAATGGGACAAAATTTTTTAAAAGATGCTTTGTAAGTGGTATGACACTACCGTAAAGGGCCATGAGAGTAAAGGGCATTTTAAGGCAAACATTTGGGGGCAGATTTCTATTTCATGCAGTATTATTACTTATATCAAACTAAACTGTGAATGTGTTGAGAGAGACGCATAGTATCTTTCATCTCTTTATCATTAGCAAATAGCATAGTGCTTGGCATGTAGTAGATGCTCAATAAATATTTGCCGAATGTTGAATGCTGTATATCTAAATCCATATAATAAGCCCTTGTGTTCAGAGTGTGGTCTGTGGTCCAGCAGCACTGACATTGCCTGGAAATTTTTTGGAAATGCAGAATCTAGGGCCCCATGCCAGACTTACGGAAGCAGAACCTGAATTTTAACAAGATCTCCAGGTACTTAGCAGGCTCATGTAAGTTTGAGATGCCTTGCTATGTTGAAACAAGTTTCTTATTGTTCAAACCTTATTACAATGAGTTTAGGTATAAAGTCTGCATATGAAATGAAAATTGTGAGTGGTCAAAATTATCCCTAAATGAATGGGCCTGAAATATCCACACACAATTAAAGGGTGTGTGTGTGTGTGTGTGTGTGTGTGTGTGTGTGTGTGTGTGTTGTCCCTTAGTTAACTAATGGAAGAGTGGATTTACATTTCCCATCTAATTCCTAATAGGAGTTTGTTTTCAAGCAGAATGGCACCATTTAAATAATGATTTTTCTCTCTTCCTAACGCATATAATTGGAGTTAAATGCACTTATGGTAAGACTCACTGTCCATGGAAAATATTTCTTTTATGTACAGTGATGTGCGTCTTAGTATTATGACCCAAATACATTTGCCCAGTTAACCAAGTTCAGTTATGACAACTAGTCACATTGAAATCCAAGGTTTTCACCCAGGTATGCTATACTTTACCAGACAGTTACAGTATACACATCTTTCAAGTGGAATTTTGAAACAGGGTGATGGGACATGAATCATCACTCTCTCTCTCACAGCACCTTTAATACCACTGGGCTTTGTGGTTATTTATGGCCTGAGTAGCTCCCTGGATGCCACACATATCTTAAAAGTGGCAGAGAATGGCCTTGGATTGGGGAGCTCTGACTCTGAATCCTGCGCTCCTTTCTTAAGTATCTACAGGATCTGAGCTGATGCCTGAGTGACTGGACCTGTGCTCCAGCAAAGAGCTTTATCATAGGTTTTTCTGTCTTCTTTCGTGATCCCACAACAGAAAATCCAATTTGAGCTGAGGCTGAGACAAGGGTCACAGAGAGTGAGAGGATTCCCCTGCCCTGTTTCTGTCCTAAGTCATCTTCTACTCTGTTGGTGCTGGCTTTGTGACCTGTACTGAAATACTTTGAGAAGGCAGGTATATGGTTGATTGAGTGGGGTTCACCTGTCTCAGCAATGGGATGGTTAGATTTTAGCCACTTAAAAGGGATGTCCTAGCAGCAATCAGCTTATTTTTACTAGGTTTCAAATGAACTCCAGGACTCTCTGGGCTTCCATGGAGAGAAGTGAGTTTGCCCTGCAGAGAAAGCACTGGAAGGATTGATCAGGAGTAAAAGGGGTTCTCCAAGGGCATGTCTGATCTCTGTGGCTGCTGCCCCTGTGCTTTATCCCCGTCCTTGTCTTCCATCTCTGCCCTGCTCTCTGAGTGCCTTTTTATTTTTCAGGCTCAATCACTTTGTAAAGTCTCTCTCTTGTCTTCCCTTCTCATGCCTAACTCTTTAATTCTCTAATAAAAGATTTATGCAGTCTGGGCTGAGCATGCTCAGTAGTGGCAAGCAGGTTGTAAGGGGATAGCTACAGCAATATCTCTCTATGGTGTTTCTGTTGTTTACATGAGAATAATTCACCAGATCAGCAAACAGATCAGCTGGAAATCTCTTGCTTTATGACAGAACAGATCAGTTCAAACTGAATAGTTTACTGGAACATACTGCCGGGCAGCCTAGCTCGGCTTCGAAGAAAGCAGCTTTGGTTCCCACTGGTGCTGACCAGTTCATCTCAATGGCTTGCTTTTAGACACCAGCATATAGCCTGAAAAAAAGATCAAAATTGGAATTAGCCTACACTGTGCTGGCTTTTAGCCAACCATGACTCTGGGAGTGGATAGCCTGCTTTAGGGAAATGATTTGCCCCAAGCAGAATTTGGACTTTTTTTTCTTTTTTTAATTGAAGCAAAGGCAATGCTACATAATGACATAGCCACAATCAATTTTTTTGGCTGTAGTTTCTATAAACAAGATCAATATCAGTGCCATTATTTGTCTCTTTTTCCACATACCACTCTTGTAAAATTATAATTAAAAATAAGCTATTTAAGATGCAGATGAGTCTGTTATTTAATGTCTCCAACCCCCCAGTTTCCATGGAAATGGTTGAAGGAATCTAAAAATGATGGTGTGTGTGTGTGCAATATTAGCATTGAAAGTAAAGGAGAGGCTGGGAACTTTAAGAAGTCTTTTTAAGCCATGCTGGTATTACTGGATTGATTGGAAAGATAATTAATCTGTGATTGGCCTGGGAAACACCTTGAAGGAACTCTTCAGTAGGTGCCACTGGAGCATGTATCTCAGAGTTGCAGGCCCTGCAGGTGAAGGCAGGCCTTGAAGCAATTGTTAGGGCTCTTGATCTTAAGAGCATCTTGGGGGAAGGCATGATGTTCTGGGGTTCAAACAGAGTGTAGATGCTTTGGGCTGGGCTGTGGACATTCAGTTCTACTGGGCACTGCCGCTGCTGGTGGGGAGCAAGCAGTGGCACTTCTTAAGGGCTCCTATGAGAGTGGACGTGTCAGTAGAGAGTGGGAACCCTGTATTAACCACATTCAAGTTTTCCCAACAACACAGAGGAGACTCTTTGACCTAGTGGCAGAGTTTACCTCTCTGTCTCCTTTCTAATAACAAGTGGGCTGCTGCTCTAATAAAGTAAAATTGCAAGATTTCTAAAGTTTTACCTCATTTCTTTGTCTGGGCCTGAAACATGCACCCAGAAGCCAGCAGCATCTCTGCTAGACTTCATTTCATCTCCCAAGAAAAGCACATATTCTTACATTTTAAGAATGAATAAATTGAGGTAATTATTATATACATGAAAAGACCCAGTAATAAATAGCTAACACTTATTGAGCATTATGTGCCAAGCCCTTGACATAAATTGCCTCTTTTAATCATCATGACAGCCCTAAAATCTGGGAATTATATGTACAATCACACTTAAGTAAGCAGAGTTCTCATTGAGGTTAAAGAACTTACTCAAGTAAGTAGCAGAACAGAGACTTGAGCCCATTTTAAACTTCAAAACCAATAAATGATTGGGAACAGAGCAATTATTTCCTCAATAAACAGAGGTACAGAAAAAAATAAGAGAAAACTTTGGACTATATTTTGTATTATCAGTGAAATTTAACAATGATATTTTCAAATTTTCAAAAGCAATATTCAATCCGGGAAGATTACTTTAAGATAATAATAAAAAAACACAAATGACCAAATGAAAATACAAAGGGAGATGTGAACAGTAGATTGGTTATAGTAAAAAACAAAATACATAATCAGTGTAGATGAAGATAAGCTCATAGAATTTTCCAGGATTTGGTGAAAGGATATAATTAAATAGGAACAAAGAATAAACACATGAAGAATGAATTATGAAGTTTCTATATACATGTAATAAGGATTCTAGAGAAGTGGAACAGAAGAGAGGGAGGAAATGTGATAAAAAATAATAGAAGAAAATGTATCTGTGTTGAAAAAAGATGAGTGTTTGGATTAAGTGTGCTTCCCAAATGCCAGGCAAAATTTATGAAGAGAACCCCTGTAAGATATATCCTGGAGAAGTTTTTTAACTTAGAGGGAACAAAATATTTTTGTAAGGACCTAGAAATTAAAAACAGGCTATCTAATAAAGAAAGTCTGGCATCAGGTTTTCCCAAAGAAATGGAGCAATGTCTACTAAATTGTGAGTGAAGAAAACATTAATCTCAGAATTCTATGTCCAGCCATGCTCTCATTCACATGTAAAAGCAATGGAAAGACATTTCAGACACTCAATTTCTCAGACATATAGGGACCTTGCAACCTTTTTTGATACCATCCCTTAAAGAACCACTTGAAGTTAATGAGAGGAAAAAAATCAAGATCCGAGGAGATGTGATATACAAAAATGTATCCTAATTAGTGAAATCTCTAAAATTTAGCACTGTTCATGTTAATAAAAATTTGTGAGAAACATCAGAAATAATTCTCCAAAACATCCCATCCAGTAGAACTTTCTGAGATAAATGTTCTCTGCACCGTTGGACACTGTAGCTTGTAACATATCTGATGGTTGAGCACTTAAAATGTAGATACTGTGACTTGGGAACTGACTTTTTAATCACATTTCACTTTAGTTAATTTAAATTCAAATACCCACATGTGGCTAGTGGCTACCCTACTAGACAGTATAGCTCTAAAAGCGGATATATAATATAAAAATTGAGGATGACAAGTATGAGTGGATAGATCTGCCTACTGAAAGTAGCAATGATAACTATCATTTATAGAGTCCTTTACTTTGTATTGAGGCTTTTGGTAAGCACTTTCTGTATATTCTACTGCAGCAGGTGCTCTGTGTGTGAGAGTGTGTGTGTTAATTTTTGATTGTGGAGAAGTTTCCTGATTGTTGGAATAGGCAGGAGCAAAAATTGCCTTGAAGTAGTTCTGTGTTTGAGAAGACTACAGAGCAGATAAGGCCTTATTGTCCCATGGAAAAAGGGTATAGCAGACTTTTGGTGATTTGAGTACCCTAATAGCAATTGGTTTTATCTCTATCCCTATAGATGAGCAGAGTTTTAAAATTTATATGGAAATTCAAAATACCTACAATAGCCAAAACAAATGTGAAACAGAAGGATAAATTTTTAGAGCTTTAACTTCCCCATTCCAAAACTTATTACAAAGCTATAGTAATCAGGACAGTATGGTATTGGAATAAGGATAGGTAAAGATCCATGGAACAGACTGTGAGTCTAGAAACAAATCTTTATATTTATAGTAAATTTTTTTTCTTTTTTACAAAAGTGCCAAGGTAATTCATTGGAGAAAGAGTAGTCAGGTGCTGGGATAGTGGAATATCTGTATAGGAAAAGTTTATATACACAGCTTATACCATACACAAAAATTAAGTCAAAATGGATCATAGACTTAAAAATAAAAGCTGAAAATGAAAATTTTAGAAGAAAACATAGAATAAAATTTTTAAGAACTGTAGGTAAGCAATGTTTTCTTAAATATGACTCCAGAAACATTGCCAATGAAAGTAAATATTGATAAAGTAGTCTTCACTAAATTAAAAACAATTGCTTTCTAAAAGACACCTTTAAAAAATGAAAGGACAAGCAATAAACTTGGAGAAAATATATACAACACACATATCTAATATAGGACTTGTATACAGAATTTACAAAGAACTCTTAGAACTCAATAATAAGAAGACAGACTACCCAAACAAAAATGGGCAAAAGGGACTTAGAGGTTGGAAGATGGTGCCTTCTCCCATGAATACAGCCAGATAACTATCAAATCATCCTGAATACCCCAGAAATTGACCTGAAGACTGGTAGAACAAACTCCACAACTAAAGGTAGAGAAGAGGCTGGCCACATTGAAGAAGGTAGGAAGTGTGGATATCTGGTTCAGGAGATAAATGGATTGTGGCTGCTGTGGTGGGGAGAGAGTTGCTGTCGTGGAGAAGGGTGAGAGACAAACTAGCACACGAGGGAGTGCACAGAGAAAACAACTCCCCATTGCATTTGGCTTGGAAACAGAGAGGGGTTGAATTTTGTAATTTCTGGCCACTAGTGGGGCTTAAAGCCTGAGTTTTAAAAGGTGAGCAGGCTTGGCTGGGATAGAGCCCCAAGGGCATTGCACTACTCTTGGAGAGAAGGCAGGCAAACAACCCATGGACATACAATATGGAAACAGCAATCTAAAGAGCACCAGGGACACACAGTGGGGAGGTTATTTGCTTATCTTGGAGCATGTCCCAGAGAGGCAACATTCACGGAGAGACTCCTATGAGAACAAAGGAACTGGCTGAAACCAGTTCCCTCCCCTGACCCCAGCATAAGCACAGGGCCACCTGTGGGAACTAGTGTAACACTGACACTCACTACCTAACCTTCTTATATCAAGCCTTCCCCCCTCCCCCCACCCCTGACCTTCTCTAGTAGAATTACCCTTTCCGGTCTCACTTGCCTCAGTCCCAGCATGGTGTGGCCCCCCCCCCCGAAGATTGACCCAAACTCATGCTCACACAATGTCTCCTAACACAGGAGTTATGCAGAGCCTCGGTTCTGGTAGTGGTGGCAACATATCTAATTTCACAGGCAGACCAGAGCACACTTAGTTAAAACAAGCACACTCAGGCCAGGGATAGAACATTGCCTACAACAAACAAAGAGAGCATCTGCAGATGACTGGCCTGAATGATAAAGTGGCCAGGACAAAACAAAGCACATGCAGCACACATTGGTGACACTCCTGGAAGCACCAAGCCCCAGGAACAGGGGACAGTACACAGCAGGGTACTATAAGACCTTTCTTCCTAAGGCCATTACCTTCATGAAGAGGAGACTTAGCTGACTTTCCTAATACAGAGAAACAGGCACAGAGACTTAGACAAAATGAGAAGACAGAGAAATGTATCCCAATGAAAGAACAGGACAAGGCCACAGCCAGAGATCTAAGTGAAACAGATATAAGTAACATGCCTGATGGAGTATGTAAAACAATGATCATAAGGATACTCACTGGACTTGTGAAAAGAGTGGAAGACATGAATGAGACCCTTAACACTGAGATAAGGAATAACATACCAGAGATAAAGGGCTCAATAAATGAAATGAGAAACATGCTTGATGGAATGAAGAGCAGACTGGAAGAAACAGAGGAATGAATTAATGACCCACCCAGAAGACACAGTAATGGAAAGTAATCAATCTGGACAAAAGAGAGAAAAAAGAATTACGCAAAACAAGAATAGACTTAGGGAACTCAGTGACTCCATTAAATGTAGTAGTATTTGTATAGGTGTTATAGGAGTCCCAGATGAAGAAGATAGAGAAAAGGGGAAAATAATTTATTTGAAGAAATAATTGCTGAAAACTTTCCTAATCTAGGGAAAGAAACAGATATCCAGATCCAGGAGGCACAGAGAACCCCCAACAAAATCAACAAAAGCAGATTCACACCAACACATATCATAATTAAATTGGCAAAATATAGTGATAAAGAAAAAAATTTGAAGCAGCAAGACAAAAAAAAAAAAACACAAAAAACCCCCCCAAAAACCAATAACATACAAGGGAAAACCCATAAGGCTATCAGGGGATTTTTCAGTAGAAACATTCCAAGCCAGGAGGGAGTAGCATGATCTATTTAAAGTGCTGAATGGGAAAAAAATCTGCTAGGAATACTCTATCCAGCAAGACTATCATTCAGAATAGAGAGATAAAGACTTTCCCAGACAAGGGGCGCCTGACTCAGTTCTTAAGTGTCTGCCTTCAGCTCAGGTCATGCCCTCAGGGTCCTGGGATCGAGCCCTCCATCGGGCTCCCTGCTCTGCGGGAAGCCTGATTGTCCCTCTCCTACTCCCCCTGCTTGTGTTCCCTCCTTCACTGTCTCTCTCTCTGTCAAAAAAATAAATAAAAAATCTTAAAAAAAAAAAAGTTTCCCAGATGAACAAAAAGTAATGGAGTTCATGACCATTAACCAGCCCTGCAAGAAACATTAAAGGGGACTTCTTGAATGGAAAGCAGAGACCAAAAGTGACATTATGAAGGTAAGAAACACAAAAGCATTAACAATGAATATTTCTCTAAAGAATCAGTCTAGGAACTCACAAAATAAAAGGATGTAAAATATTGCAGCATGTACCTAAAACGTGGGCAGGAGAGGAATAAAGAATGTGTTCAAACTTAAATGACCATCAACTCAATATAGACTGCTATATGTAGAGGAGATTATATACAAACCTAATGGTAACTATATATCAAAAACCACTAATAAATATGCAAAAAATAAAGAGAAAGAAGTCCAAATATATTACTAAAGGAAATCACCAAACCATGAAAGAGAAAAAGACAAGAAAGGATCACAGAAAATCTTCAGAAATAACCACAACACAGACAATAAAATGACAACAAATACATATATATCAATAATTACTTTGAATGTAAATGGACTAAAGCCTACAATCAAAAGACATAGGGTGACAGAATGGATTAAAAAAACAAGACCCATCTATATGCTGCCTACAAGAGATTCATTTTAGACCTAAAAACACCTGCAGATTGAAAGTGAGGAGATGATGAAACATCTGTCATGCAAATTGAATATGAAAAGAAAGCCAGAGTAGCAATACTTATATCAGACAAATAGATTTTTTTAGAGAGAAAAGAGAGAGGGGGAGAGAGAGAGGGAAGGGGGAAGGGCAGAGAGGGAGAGAGAGAATCCCAGGCAAGCTCCATGCTCAGTGTGGAGCCTGACATGGGGCTCAATCCCATGACCCTGAGATCATGACTTGAGCAGAAACCAAGAGTTGGATGCCCAACCCACTGAGCCACCCAGGCACCCCCAGACAAATAGACTTCAAAACAAAGACTGTAACAAGAGACAAAGAAGGGCACTATATAATAATGAAGAGGATAATCCAACAAGAAGATATAACATGTAAGTATTTATGCACCCAACATAAGAGAACCCAAATACATAAAACAATACCAAATATAAAGAAACTGATAATAATACAATAATGGTAGGGAATTTTAACACCCCACTTACATCAATGGATGGATCATCTAAACAGAAACAATGGAAACAAGGAAACAATGGCTTTAGATGACACATTGGAACAGATGGATTTGACAGATGTATTTAGAATATTCCATCCTAAAACAGCAGAATATACATTCTTTTAAGTGCACATGGAACATTCTCCAGAATAGATCCCATATTAGTCCACAAAACAAGCCTCAACAAATTCAAGAGGATCAGAGTCATACCATGTACCTTTTCTGACCATAACACTATGAAACTAGAATTCAGCCACAAGAAAAAATCTGGAAAGATTATAAATACATGGAGGTTAAATAACATGCTATTAAACAATGAGTGGGTCAACCAGGAAATAAAAGTAGGAATAAAAAAGGACATGGAAACAAAGAAAATGAAAAAAAAAATGACATTCTAAAACCTCTGGGATGCAGCAAAAGTGGTTCTGAGATGGATGTTTATAGCAATGCAGGCCTACCTCAAGAAGCAAGAAAAATCTCAAATAAACACAAGCTTACACCTAAAGGAGCTAGAAAAAGAACAAACAAAACCTAAAACCAATAGAAGGAAGGAAATAAAAAAGATTAGAGCAGAAATAAATGATACAGAAATGAATACAACAATAGAACAGATCAATGAAACCAGGAGCTGGTTCTTTGAGAAAAGCAATAAATTGATAAACCATTAGCCAGACTTATTAAGAAAAAAGAAAGTATCAAAGAAATAATATCACAAATGAAAGAGGAGAAATAACCACCAACATTATAGAAATACAAACAATTACAAGAAAATATTATGAAAAACTATATGCCAACAAATTAGACAACCTAGAAGAAACAGTTAAATTCCCAAAAACATATAATCTACCAAAACTGAAACAGGAAGAAATAAAAAACATGAACAGACCAATAACCTGCAAAGAAATTGAATCAGTAATCAAAAAACTCCCAATAAACAGAAATCCAAGACCAGATGGCTTCACAGGCAAATTCTACCAATTTGCCTGTTAAAGAAGAGTTAATATCTATTCTTCTCAAACTGTTCCAAAAACAGAAAAGGAAGGAAGACTTCTAAATTCTTTCTATAAGGCCAGCATTACCCTGATACCAAAACCAGATAAAGACACCACTAAAAAAGAGAACTGCAGGCCAATATCCCTGATGAACATAGACGCAGAAATCTTCAACAAAATACTAGCAAACAGAATCCAACAATACATTAAAAAAATCATTCATCACAATCAAGTGGGATTTATTCCTGGGCTACAAGTGTGGTTCAGTATTCACAAATCAATCAACATGACACATCACATCAGTAAGAGAAAGGATAAAACAGTATGATCATTTCAATAGATGCAGAAAAAGTATTTGACAAAGTAAAACATCCATTCATGATAAACACCCTCAACAAAGTAGGTTTAGAGAGAACATACCTCAATATATAAAAAAGGCCATCTATGAAAAACCCATAGCTAACATTATCCTCATGGGTGAAAAACTGAGATCCGGAATGAGAGAAGGAGGTCCACTCTCACCACTTTTATGTAACATAGTACTGGAAATCCTAGCCACAACAATCAGATGACAAAAAGAAGTAAAACATCCACATTAGTAAGAAGAAGCAAAACTTTCATTATTTGCAGATGATGTGATACTGTATAGAGAAAACCTGAAAGACGCCACCACATAACTGCTAGAGCTGGTAAACAAATTCAGTCAAGTCTCAGGATGCAAATCAATGTACAGATATCTGTTGCATTTCTATACACCAATAGTGAAGCAGCAGAAAGAGAAATTAAGAAAACAGTTCCATTTACAGTTGCGCCAAAAATAATGAGATACCTAGGAATAAACCTAACCAAAGAGGTGAAAGATCTGTACTCTGAAAACTATAAAACACTGATGAATGAAATTGAAGATGACATGAAGAAATGGAAAGACATTCCATGCTCATGGTTTGGAAGAAGAAATAGTTAAAATGTCTATACTACCCAAAGCAATCTACACATTTAATGCCATCTCTATCAGAATACCAACAGCATTTTTCACAGAACTAGAACAATCCTAAAATTTGTGTGGAACCACAAAAGATCCTGAATAGCTAAGGCAACCTTGAAAAAGAAAAGCAAAGCTAGAGGCGTCACAATTCTGGACTTCAGGTTCTATTACAAGCTGTAGTAATCAAAACAGTATAGTACTGGCACAAAAATAGACACATAGATCAATGGAACACAATAGATAACCCAGAAATAAATCCACAACTATTAGTTCAATTGATCTTTGACAAAGCAGGAAAGAATTTCCAATGAAAAAAAGTCTCTTCAACAAACGGTATTGGGAAGATTGGACAGCTATGTGCCAAAGAATGAAACTGGACCACTTTCTTACACCACACACAAAAATAAAGTGTATTCCAGACCTAAATTAAAGACCTGAAACCAGAAAAATTCTAGAAGAGAACACAGGCAACAACTTATTTGACATTGGCCATAGCAACTTCTTTTTAGATATGTCTCTTAAGGCAAGGAAAACAAAAGCAAAAATAAACTATTGGGACTACATCAAAATAAAAAGCTTCTGCACAATGAAGGAAACAATCAACTAAACTAAAAGGCAACCTACAAAATGGGAAAAGATATTCGCAAATTACATATGCGATAAAGGGTTAGTATCCAAAATATATAAAGAACTTATAAAACTCAACATCCAAAAACAAATAATCCAATTAAAAATGGGCAGAAGACATGAACAGACATTTCTCCAAAGAAGACATACAGATGGCCAACAGACACAGGAAAAGATGTTCATCATCCCTTACCATCAGGGAAATGTAAATCAAAACTACAATGAGGGGAACCTGGGTGGCTCAGTTGGTTGAACATCTGACTCTTGGTTTCACTCAGGTCATGATCTCAGGGTCCTGAGATGGACCCCTGTGTCAGGCTCTGCACTCAGCAGGGACTCTGCTTGAGATTCTCTCTCTCTTCCTCTGCCCCTCCCCTTGCTTGTACTCACTCTCTTTCAAATAAATAAATAAATAAATAAATAAATAAATAAACAAACAAATAAATCCTTCAAAAACTATAATGAGATATCACCTCACACCTGTGAAAATGGCTAAAATCAACAACACAAGAAACAATGGGTGTTGGCAAGGATGTGGAGAAAGGGGAACCTCCTGCACTATTGGTGGGAATGCAAACTGGTGCAGCCACTCTGGATAACAGTATGGAGGTTCCTTAAAAAAATTAGAGATAGTATTACCCTATGATCCAGCAATCATACTACTGGGTATTTACCCATAGAATACAAAAGCAGGCACCTGGGTGGCTCGGTTGGTTAAGTGACTGACTCTTGATTTTGGCTCAGGTCATGATCTCAAAGTCATAAGATTGAGCCCCATGTCAGGCTCTGTGCTCAGCATGGAGTTTGCTTGAGATTCTCTTTCTCCCTCTCCCTTTGCCTCTCCCCCTGCTCACACACTCTCTCTATCTCCCTCTAAAATAAATAAATAAATAATGTTTTTTAAAAAAGAATGAAAAAGCCCTAGTTTAAAGGGATACATGCACTCTGATGTTTATAGCAGCATTATTTACAATAGCTAAGATATGGAAGATATCGATTGATGAATGGATAAAGAAGATGTGCTATATATACACAATGGAATATTATTCAGCCATAAAAATGAAATCTTGCCATTTACAATGACCTGGATGGATCTAGAGACTATAATGTAAGCAAAGTAAGTCAGAGAAAAACAAATAGCAGATGATTTTAATCATATGTGGAAATTAAGAAACAAAATAAGTGAGCAAATGGAAAAGAGAGACAGAGACAAATCAAGAAACAGAGTCTTAATCATAGAGAACAAACTGATGGTTATTAGAGGGGAGGGGTGTTGGGCGATGGGTAAAAGAGGTGATGGGGATTAAGGAGTGCACTTGTCATGATGAGCACTGGGTGTTGTATGGAATATAATTGAATCACTATATTGTACACCTGAACTTAAGACAATACTGTATGTGACCTAATTGGAATTAAAATAAAAACTTTAAAAAATGGGCAAAAGGTAAGAACAGTTATTTCACTAAAGAAGATATATGAATGCCTAATAGGCACATAAAAAGATGTGCTTATCATTACTCATTAGGGAAATGATTCATACACACTAGAATGGTTATAATAAGAAGAGAATAACAAATGTCAGTGAAGATGTGGAGAAATAGGAATCCTCATACCCTGTTAATGGGGATGTAAAATGGTTTATACACCATGATAACAGTTTGGCATTTTCTTAACAAGTTAAACATAAAAATACTGTATGGTTCAACAGTTCTACTCCTAGGCATATACTCAAGAGAAATGAAAACATGTCCACACAAAGACTTGCACACAAATATTCATAGCAGTATTACCAGATAAGAACCCAACATTGAAAAAAACCTAAACATTCACCACGTGGTGAATGGATAAACAAAATGTGGAATACCCATACAATGGAATACTACTTATTAATAAAAAAGAATAAACTAATGATAAATACTACATCATGGATGAAAATCAAAACTATTATGGTAAGTGAAAGAAGCCAAATACAAGAGACCATGTTTAGATGTTTCTAATTAGATGGAATGCCCAGAAAATGCAAATTTCTAGAGACATAAAATAGGTTAGTGGTTGCTTGGGTCTGGGGATGGGAATGAGCATTAGCTATAAATGGGCTTGAGGGGTTTTATTGGGGGGATGGAAATGTTCTAAAACTAATTTGTGGTGATAGTTGCATCACTCAAGAGTTACTAAAAATCATTGAATTAGACAGCTGAAGGAATGAATTTTATGATATATAAAATGTACCTCAATTAAAAACAATAGATTGTTTTACCATAGGTATATGGATAGAGAATGAGACATGTGGTTCTAGGTTTGGGATGTGTTAGACTTTGGAACCACCCTAGGAAGTGGCTGCTTCTGTAAGAGGAAGGAACAGATGACAGAAAGCCAACATCCATAGACTCTGATTTGAAATCCTGTCAACGAAATGCATCCAAAACCTCAGAAGTGATAAGATGATTGTAAAATTCACAAGCCAGTTTTGAATCCATGTAAAATTCAGAACCAAGATTAAACAGCTGTGAGAGTTATGATGACTGAACAGGATGTCAGTATAAACCATGGACAGTGTAAAATTATAATGAGCACAAATCAGAGAGTTGGGCAGATGGGGAAAGTTAGGTTATTTTCTCACCTTTCACAGCAAGAAGTTAGTAATTACTGTGTAGAATTGAAAGGTGATAAAAAAAAAAAAATTGATGGCTCCAAACCCTTAACCTGTAGAAGGTTCTTTAGAAGGTGATACGGAAACATTATTCAAAGTCTAGCAATTTCCTTGATTTCATTTCAGGTAATTTTTCTTTGATTAAAATCAAGCACAATTTATCCATATATTTATCTATCTGTCTGTATATTAATGGTAATAATTTTCAGTCAAGGTAAATAGATAGTTCCTGGTGGCAAGACTTTAGAAGATTTTTAAAATTTAAAATGTTTTTCAGTATGGCTTGAGTTTTTTTGAAAAATAATGAGCAGGCATCATTTTTTAAAAGGTTATTACCTAAAAATATACACACATAATTAAACAATATAAAAGTGACTTTTAAGGATTAGAAAGGATTGTGATTCTTTTTTATTTAATCCTCAGGATTTGGTTGTATGTCTGTTATGAGATCTTTCCAAGTTTCTTCATACCACACTTAGTCTTTATAGACTTAAATTTCTACTGTTAGATCTTGAGCTCTTTGAGAAGGAGCTACATCTTATTTATAGGACATAGGAGGTCCTAATTCATACAATGGTAGGTACACTTCTTGTGTTGATTACTCCTGTGCTTTGACAATTATGGATAACACATTTAGACATCACATTTAACTGACAGCCTCTTTTGGATATTAAGCTGATTTTTCAATAACCCTCAAGGTCAGCAATCTTGTTAGCATTGCCCAGCTGTATATTAACTCATAATTTAGGGTTTACAACTTATTTTTAGAGTATACAGGCAATATTTATTTTACCTCTGCCATTATAGCTATGTATCTTTGGGAAGATTACTTAACCAAAGCCTCAGTTTCTCCATTTGTAAAAGGGGGACAATAACAGGCCATAACTCTTTAAATGTGTGGATCTCTGGAAAGTATTGGAGTAGTTGTTGCCACATGTAATGTGTCCTCAGAAACTACTAGTTGTTTTTCTTTGTGGAAGAGGAATTGGAGTATAAAGGAGCATTAGTCTGGAGGTCTGTGTTCTAGACCCAGCTCTGCCAGTCAGTATCTGGGCAACCTTGGGGAAACCATTTCTCTTTCCTGGGTTGTAGTTTCATCTTCTAAAATGAAAAGAATGGAGTAAATGATCCCAAAGGGCCTTCCTAAATCAGTCACTCTGAATTTATGATCAGGATAGTTAGTCTGGTTAGCTAATTAAAAGAAATTCAGTTTGAAAAATGATTGATTTAAATTATCTTGATTGTGTTTATTGCCCACAATAATGTATGCCCCAGAATAATAATTGTTCTCCCTTATTTTTTTGACAGCATAAACTTGGCCTAGAAACATATTTATTTTTCTCTGTTCCTTTTATCCTTCCTTCACCACCATCAGATTTTTCTGATTTGTTCATTTCACATTCTAATCTTCTGAATTAGTAAGAAATTTTGTTACTCTATACCTGTCTCTTTCCAATATGATTTGCAACAGAATCCACCATATTGAACAATCCCCGATTGGAATAAGAAGATCCTTATAAACTCTGCCTTCTTACAGTGTATACATGGGACCTCATTCTGTAGATTTTCATTACTCCTTGTTGTGATTTTTTTATTATTAGTTTTTAACAAAACAGAAGGAGGAAGAGAAAATTGTTATCATCCCCTCGGGCATTTCTTAGTTATGGGAATGGAAGTTTAACTATTGGTGGAGAATCCATGGGAATTTGAAATAGTTTTACTGTTTATCCAGACTATCTCCTATCGAAAAAGGTAACCTTTGCTACTGATTTAATAACAGTTGTTCAACTCAATTATGTAAACACTTGGCACTTTTGATTCTTCTGGAGTATTATTGAATTTTAAAAATGCCCTTTAGCATACTGAGGATAAAATTTATTCTGCCTACCTATTTAGAAGCATAATGTAATATGAAGGTAAGAAATGTTAGAAAAAGATTTTTCTCTGAGATATGTAAGCAATCTTTTTTTTTTTACCTTCAGTTATCAATTGCATGTATTGTGTAAAATAATGATTTTAGCTAAAATCAAGTCTGCTAAGTTATTGCATACTTTGGCGATAGTACCTGGTATTTGTAAAATTTGCTATATGTTGTTTAAATGGATGGGGATCTCACTCTATAGGAGTAAATTAAATACTGTGGTTACCTGACACGAGGTGAATTGTGTGGCATCTTTTCTTGAGATAAAAGATACTGACATTTTTTAGTCTAGACAAGGAGCAGGAAGGCCAGGCACATGGTCCACTCATCTGTATTTTTTTCTACAAAAATATTTTTAAATGGAAAGATATACACTTATATGCTTAGAATTGCTATCTAAACAAGAGTTCCAAAAATACAAACTCCTTTCTATAAATTTATCTTTGATCATTTGTTCATTTAATGAAGAGCAAGATTATCTTAGGTAGTTTTCCACCATTTCTGAAGAATGGCCATCCAGTTTGTTCCCAGTGACCAAGAATGTTCTCCATTCCTTCTCCTTGTTCTTGAGGACTAAAGCTGTCTTAATTCTTCTTCAATGAGCCTTGGTATTAGGGCAGTCTTGGGGAAAAGAAATTAAGAGCAGTTTATGTTACCTCTTTTTTCAATGACTTTGAATTGCCCTTCTCGAAACATACCCTGGCTTGGCTTTTTCTTTTGCTGCCTGGGTCTGAATTTACCCACTCTTGTTTCCTGGTGCCTGATTTCTCTGTATTTCAGCCTGAATTTTTAAAGGAGTTTGGACATTATTATTATTATTGTTGTTGGACTTTATAAGGTCACAATGTAGGTTTGTAGCCTGGCTATGCAGTTTTTTTTTTTGGTTTTTTTTTTCTACTTTACAGATATTCTAAGCCAGGATATCATATGTTAAATTGTGAAATCCTCTTAGGTTTAACTTTTAAGTTTCTTTCTTGTGACTTTTAAATTCATGGTTTCCAACAGGATTGCATAACATAATCATGTATGCAGATTTTCAAAGATACAAATAGTAAAACTTTCCCTTAAATTTACTGAATCAGAATTTCTGGGGTGAGGCTGTATCTTAAGGATGTGACAAATGAGTTGGACTAATAAAATTCTTGCTCTTGGGAATGTGATTTAGAAAACATGGGCACTGAGGCAAAGCTGCCATAAATACTATTGAAATAAGAGATTTATTATAGGAATTGGACCTTATGCAAGTGTGAGAGGAACTGGGAAAGTGAAGTCTGAAAGACAGAAGTTGGAGAGTCAGAGTAACAGTCACTAAGCAGTCCATTTGAAGCACTGGTTTGGGTCGACAAGCCAGGGCTTGCAGATAAGTCAGAGAGAATAAGCATGTCTGGCTGTAGGGTGGGCTATGTAGGGGAAGTTTGTGGAGACATCTATGAAAATGTCACTCTGGGGAAGCTGTGGGTCCTCAGCCAAGTTCTTAGTAGTGAGACACTGTGATTGCTGTTGGTCAGCAGGACCAGCAACTGGGAAGATGAGTTAGATGTGTTGCAAAAGAGAGCAAAAACATGCTGGATCTCACCAGGCACTTCTGCTCGATGTCTGACTGTGATGGATCTGCCAGATAATGGCTTCAACTTCAGTTCTTCCTTCCAAATCTTATGCATATCCTTCCTTTGACCAATTCTTAACTTGCACTCACACAAAGGAGGGGGTTCTGAGAACTGTAGCTTCTAGCAAAGTTGTTATTATGCAGTGTATCACAGTGGTCCCACACCAAAGTTGTGGGGGAACAAGAACTATGAATATGGACAGGAACTGTGCCACCAGAGAGGGGAATGAAGAAGCAGAGGATCATGTTCTCAACAAGAGATGGTAAGAATGGCTGGTCCTCAGAGCTACCTTGGTTCTCAATGGCTTTTCAATTTCAGACCCTGTATATCCTTAGAGTTAATTTCCCATTTTCTGAAGTATTTGAGTGCATTATCTTGCAAACAAAAGAGTCTATTTATCTAAAACTTGTCTCCAAAATAAAATTGGATAAGCAGTAAAGGGCATCCAATTAGCTTCTCAAAGATTTGCCCTGACTAGAAAATATATAATCAGGGTCTAACAGAGCATATTTGGCATATTGTTAGTACTCAAAAAGTATTTGTGGCATGAATGAACAGATGAATGAATGAATGAATGAATGAATGAATATAAGCCCAGGGTTGTTCTGCCAATTTTTGTATACCAATCAATAAAACTGTGTATGAGAACCTAATGCTTTAGACTCTCCATCAAGCTAAGTGGGTACTGTGAGTTGATTTGTTAGGAACAGTAATAAACTTTGTCTAAGGCATTAGTTTCATTACCACATTACTTGGAATAATTGGGCTAACTGATTCTAGAGGCTTTATCTAGGATATTATCAAGTTTGAGATGTCTTATCAAAGTCTTTTGTTGAGATGGCTTTTTAACTCCAGTGTGATCAGTTTTCTTTTCTTTTTATGTGAAATTTTACTGCTTAATTAAGGATGCAGAATGTGAACCCACATAAGTAACATACCTACTTCTAGGTATGCATGTTACATATTCTTACAGTTACCTGAAAGGAACAAACTTTGACCGTTTATATTTCACATATTCCCCTTTGTTATTCTGGTATATGAGAGCATGAGAAGAGTAGAAAATGTCCCTGTCTGTAATGGTATGGAGAAAATATTCTAGCTTCCATTTCTTCATTAAAGCCTTGGCAAAGGCTGGCTGGACTTGTAGAGAAATATGATCCCAAATATAAGGCTGAAAGAAAAATAGTCCAAAACCAAAATTTGAGGTTATGAGTGTTCAGAGCAAGACCAGTTTTTCTCTTCTCACTCAGCTCTTGACCTGGGAGTTCAGTAGTGCATGGTTTGTAAAGAGTCATATTAGACTCTATGTGCCAGGACTGGTAAAGGAAATTTACCAAAAAACCCCTCAAATTTTACTCTGCATGGTGTATAGTATTTCCAGGGGAGGTTCTTAAAATGTCTTCTTCAAATTTTCCCTTGCATTTGGATGCCTCTTCATACAATTAAAAGTTGCTTCAAAAACGCTTTCATAAATGTTAACTCATTTGTATCTTACAGAATTAAAATATAAAGAACATTTAATTATAATTATTTTTCCCCAAATCAAACAAAAATTTACACACATTTAATCAATCACAAAATTTTCTTGTGAGTGTAATAAATTCATGCAATCATTTAATGTTCTCTTCATTTCTCCTCTGCTCCTATTCAGGGTTTGTTCCTTGTATCATAGTTGTATATTCCAAGATTAATGGAGGAAGGCTGGAGGGAAAAGGGCAGGGTGTAAGGATTCCAGGGTAATGTGTCTGCAAAGATTTTTCTCAGGTGGAGCAAGATTTGGGTTCCATGGAGTGAGGCTGGAATTGGAGGGATGGATATCCTAGGTCTCTTAATTTCTTCTTATTTTAGTTTTCCAGTGCCCTCTTTATTTCCAGTGTCCTCTTTCTCCTCCAGATTCACCATGGCTTGCTTGCTAATGTTTCTCCATATGGGACATAATAGTCTAGATGTGACTTGAGGCAGAAATCAGAGGGATTATTAGCAACTTTAATTATCTCCTGCAATTTTTTATATGTGTTAGACATCTAAAATTTTTTCCATGCCAAGATGATGGCCCATGTTGCACTTACAGTTACCCAAGCTCTCAGAAAGGATATTTAAAGCAGAGAGAAGACTGTGCAAAGGCTTATGGGTGAAAGTCCTGGCATGTGCAAGGATGGAATTGATAATTCCTTTCAGCCTATTACAGATTTGTTGAGGAAATCTAATATGAATATTTGTTGAATATATCTAAAATGTCTTCACCCATATTGCTGACAGAAATATTGATACAATAGGACCAAGGACATGGTCCTAGGCCCTATAGCATATTGTTAAAGATCCCTTTCTTCGTTTATTTTGATTCTGACCAGCTTTTTGAGAAAAGATGTTTGTTCAGATATGCTTCCCTAATTACACTGTCAGAACCCCTAACTTCTTTGTTTTTATAAAAGGATATATGAAAATCCATCATATAGTATACCAAAATCAAGGCAGTAGTACTCTATACCTACCCTATGGCCCAGCAATTCCACCCCTAGGTATTTATCCAAGAGAAATGAAAAAAAAATGTTTACTAAAAGATCTATAGAAGAGTGTTCATAGGGAGTTTATTCATAATAGCCTGAAATTGGAAATGACCCATGTGTCCATTAATTACAAAATGGATAAACAAACCATGGTATGTGCATACAATGGAATACTACTCAGCAATAAAAATAAACTATTGATATGTGCAATGTGGATGAATCTCAAAAGCATACTGAATGAAAGAAGTGTTCTATAAAAGAGTATCTACTGTATGATTTAATTTACGGGAGTTCTAGAACAGTTAAAACTAATCTTATAGTGCAAAACAATCAAAACCATGATTGCCTCTGGGAGTGCGTAGGATCCGGTATTGATTGGCAAGGGGCACAAGTAACTTTCTGAGATGATGGTCATGTTCTGTATGACAGTGGTTGTTAGACAGGTATATGAGTAAACATATCAATGTAACCAGCACTCTGATCAGGAAATGGAACATCAGTGTACCTGATGCAGCTCCTTGTGCTTATTTCCAGTTACTACCTCGTAAGGGAAACAGTGTTCTGATTTTTAACGCTGTCAATAATAAGACTTACCTGTTTTTGAATTTTGTAGTGCTGGGAAAGTAATGGAAGTTGAAATATTAGATCTTTTCTAGCTTTTTCTTCTAGTTAAACTGAATAAGATACCTCAATACTTAATGTATCAACTGGTTTAATGAATCAAGTTCTGTCTACATGACCTCTGTGAAAAGTGAACAGTCCAGCCCACTGACCAACTGATCTTCCACAGATCTGGGTCTTGGAATTATAGTTAAAATAACTGTTTGCTTGATTGAGATATCAACTCTTCATTCAGATATTTAGACTTTGGTTAGGCACCCACTAAATGAGGCATGCGAGTGCAAAAGCATTCCAAACTGAGCAGATATAAAGAAATATTATCCTTTAGAACCCATTTGATCCTTTTTTTTAACCCAAGAAAACATAAATGCAACAATAGATCAATTTGACTGTAAATATTATCTAAGTATGTCCTTTAAAAGCCAAAGGAATGTCAGATACAATTTATTTTCCACCAGTGCAAGCTGAGACATTAAGTGGCAATTCTACTTCCATTAGCTAAATCTGGCAAATACGCAACTGTTTAAAGGCATTGTCGATAGCCATTGCACAATTAAGTATTTGTACTGATGCCTTATTAAATTACCCTTTTCAAGTAGGCATAATAAACTAGGAGTTCACTGTACAGATTTTCATGGTGAAAGTCAGATCAGTATGGGATTTATTTAGAGAGAATTCAGTGCACTAAGTAATGAAGTAAATTTCATATGTCTTGCTGAAATAAATCTTAATTTCCTTAAAACTTTTTTTGTTTTTAGGGTCAAGAAGCAGCAAAATAAAAATCCCTGCAAATATAATTATCATGATTTATAACATTGATGAAACAACTTTATAATTCCAATTGTCTTTTTAATAACAAAATCTATTTTGTTTTTAACTGGGAGCATTGCCCTACACAGGAATTTCCAATCTTCAATAAAAAGCTGATATTTCTCCCCAGCTTTAAGGTTCCTACAGGGACTGAATGATAAATGAGTGAATGGGGAGGAGGATGATTGAGGGAGGTCATGGTGAAAGGATTGGGATGAGGAGGCTGTGGAGATGGTTGAGCAACATCTAAAGGAGGCGTTGAGATCTAGGGAGATCCTAATCTTCTGGGTGGACCTTTCTGCATCTTGTCTGCAGAGCAATGTTAACTAGAAAGGTCTTTATTTAGTAATGCATGGGTCTCTCTTTTTCTTTGGTAATTAGATATAGTTCTCATCACATAATTCTTAAGCAATGGTTATGTCTTTCTTGGTCTGGTATCACATTAGTTTCTATATAAAAATAATTTGACTCCCATTTTCTTCCTTCCTCAACCACTCACTAAGCGTAAAAAGGTTTGGGTCTTGGTTGGCCTTCAATTACTGAGTCTGCCAAACACCAAATTTTCTATAACTATGATTTGTTCACAGAAAACACTTAGTGATTATTTCTAATTCAATCAGAATGAAATAAGTGAATTCTTGAATTCTCCTAAAATATTAGATAAGAATATAGCATATATCAGTTATTTGGATACATGGCTAAATCTTTATAGTCTTCATCTGGCTGTTTGATGTTACATAAGGACAGTCTCTGTGCCTTTTTTATTGCTCAAATTGCCCAGAAGAATACTTTTGCTTTCCAATTTGCCATAATGCAAAATATGATTTTGGGAATAGTTGCTCTAAAGAAACATTTCTATAAAATAAATCATGTTTGGGATATTTTAGGGGAGTTTTTTTCAAGGCATTATAATAAGTCTTTTGTACTGGAAAGAATCACTTCAATTTACCACTCTGAATACCTTTCATTTTTCATTTATTGAAGGTGAGAGTATGTTTGTAATTTGAATCTTTCACATGCTGATTATAATCTTTAATTGTTTCACCACATTTATCTGGGTTGATGACAGATAAGGAAACTGAGGCACAGATGGAGTTGTTTTTTTAATGACCTCCTGCACAAGGTAACACTAGATTAAATATCAAAATGGCTAGTGTTAGGCCACCAAACAGACACTTTTAATTACTTCTGTGTTATATTTCCTAAAAAAGCTGTGATTGTTTGAATCATGTAAATATCTGCTCAGCCTTTTATAGAATTATCTAATTTTTCAATACATGTCATCTTTTTATATGCAAATATACAGGTTTAATTATTCCTACCTCCTATTGTCTACCTCAGTGAGGGAAAGTGGTATGTGGTAGAGGAAAGAACTAGAAGATGAGAGATATGTGTTCTAGTCTGAGATCCACCACTAACTTTGAAAACTTGAGTAAATCACTTGCTTTCTCTAGCCTCAGTTTCCTCAGGGCACTTGAAGTAGGTAATGTGTTAAACACAAGTAATAGTTAAAAATTTATTGTTTTGCTTTGTCTTTGTAGTCTGTTCTGGGACCAGGAACAGACTTATTAGTCAGGGGCAAGTGTTAAAGTGGAAACCAGGAAAAACCACAGAGCAGTATTTCTGTAAGTATGGTGGATGGACTATCTTTTAAACAATACAAATCCCTGGGCCTTATCATTTCAAGGCAGAATTTTCTAGAAGGGGATGGGGGGATGGTCTGTAATTCTAACAAGTGCTTCAGGTGATTCCAGTGCTCACTGAAATTTAAGAACCACTTCCACAAGATAAACATATGAGATGAACATTCTGTTCCCCTGGACATAATCTTTTAAAAAATATATTCAAAAATTAGTCTTTCTTATAGAAAACATGGGCATAATCCCCAGCTTTTAAAGGGTGATGGTGGTTTGGGGGTGCCTAGTATAGCTCATGAGGCCAGGTTGGCCAGGGTGACCAGGGACTCAGGGGCCTCTAGACTTCTCAGAAGGGTTCCTGGAAGATTCTGATAAAAAAAAAAAATCAAGAGGGTAGAGCTTGCTTAGAAGGTGGTGGGCCTGAGACCTGGCTCTGGGACATGGTCTTTGAAGAGGCAGTATAGTTTCTTAATATAGAATTAACATGGAGAGTTAGGACAGGGACCAGCATCAAGTGTGAGGCTGAGGAAGACAGACCCTAAGTCATGGTCATGGAAAACAGAGGGAAGAGCAATGCCAGTGGCATTTCAGCTTTTCCCCACAATTAGAACTGATATTTCATGCCCTATAAGTAAGTCTTGAGGGTTTTAGGGACCCTGTAGCCAGCCAACCAAGATGAGATCCTGCCTGTAGCCTCCATGGCTGGAGCATTTAAAGTTAAGCACAAGAAATCTTGTGTCTACTTTTTTTAAAAAATTTTTTATTGTTATGTTAATCACCATACATTACATCATTAGTTTTTGATGTAGTGTTCCATGAGTCATTGTTTGTGCATAACACCCACTGCTCCATGCAGAACGTGCCCTCTTTAATACCCATCACCAGGCTAATCCATCCTCCCACCGCCCTCCCCTCTAGAACCCTCAGTTTGTTTTTCAGAGTCCATTGTCTCTCATGGTTCGTCTCCCCCTCCGATTTCCCCCCCTTCATTCTTCCCCTTCTGCTATCTTCTTCTTCTTCTTTTTTTTTTCTTAACATATATTGCATTATTTGTTTCAGAGGTACAGATCTGTGATTCAACAGTCTTACATAATTCACAGCACTGACCATAGCACATACCCTCCCCAGTGTCTATCACCCAGTCACCCCATCCCTCCCACCCCACCCCCCACTCCAGCAACCCTCAGTTTGTTTCCTGAGATTAAGAATTCCTCATATCAGTGAGGTCATATGATACATGTCTTTCTCTGATTGACTTATTTCGCTCAGCATAACACCCTCCAGTTCCATCCACGTCGTTGCAAATGGCAAGATCTCATTCCTTTTGATGGCTGCGTAATATTCCATTGTATATATATATACCACATCTTCTTTATCCATTCATCTGTCGATGGACATCTTGGCTCTTTCCACAGTTTGGCTATTGTGGACATTGCTGCTATAAACATCGGGGTGCACATACCCCTTTGGATCCCTACATTTGTATTTTTGGGGTAAATACCCAGTAGTGCAATTGCTGGGTCGTAGGGTAGCTCTATTTTCAACTTTTTGAGGAACCTCCATACTGTTTTCCAGAGTGGTTGCACCAGCTTGCATTCCCACCAACAGTGTAGGAGGGTTCCCCTTTCTCTGCATCCCCGCCAACATCTGTTGTTTTCTGACTTCTTAATTTTAGCCATTCTGACTGGTGTGAGGTGGTATCTCATTGAGGTTTTGATTTGGATTTCCCTGATGCCGAGCGATGTTGAGCAATTTTTCATGTGTCTGTTGGCCATTTGGATGTCTTCTTTGGAAAAATGTCTGTTCATGTCTTCTGCCCATTTCTTGATTGGATTCTTTGTTCTTTGGGTGTTGAGTTTGATAAGTTCTTTATAGATTTTGGATACTAGCCCTTTATCTGATATGTCATTTGCAAATATCTTCTCCCATTCTGTCGGTTGTCTTTTGGTTTTGTTGACTGTTTCTTTTGCTGTGCAAAAGCTTTTTATCTTGATGAAGTCCCAATAGTTCATTTTTGCCCTTGTTTCCCTTGCCTTTGGCGATGTTTCTAGGAAGGAGTTGCTGCGGCTGAGGTCAAAGAGGTTGCTGCCTGTGTTCTCCTTTAGGATTCTGATGGACTCCTGTCTCACAATTAGATCTTTCAACCATTTGAGTCTATTTTTGTGTGTGGTGTAAGGAAATGGTCCAGTTTCATTCTTCTGCATGTGGCTGTCCAATTTTCCCAACACCATTTGTTGAAGAGACTGTCTTTTTGCCATTGGACATTCTTTCCTGCTTTGTCAAAGATTAGTTGACCATAGAGTTGAGGGTCCATTTCTGGGCTCTCTATTCTGTTCCATTGATCTATGTGTCTGGGAAAAGTTTTCAATTAGCAATAATCGTGCCTCAGATAAACCTCATTGGCTACGATACTGCCACTGCGCAAAGCTTATTGATCTATGTGTCTGTTTTTGTGCCAGTACCATACTGTCTTGATGATGACAGCTTTGTAATGGAGCTGGAAGTCCAGAATTGTGATGCCACCAGCTTTGCTTTTCTTTTTCAACATTCCTCTGGCTATTCGGGGTCTTTTCTGGTTCCATACAAATTTTAGGATTATTTGTTCCATTTCTTTGAAAAAAGTGGATGGTATTTTGATGGGGATTGCATTGAATGTGTAGATTGCTCTAGGAAGCATTGACATCTTCACAATATTTGTTCTTCCAATCCATGAGCATGGAACGTTTTTCCATTTCTTGTGTCTTCCTCAATTTCTTTCATGAGTATTTTATAGTTTTCTGAGTACAGATCCTTTGCCTCTTTGGTTAGATTTATTCCTAGGTATCTTATGGTTTTGGGTGCAATTGTAAATGGGATCGACTCCTTAATTTCTCTTTCTTCTGTCTTGTTGTTGGTGTATAGGAATGCCACTGCTTTCTGTGCATTGATTTTATATCCTGCCACTTGACTGAATTCCTGTATGAGTTCTAGCAGTTTTGGGGTGGAGTCTTTTGGGTTTTCCATGTAAAGTATCATATCATCTGCAAAGAGTGAGGGTTTGACTTCTTCTCTGCCGATTTGGATGCCTTTGATTTCTTTTTGTTGTCTGATTGCTGTGGCTAGGACTTCTAATACTATGTTGAATAGCAGTGGTGATAGTGGACATCCCTGCCGCGTTTCTGACCTTAGGGGGAAGCTCTCAGTTTTTCCCCATTGAGAATGATATTCGCTGTAGGTTTTTCATAGATGGCTTTTATGATATTGAGGTATGTACCCTCTATGCCTATACTCTGAAGAGTTTTGATCAGGAAAGGATGCTGTACTTTGTCAAATGCTTTTTCTGCATCTATTGAGAGGATCATATGATTCTTGTTCTTTCTTTTGTTAATGTATTGTATCACATTGATTGATTTGTGGATGTTGAACCAACGTTGCAGCCCAGGGATAAATCCCACTTGGTCGTGGTGAATAATCCTTTTAATGTACTGTTGGATCCTATTGGCTAGTATTTTGGTGAGAATTTTTGCATCCATGTTCATCAGGGATATTGGTCTGTAATTCTCCTTTTTGATGGGGTCTTTGTCTGGTTTTGGGATCAAGGTAATGGTGGCCTCATAAAATGAGTTTGGAAGTTTTCCTTCCATTTTTTTTTTTTTTTTTTGGAACAGTTTCAGAAGAATGAGTATTAATTCTTCTTTAAATGTTTGGTAGAATTCCCCTGGGAAGCCATCTGGCCCTGGGCTTTTGTATATTGGGATATTTTTGTTGACTGCTTCAATTTTCTTAGTGGTTATAGGTCTGTTCAGGTTTTCTATTTCTTCCTGGTTCAGTTTTGGTAGTTGATACATCTCTAGGAATGCATCCATTTCTTCCAGGTTATCTAATTTGCTGGAGTATAGTTGCTCATAATGTTCTTATAATTGTTTGTATTTCTTTGGTGTTGGTTGTGATCTCTCCTCTTTCATTCATGATTTTGTTGATTTGGGTCATTTCTCTTTTCTTTTTGATAAGTCTGGCCAGTGGTTTATCAATCTTGTTAATTCTTTCAAAGAACCAGCTCCTAGTTTTGTTGATCTGTTCTACTGTTCTTTTGGTTTCTATTTCATTGATTTCTGCTCTGCTCTTTATTATTTCTCTTCTCCTGCTGGGTTTAGGCTTTATTTGCTGTTCTTTCTCCAGCTCCCAGGTGTAGGGTTAGGTTGTGTATTTGAGACCTTTCTTGTTTCTTGAGAAAGGCTTGTATTGCTATATACTTTCCTCTTAGGACTGCCTTTGCTGCATCCCAAAGATTTTGAACAGTTGTGTTTTCATTTTCATTTGTTTCCATGAATTTTTTTAACTCTTCTTTAATTTCCTGGTTGACCCATTCATTCTTTAGTAGGATGCTCTTTAGCCTCCATGTATTTGAGTTCTTTCCGATTTTCCTCTTGTGATCGAGTTCTAGTTTCAAAGCACTGTGGTCTGAAAATCGGCAGGGAATGATCCCAAACTTTTGGTACCGGTTGAGACCTGATTTATGACCTAGGATGTGATCTATTCTGGAGAATGTTCCATGGGCACTAGAGAAGAATGTGTATTCCATTGCTTTGGGATGGAATGTTCTGAATATGTCTGTGAAGTCCATTTGGTCCAGTGTGTCATTTAAAGTCTTTATTTCCTTGTTGATCTTTTGCTTAGATGATCTGTCCATTTCAGTGAGGGGGGTGTTAAAGTCCCCCACTATTATTGTATTGTTGTCAATGTGTTTCTTTGCTTTTGTTATTAATTGCCTCATATAATTGGCTGCTCCCCTGTTAGGGGCATAGATATTTACAATTGTTAGATCTTCTTGTTGGATAGACCCTTTAAGTAGGATATAGTGTCCTTCCTCATCTCTTATTACAGTCTTTGGTTTAAAAACTAATTTGTCTGATATAAGGATTGCCACCCCAGCTTTCTTTTGGTGTCCATTAGCGTGGTAAATGGTTTTCCACCCCCTCACTTTCAATCTGGGGGTGTCTTTGGGTCTAAAATGAGTCTCGTGCAGACAGCATACCGATGGTCTTGTTTTTTAATCCAATCTGATAGCCTGTGTCTTTTGATTGGGGCACTTAGCCCATTTACATTCAGGATAACTATTGAAAGATATGAATTTAGTGCCATTGTATTGCCTGTAAGGTGACTATTACTGTATATTGTCTGTGTTCCTTTCTGGTCTATGTTGCTTTTAGGCTCTCTCTTTGCTTAGAGGACCCCTTTCAGTATTTCTTGTAGGGCTGGTTTCATGTTTGCAAATTCCTTTGGTTTTTGTTTGTCCTGGAAGCTTTTTATCTCTCCTTCTATTTTCAATGACAGCCTAGCTTGGCTGCGTATTTTTCTCATTTAGTGCTCTGAATATATCATGCCAGTCCTTTCTGGCCTGCCAATTCTCTGTGGATAGGTCTGTTGCCAATCTAATGTTTCTACCATTGTAGGTTATGTATCTCTTCTCCCAAGCTGCTTTCAGGATTTTCTCTTTGTCTCTGAGACTCATAAGTTTTACTATTAGATGTCGGGGTGTTGACCTATTTTTATTGATTTTGAGAGGGGTTCTCTGTGCTTCCTGGATTTTGATGCCTGTTTCCTTCCCCAAATTAGGGAGTTCTCTGCTATAATTTGCTCCAATGTACCTTCTGCCCCTCTCTGTCTTTCTTCTTCTTCTGGGATCCCAATTATTCTAATGTTGTTTCGTCTTACGGTATCGCTTATCTCTCGAATTCTGCCCTCGTGATCCAGTAGTTGTTTATCTCTCTTTTTCTCAGTTTCTTTATTTTCCATCATTTGGCCTTCTATATCACTGATTCTCACTTCTGCCTCATTTATCCTAGCAGTTAGGGCCTCCATTTTTTATTGCACCTCATTAATAGCCTTTTTGATTTCGACTTGGTTAGATGTTAGTTCTTTTATTTCTCCAGAAAGGGTTTCTCTAATAACTTCCATGCTTTTTTCAAGCCCAGCTAGTATCTTTAAAGTCATGATTCTGAACTCTAGATCTGACATCATACTAATGTCCATATTGAGTAGGTCCCTGGCAGTCAGTACTACCTCTTGTTCTTTTTGTTGAGGTGATTTTTTCTGTCTTGTCATTTGTCCAGAGGAGAATAGATGAATGAGAGAACAAAATGCTAACAGGGTAAAAACGTCCCCAGAAAATATACTCTAAACACATCAGAAAAGACCTGAAGCCGGGGGAAAAAGAAAGGGAAAGAAAGAAAAAAGAAAAAGAAAAAGATAAAAACAAACGCAGAACAAAACAAAAATAACCAGAATATGATCAAATATGATCAGGCTGGTGCATAGATCAGTGCCACACACTAGATTTTGGGTGTATTTTGGGCTGTTAGAAGAAAGTGCCTCCCAAAATTTTAAAGAAAGAAAAACTTATATATGTACAAAAATAAGGGTTGATATGATGAAGGGATGGAATATGACTGTAAAGATGAAAATTATAAAAAATTTTATAAAAGGAATTGATAAGAAGTTGTTTGAAAAAAGAAAGAAGAGGATTTAAAAAAAAAAAGAAAAAAAAAGGGAGAGAATGTGATCAGGCAGGAGAGTAGAACAAAACCATACACTAGAGATTTAGGGTATATTTTGATCTGTTAGAAGAAACTATCTCAAAATTTTAAAGAGAGAACAACTTATATATATATGCCAAAAATAAGGGTAGCTAGTATGAAGGGATAGAATATGACTCTAAAAATGAAAAATAAAAATGTTTTTTAAAAAAGGGATTGATAAGATGTTGGTTGAAAAAGGGAAAAAGAAAAATTCAAAAAAAAAAAAAAGAAAAGACAGTTAAAAAAAAATTAACTTTGAAAGACTAAAGAATCATGGTAAAAACCCATGGATTCTATGTGCAGTATTCCCCTAGCGCTGGAGTTCTGCCCTTCTCATTGATTGGTAAACTTGGTCTTGGCTGGCTATTCTCGCTGATCTTCTGGGGGAGGGGCCTGTTGCTGTGGTTCCCAAATGTCTTTGCCGGAGGTGGAATTGCCCCGCCCTTGCCAGTCCAGGCTAAGTAATCTGCTCGGGTTTGCTATCAGGAGCTTTTGTTCCCTGTAAGCTTTCTGTACAGCTTTGGAGGTCGAGAGTGAAAATGGCGGCCTCCCGATCTCTGCCCCGGAGGATCTGAGAACTCGGGGCCCCGCTCCTCAGTGAGCCCCCAGAGAAAAGCAGTCAATCACTTCCGTCTCCCCGCTCTCCGCTGCACTCCATGCTCACCCGGCCTGGGACCGAGCGTTTCTATCTCTGCCACCCAACTCCATGTGGAGTCTCCAAACCCAGCAGATCCCTGCTGTGCGTTCCCATGCCGCTCCTCCCACGGGAGGAAGGGGAGTCTCCCCGGATCTGTCACTTGTTGGGTCCCTGCTGGAGGAGCAGTGGCCCGACTGTGCCGCGGATCACGGTTTATGGCAACCCCGAGGTGAGAGCCCTGGCCTCGGCTCCGTCTCTGCAGCCGGCTTCCGTGCTCTGATACGTGGGAGCTCTGCCGCACTCAGGCACCCCTGGTCTTTCTGTGACCCCGAGGGTCCTGGGACCACACTGTCCCACGAGGGTTCCACCCCCCGCTTAGCCACTGGAGCGATGTCCCTCAACGGAGCAGACTTCTAAAAGTTCCGATTTTGTGCTCCCCGGCTCTATCACTTGCCAGAAGCTGCCGCTGGAGGCCCCTTCCCCCGCTGTCTATCCTCCTGAATATTGCCTCGGATTCACTTCTTCGCACGTCCTACCTTCCAGAAAGTGGTCGCTTTTCTGTTCAGAGAGTTGTTGCTATCCTTTTCTTCGATCTCCTGTTGAGTTTGTAGGTGTTCAGAATGGTTTGATCCCTATCCAGCTGAATTCCTGAGACCAGACGAAATCCAGGTCTCCTACTCCTCTGCCATCTTGCTCCTCCCCTCTTGTGTCTATATGCAGTTTGGTCTCTCCTCTTTCTACCTTTATATTTATGGAATTGCCCCTAAGTACTGTTTTAGACTTACCCAACTAATTATTTTTGTGTCTTTTACAGCATGAGAGCTATTCTTCAGGTAGTGTAAATCAATAATCTCTGAACTAGGTAATCCTCAAATTAAAAACAAAAGGTCACTATAAGAGTGTCGAAATTGGGACAGCTTCATAGTTGGCCTCCTGCTAGAAACTGTCCTTACGTATCAACCTTTAGCCCCTTAAGCTGTGAGTCTATAAGAAGGGACTGCACAGTAGCGATTGAGAGTCTAGGTTTGGAACCAGACACCTTGGGGTTCACGATCTTGCCCCAAACTAATGAGCTGCAGAATCCTGAATAGTTTCTCCACCTGTGAAATGGAGCTAAAGATAGGATCAAACTTGTAGAGTTGTTATGAAGATTAGAAGAAGAATATATGTGAAGTGCTTGGAATGCCACCTGTCACAACACTGTTATGGTTAACCGTCCTTTGCTCTTAGTAAAAAGATAACTGCCTGTGATATAGGACTTGAAGGGACCTCAAGCTTCAGTCTTACCGAGTAACAATGGGTCCTGGACTTAATACTATTGATACTCTAGGTTAAGACAGTGGTGATCCTAGAGTTGTAGAATATGATTCAGGAAGAGTACATGTGAAGCCATTACACTGTGATACACTTTGATTTCATTAGATGAGATAGCGAAGCCCAGAGGGAATTGCCTCCAGCACAAGTGTGAACAAGTCCGGAAAGTTCGGCAGGACATACAAGGTGAGGACCTTTGTGGGCAGCCCAGGGGTGAATAAAGCAGGAGGTGAGGAGGGGAGCATGCTTTCTATTTTGCCTCCTCCTGCCAGCCTTGCCTATGAGAGAAATCAAAGAACAATGACAGAGGTATTCTGACACTTAACCAGAATCCAGATGGGTTTGTGTCCCCGTTGAATACTCATAGTTTTCCCTTCTTGGTTAAGGAAACATATGTCCGTCTGTCTTGATTAGTAGTTCTGTAAACCACTAGTCTGAAGTCCTCTATTGATCTCCAGATAGTGCAGCCAGGCTTCCAGCTGCCCTGACAGTTGTCTCCACTCAGAATCCAGGAGCCGGGTGAGCACTGCTGCCTTGGTGTTCACTGGGAAGGCCTCTTGCTAGCACAGGCACCGTCCAATCCTGTGCAACGTGGAATGAAAAAAATGGCTCCCAAACAAGATCTTACAATTGTGAAAGGAGTGAATTGAGGGAAGAACAGCAGCCATCTTATCCAAGGGTAAATAAATTTAGGGTTTATTTTAACCACTTAGCCCGTCTCTTGTCTACATGATCTTCTGTCACATTGGAAGAAATCGATGCTTATTAATTCCAGTAATGAACAGAATCCTGACTTCAAATCAGAGAATCCACAGGACCTCTTTTCCTTTATTTATTGTCTTTATTCTGTTGTTTTAGACAACATATTCTTGCCTATTTGAAGATCCGTATATATAACCTGTATATTCATATACTTAAAATTATTCCTTGGTATATTTAGTTTACCTTACATGCAGCATTTAAGTGGAATTCATTTCACTGACATACTATAATGCCCACCTAATATTCTTATTATTGATTTTAGTATTTCAAAAGTATTATTCATGGTGACACCTACTGGGAAGCAAATTTCAGTTATATCAATAGATATTATTATAATATAGAAAACATTAATATTTGATGGTGACATAAGTATGACACAAAGGCAATAAACTCATTAATAAACACCCACATGTCATTAATAAAACATTCCAAGATGACAACTATGAATTTTCAGCTCTTATTCCTCAAGCTCACTGTTTATTTACCAAGTATATTTTGCATGTTTACCATTGTTCAGAAAAGTTATTTTTGATTAATGAAGCTGACCCTCCTTTAAAGTAACATAGAACTTGAAAATAATTATAGTGATAATATTAGTATGAAATCCATGCATTTTCTAAGAAAAAGAGAGAGAGGTTTATCAAAACATAATCATGCTTTCCTCTCTTTTTCTTTTCTTTTCTCTCTCTCTTTTTTTTGTGTGTGTGTGTGTTGCTTGGCAACCAACATTGATCTGTCCAAAAAAAAAAAAAAAATCACATGACTTAAGAATTGCTAGTGGCAATATTACTCTGTCATTTTTCTTTCTCACACCAAGCTGATGAAGATACTACTAACTGGAACAGCTATTAATTGTTTCTTCTTTCTTTGAAGTTTAATTTTCCATGTATTTACCATACATTAAAGAATGGTCCTGCTAAAGACTGGCCTAGAGGAGATAGCTTGAGAAAGATACCTGAGTGGGAAACGCTTCTTTGAGATGAAAAAGAGCAGTAAAATATTCAATTTTTTATTCATGATTCATCAGGTCAATCTTGCCTTCCCAAAATACCAATCATGGCAAAACCTAGTCAGGTGGTCTCCATTTACCCTCACTTGTATTTTGAAAACATACCCAAGAAAACCTGCTAATTGCCTCCATGAGGCTGATGGAGGTGTGTGTGTTCTTAGGCATTTATTAGAACCATCTTCCTGATCATTGTGAGCTACTTTGGATCTTCCCATCAGTCTGGTATGTCCCCCTCCCAGCCATTCAGTTTCCTGATTGATGTTACCCTCTCTTAAATGGGGTACTCTGTTCTCTGATGAAATCTTTGATTTGCAGGCTTTTTTTCCCCCCTGAAAGCCACTGCTGACAAAGCATCCAATATTTTGGGGGCATCCTTCCATTGCTGTCAGAATATTTTGTCAGAATTAAACAAAACTCAAGACAAGGACAGTGGGAATTTCACTGAACTCCATAAATTATTTTTATGAAGTATTTTTCCTTAAGAGAATCAGCTTGGAAGAGACTGTGCTTTGCCTGCAGGTAGGGGGCAAGTAGCAACACTGACCTGCCAATCATATGGTCAAAACTGTGTCACAAGTAAATAGAAGATATTTTCCTTTCTAAATCCTCTGTCTTTTATCTACAGTTACTTGTTTATTTTGAAAGGCCTTGAAACATATTCTCCATGTGAAGTATATCCAGTTTCACATCGTCTCTGTATTACATTCTCATGTCTATGAGAATTGATGCTGTTTTCTCATATTGCTTTTGTGGCTTTCCCCACCCCACCCTGTGTAAGAGTCTAACAAGGCAGAAGCTTCAGAGAATGTTTACTGGCTAATACCTGACCCCTTTCTCTCACATTACAGGTCCAAGTGACCATTTTCAAGGCAAAAGGTCATCCCCATCCCCATCCCTTTGGAACCAATGTGCATCAACCTTCTAACCTCTGCCTTAGAGAGATGATGGCTGTTTGGGCTGCAATCCCTTCATTACAGATGGTCCATATTTTATATTTAGTGTGGGAGGTCAAATTTAGGAAAGCAATTTCTCTTAAAGCTTAGAGTTCCAATAATCCAACATCCTCTATAGGCTTATGGGTGAGTGGGCAGTAATGGGTTTATGGGAAGCGCCCGCTGGTCTGTCTTTTCCAGGGAGGGGATTATTCTTGTCAATCTAAATTTTTAGAATTGGTGGGCTCCCATTGTTTATTATTCAGCAAGCTTTTATTAGATTGTCTCTAAGCACAATGCAGCAAGTGGGGCATCCTTCTGAGCAGGCTAGCAGGCTGGATCAATATCTCTAGGCATTTAAAATCTTGGATAAAATAATGCTACATTTTCATCTCAGCTCCAGAAGAAAGTCCTGCATGTAGTTCAGTTGCAGAGAGAACATACAGAAAGATGCATAAAGGCATTAGCACAGACAGTAATTGTCTCACAATGATAGAATCGAGGGGTAATGTGGTAGATTTTTTAGGTGAAGGGACGTTGAAGGTATTTTATTCTTTTGTGACAGTTTAGCCTAAATCTACAAAGAAACATACTATGACTGGGCTACACAGATGGATTTATTGTGCTAACTTCAAGTAAAATATCAGAGAAAGATGGCATTAATTTTAAAATTAAATTGTAAATGAATTTTTATCTATTACTACATATATGTATGGAGTGAAACAGAGACTAGATTAATTCACTTCTGTGTAACAGATGAATTAAATCAAGCACAGTGACTTGGGACCTAAGAGAAGCCACATGACCCCAGAACCTTTAGTTGTGCAAACCCCAGAAGACCAAACTATCCTATGGAAATATGGGTAGGGGCGATGGGTCACAACCTCCATGTCTAGATCAAGTGTTCTTATCCTTAATGAACTCTAGAAACGAAGCAGAGTAAACACTCTAGTCTTTTGTGTTGAGATATCAGGCTTAAAAAAATTCCTTATTCTGACTTTCCAATTTGCCTGATTAGAAACTAGGCTGGGAGTGGAATAGACTCTAGTAAGGAAAGTTTCCTGAGACTTAAGTGATATTGAGATAAATGTGGCCCCCTCACCTGCCTGCCCATTCCCTCCACTGGGCAAAAATACATGTGGGGACACACACATGTGTCATGGCAAAATTGAATCAGGACATGAGGTTGTTTGCTTGAAGACACTTTACTAAAAAAAATAATAGGTAATGATAGTGATAGTAGCTGCTAGTATTATTTTTATCATTGTTGAATATTTGCCATGTCTTGGATATTCCCACAATATTTTCTCAAAAGTTCCCTTGAGACAAAACATTATTATTATCTAGTTACCTTACAATCAAGAAGCTGAAGGGCAGGAAGGAAGTGAATGTTTATTGACTATGTCTCATGTGTCAGGTAATATGATTGGAGTTTATTTTTTAATTTTATGGTTAAAACTCTTTTAGGTGCATATTAACTTCAATTATACAGGTGAGGAATCTGAGGCTCAGGAAGATTAACTAAGTTGCTCAAGGTCACCGAACTCATATGTGGTGGAGTTGGGTTGAAAGTAACCAGGTCTGCTTTGTTCCTAAGTGCATGCCGTTTTCACTTGACTATCTTTCCTGTGAGAAAGAGCAAATACCATCCACACTGAGGTCTTTTTTTTTTTAAGATTTATTTATTTATTTGAGGGAGAGAGAGAGAGCATGTATGCACATGCAAGTGGGGGGAGGGGCACAGGGAGAGGGAGAGAAGCAGACTCCCTACTGAGCCTGGAGCCAGCCTCAGTCTCACAACCCTGAGATCAAGACCTGAGCTGAAATCAAGAGTCAGACGCTCAACCAACTAAGCCACCCAGGCGACCCCACATTTAGGTCTTTTGTCCTTCAGAGGTGTTTTTCTTACCACTACCTCATATGCACTCAGCTCTCAAGGTATTTGACCCTGAAAGTACTGGACAGACAGAGATCTGAGGATCCATGAGTTGAAGGTATGTCATTACTCTGGCTCATAGAGGGCTACAAGGTCTGGAATTCTCCAAAGAAGATTTAGTGGAACAAAGATGTTGGTATTGGGAGAGAGGAATGAGCATAACTCAAGAAAGTGGTTTAATCCCAAAGACTCGTAAACTAACTCACTCTTTAAAGTTTGTGCTATTAACTCATGTACGTACCTAAAGCTCTTATTCAACAAATTCACTTTGTTTTTTAGAATGTTTGAGAGTTGGTATCGAAGTCCTGACTGTAATCCTTTAATGGGGTTCAGGCCGTTGCAAAAATATACCTAGGATTTGAAAATGAGACTCTACCTTGAGGACACAAAAGAGGTAGATCTGACATCGCTGTGGACACTTGATTCCTTACTTACCCTGCTTGAAAAGCTTGAAAATCATCACTACACAGCCCCGGTGGGTCCCTTTGTGCCTCACTTCTTCACATGCAAAATTGGATGATGACATGGCTGTCCCATGACCTCGTTGATTAAAGAACAGCCTGCAAACAAAGCAGTGAGGAAATGCCCAGGTGTCTGAAGGGAAATATTGTCCTCTGTGTTCAAATGCTCTTTAGAATGTTCAGGAAAAAAGACAAACAGAGTTAGTGAAAGCAGGTGGTAAAATGCTGAAGCCAAAGCACTTGAGCAACTATTGAACATGAACCTGTATCAGGTACTAATGCTTACCTGTCAGGACAGAGAGGGGAAAAAAACCCAAACGGAGTGAGTGCAAGTGGAGAATCTGACCCCAGAAACATGGTACTTTGTTTTTGCAATTTTTCTCCTCTCTGCTGTTTGCAAGAAAGAACGCAGAAGACACAAAGTGAAAACTGGTGATTAAATTCCAGATTGCTTTTCTTGGAAAGAGCATGAAAGAAGCTTCTCTCTGATTCCAATGTGCTTGAAGGAGTCTATGAAAATAGCAAAAGACAGCAACTCAGAGAGAGGCGAACAGTTAATTAGCCAATTAGCACCATCCCCTCTCATTAGGTCTAAGTAGGTAGTCAAAGAAGGAATTAGAATCTAGCCTCTTGGAAGGCTTTGGTTGGTAAAATGTTTACATGAACACAGAGGCAGCCAAGGAATGAGAGCCTCTGAGAGCAGCACTTATTAAATCTAGAGAGTCATAGCAATGAGGAGGTGCCCCCCAGTGGCTATGGCATGGACCCTGGGGCCTGGCTCTGCCACTTACCTGGCTGAGTTATTTAAATTCTCTGTCTCAGTTTCCTCAGTCATAATTCCCACCTTGTCAGGTTTGAGGAATAAATGAAAAAAATGCATTTAGCATAGCTCCTGCAACATATTAAAAACTCCCTGTAGGATAGTCATAATAATTATTATTACTTACTCTAAGAAAAGATTTGGGGAGAAAGTTAGGTTAAACTTGATGAACAAAAGTTGATAGTTGTCAGACAATTGTTGAAGTATGTACGAGTTTGTTTCTTTTTAAGGTATTGAACAGTTTCTTCTGTAAATGTTTGTAATGAGAAATTCATTATATTTTATGCTATTATTTATAGGAAAAAGACATTAAAAGGATATCAGCACCACTCACTTTTGCTTTCTCCATCGCTGATATTTAGTAGTTTAATAGGAAAGACCTTGACAGTCAGATTATAAAGCAACATTTCCCAAAATGTATGTTCAAAACACAAGACCCTAGAGAAATCCTTCTGAGATTCACAGTGCATGCTATCTGTAAAGCTCCTAAGTAAATTAATTTGTTTAATTTTGTTAAACTCAGTGTTTCCAAACTTATTTGACCATAGGATCTGCATTCTACACATTACCCATTATCTGAAACTCTATGGGAAAAGTTGATCTTCCTGGGGGAAGTGTGCTAGCATTGTGGGCATAGAACCCAGGAGGAAATGCTGATCGTATATAGATCTGGAACTAAAAACGCCAACTTTAAATTGCTATGAAAATCTTTGCTAATAGCCCTGATGGAATGCTGTGTCAGTTTTTTGTATTGAGCAGAAACAAGCACTATCAGGGCATCATTTAGTTAGTACATATTTATTAAATGTTCACACCTGATGAACATTTCTAGGTGCACAGAGTTGAAATTTGGCAGTGCCATAGAGCTACTTGCTAACTATTGGTGACTCATTTGCTGAGAGTGAATTATCCTTCAGGAAGAAGTGAAAGGCAATGAAGAGTGGACTAGTGTGAGGGGAAAACACAGCCCACTGTATTTTCCCTCTGCCTGGACATAAGATGTGCTTTCGAAAAACAAGGAATCTGATTATTTTGTCATTGAAAAAGACTAAAAAAGCCTTAGTTTTCCTTTAGGGGAATCAGATCTTTTTTTTTTTTTCCTCTATGAGAAAATGTTTTTAAAATGTGATTTATTTCTAAACTAGCCTACAAAAGTCTATTTCAGTTATATTTTTTCTAAACTGTCAAGACCCCTCCATCTTAACCCTGGTAGGAGAAATGACAAATTTTTACCATTTATCCAGTTGACAAATATTTCATGACTTCTAATGTACTGGGATGCAAGGATGAAAAATATCTAGTTTTTACCCTCAAGCTGCTTACCTTAAGGTGATATAACACGTAAACATTAGTGGACAAAGGAAGTGGAAGTAAACTACACTGGAAGCAGTTCTGGTTGGGATGATTAAGACTTGTGGAGTAGCATTTAAGCTTAGCCTCACAGAATGGATAGGAATTTAACAGGCAGAGAAAGAGGTGTGGGCACTTAAGACAGAATGCTTTGAAATCAACTCTTAAAAACAAGCCTGACAAATGAACTTATTTCTCATGCTCCATTGTTTCCTCATGCCAAGATTTGCAGAGATGAGATAATTTCTGAGAGTCTGACACAGCAGCTCTCTCCCTTACTAGGGCATGCATAGTAGAACTGCAGTTAACAAGTCTTTGTGGTCCCAGAGAGAAATTGATATTTGCTGATTGCACTGTGCTGAAGTAAAATTACAAGAGTGCATTAAAATCTTTTGTAAGGAAGGTTGAAGGCATTACAGAAATGCGTGGGCATCTTGGGCATTAATATTTGATTCAATATCTTTTAGTTGCATATGGCATATTTTGATGGAAGAGGCGTGTGTAGATATAAATACAAATTGGAGAACCACCAGGGCCAGTGCTAGCTGTCAGTAAGACTCCCGGCTGGCGGGGTACACTCGATCTCACCTCAGACGCAGACTTTTTGAGGCCATATCCTGAAGTAAAAAGAATCAAGGGAAGCTTTTTTGCCTATTCTATTGTTCGTGAAAGGAGGAACTGACAGCTTCTTGCAACCAACAACCATTACACACCCACTAAGGATGGCTAGAGCACCTACTAAGTCAAAGCATGATGCTCAGACCTTGACATGAGTGGCAAAAAGATAAACAGAGTTTCTATTCTTAAAGAGTTTCAGAATCTAGTGGAGGGACACACGTTAGTTGCCAGTGAACATGAAAACAGCAAAATAAGTGCTTGGGGAGGGAGGAGGAAAGGATGAGATCCTGCAAGTGCCTGTCATATGGCAAACTTTATTGCATTTCATTGAAAGTGTTTTTCTCTATTTCCACTCTTAGACTACCCATTTGGGGCTTTGTGGGTCATCACGGATGCATTTGCTTTTTCTCTGTATCACTTGTCATGCTCAACCCTGCTAGAGCAGCTTTCTTTGCTGGTGTGGAAGAGGATTTCCTCACTGGCTTTCGGTCAGCCAGGGTTCAATTGCCATCCACAGAGCCCACTCAAGTTAGATTAAGCAGAGAAGGATTTGTTACAGGGTATTAGACAGCTTACAGATTTTGGGCACAGTCAGAGAACCAAGCTTGGTTGCCACACAGCAGAAGTGAGTAGCCAGGTGGAATGCTCAATCACTTCACAGGACTGTTCCACAGCAGTCCAACAGAAAGGACACTGCTGCAACCACCTGCCACTCAACATTCGTGAAGCCACCACCTGGAATAGCAGAACTCCGCTATGGCTGCTGCAGATGAACTCAACAGCTTCATAACTGTGCTTTCCAGAAGAGGCTTGTGGCCTCACAGAATTTACCTTGCTTTTCCGAGTCTCGCAGGATGACTGTTTGGTTGAAGGTAGTCACATGCAAAAGATACTTGAAATGGAAGTTTTTGGATTCTCCTTGGGAAAAACATAATCCATAATGTGGAAAATTACCAAGATGGTGAAACAGGTTAACAAAATCGTTGGCAGCCACAAATGAGAGAGGTCTATTGCATCATCCCTCAGACTCTTTGCCCTTTGAAAGTTTAATCAAGGTTTTAGAATTTAGTGACATTCACAGGTTGGCTTGGTAGAGAATAACATTTCAACATCTTACCAGGAATAGCAGTACAGCCTGGACTTTCTTGGAATGTGTCAAAGAGAAGCAAAGATGGCCAGGAGCTGAGCTTTACTCAGCTTTACTTCTGACTGTCCCTTGTGCTCCTGAATTCAGAGGCCCTATGCCAGAAATTATAACCTTGACTGACTTATAATTGTTTCTACTTCTTCTCTGGAGACATGTAATAGGGTACCCTCTATAGTGTTTGGAGGACTAACTGGAGGCCAAAATTAAACCTTTTGGAATTGCAACTCTATATAGTTGTTCTAATCAGAATTTGGTATAAAGGAGCACAAATCCTTTCTACCTGGCCCAAACTTAATGGGAATTTGATTATAATGATATCGAGAGGCTTAATTGAATGCCCAGGCCTCCAAGAGAGTAAGACAGGGGCAGCAGAAGTCTATGGATTTACCACCAATGATATAAGTTCACTGCATTTTTAAATTTTCTGTTCTGCCACTAATTGTTTCCAGGATAAGAATCTAATTGGTCCAGATGGCCTCTTTGTTCCAAGCCACAGGTTGCTAACCAGCCACGGGCAGTCTCCTCTTTAGGTCAGGGGTTCACCCTTGGTCTAACCAACTATGGTTGGGAAGGAGGCTGCATGATCTACTGCCCACTTAGCAAAGGCTGTGGGTGGCATCAGATTCTCTGAGAAGGAACATAGTCAGGCCAGTCCATCAAAGCCTATCTGTTGTAAAGCAAAACTCTCCAAGGCTCTTGAATTGGTCCTTGTATATAGCTGGTGGGATGGTAGGGAAGGGCAACTAAAGGTCTGTTTGCATGAGGACCTGAATGATCATTAGAGAGGGAGCTTATCTCAAGAGAGAACCAAGCACGTGGCAACTGATCAAGTAGTGGCTGTTGTTGGGGCAAACTGTGTGGTGACTGTTACTCAGTCTCTCAGCCTGGATTATTGTCAGATCAGGGCCCTATTGGAGAAGAAGACAGAGGTGAAATTTGAAAGGCCTGTTTGAAACTCAAACACCCATGTTTTGAATTCTCTCCAAGAGAATATAATACATAGAAGGGAGATATATATTCTCTCCCCTTACCTTCAGAACATGGTCACTCTTTGGTCCTCGTGGGTATCAGCTATTGCCAGCAGAAGAGGCCTGATTAGGATAATAGGTCAACTGATTGCACCTATTCTTAGGAGAATCCCTGGAATTCCAGTCAAATTTAGGAGGTCCTTGCCAGGAAGTGGGGTCCTCATGATGCACTGGGAGCAAGGGCAAGTGACATATGGGCATTATCATTAATGTGATCCCATTTGTATCTGTAGGCTAACAGGCTAACGGTATATGAAGAGATATCTAGTGACAATTTAGTTAAATTAGATTATAATTATTTATACAATTTAAATCACTTTGGTTCAAATGAGGTTACTTTATTTTATAATTTCTACCTGTTTGCCATCAGATAACATACCTGAATTGACTGAGTTTGTATATTCTTAAATATTTTAGGAGGACCTCAATTTTATTAAAGCTTAGGAATGACATTCTCATAAAAACTACATACATGCTGCTAATTAATGAACTTGCTAAAGCCACGGATAGAAAGTTTAGATTTCTTTGTTAGTATTCATCTGTACTTACTTAAACTCCTTAAGGGATTCACTGATAGCTGTCCATAGTCATTGTCCAGCACTGCTAAATATCATTCACATGAGCTCTCTGATCATGTCCTCCCTCCTTACCCTCAGTTAAGAGTAAGGCACTAAATTCCATGCTCTTTATCCATAGCACTGAATATTAAAATAATGATTGGGAAACAAAGCTAAGTAAACATACAAATGACAAACAGTTAATTCAGGTGAGCAAGGCCTCTGTACTTCTAGCCTTCTGCCAACAATTGTAGGCTAGCTCTTTGCAGTGAATATTTTTAGTGGGATTGGTTGATTTGCAATAGGTGAATCTATCAGGATCTGATTTATATTTTCTCTTTTAAAATCTTCTATGTATGTAAATTTGTTAATCCAAGTCTTTTGGGAGTTAAGGATTTTGCCATAAAATTTTCATCTTTGAAATTAGGATGAAGTCTAGAGGAAGGTAGACAAATGCATTTCATACTTGGACTTAAGATCTAAATTTCTACTAAGAACCTCCCCTTTTTAAAAATTTTCTCTTTTCATGTTTTGTTTTATCTGTCTACGTCTATTTCTTTGCCTCTTTCTTCCCCTACCTCCTCCCCTACCTGCTGTTGCCTTTTTTCCCCTCCCTCTCTCCCTCCTTTTTTTTCTTTCCTTCTTTCTGTTTTCTTACCTGGCAGTTCTTCTGGGGAGTAAAGGTTGTGGTGGAGGGAGGATGGTCTTTTAAATCAGTGACTCTCAAATGGAGGCAATTTTGCCTCTCTGGGGACATTTGGCAATGTTTGGAGACCTTTTTGGTTATCACAACTCAGAGAGGGGCTTCAGGTGCTTCAGACACCCCTCCCCCAATAGAGGACACTGGGTAGGGGCCAGGGATACTGTTAAACATCCTACAATGCACAGGACACCCCTCTTCCCCCTGCCAATGAAAATGGTCCAGTCCCAAATATCAATAGTACTGAGGCTGAGAAACCCTTGTTTCCATGAAGATGAATCTGTATTCATGAAGAACACAGAGGTTAGAAGGAATGGAGAGGGAGGCCTTGTAGGGTCCTGCTCCTTTCTTTCTATCTGCAATTGCTGGCTGGTTCTTTAATTTAACTCTTCATCTACTACAATGAATATAAAGTTTGTATACATAGACCCACCTCTACTAGCAGCAGTGATTATAGTTTCAAACAAGCTAGAAAAACCCATTAAAGCTGTGTTAAATGGGAAACATGAAAGACAAAACTTTCTCTTGATTATTTTTTCAAAATGTTTATGTGGCAGAGAATGTGCTAGGGAAAATAGATGTAAATAAATATGATTATGGTGAAAATTTTCATCTAGGCATTTTATGGAAATTACATATTCTTTGGATTACTAAGACAATTGTGACAGATAGGCTTAAAGGATTAAAGATCAAATTAATAAAGAGAACAAGGAAGTCTATAAATATCTGGTCTTATTGTAATTGAGATGGTTAACCATAAAGCAATGAAAGAAAACCCATGGAAAACATTTGGTTTGCAAGTGGCAAAAATAGTTAAAACTTACATTGGTATAAGCAGGGAAGTTAAGATGATGAATACTTGTAGTACCAGTTCTAATAACTCTATTTAGTTGTGAACCAAATATCTAGATGCCACTGCACATGGGATGTGAATATCAGTGGCCCAATTTATCTAGGTCACTTGACCATAAGCGGACAGAGGAAGAAGGAAAATTGGCATCAAAAATTTATTTCCTTTCCAGATTACAAAACAGAAGAACTACTAGCCAGGTTGTAACCTAACTAAATTGGTCAGTAAAACCAATCATGGTTTTATAGAGTCTACACTATAACTGGGAAAGATAAACTACAACTCAGCCGAAAATTTACCAACATGCCAGAGTTAAATAAGGAAAAAAAAGTTGTGTGATACATACTGGTGACAGCTAACCTTAATAAAATTGGACATAACAGTTGAGATGCCCAGGACACTGGGTTGGGTATTACCAGGGACCACTGGGCAGTTTCTGCACAGGGTTTGGAGCGGGAAACTGCTGCAGAACTGGGCCCTATACCCCTCTGGCCCTTGGCCTTTTCTGGGCCCTAACAGCATTACCCAGAAACTGGAAACCTGGAGTCCAGCTAATTCAATCCAAGTCCAAGGTCTTGGGCATGATAGATATGCTCACTCTCTATTACTAATTTTCCCCTCAATCTTTTGCCTCCATGTTTCCCTAGGGCGTCCACTCCCCTGACCCCTATCTTCACTCAAGATCTTCCTATTCATCTTTTCCACTGTGTCTCTGTACTTCAGACTCTTCTCACAGCATTCCTATTTTCTGGTCCCAGCTATGGCTGGCTTCTCTTATACAGACATCTCTTGCCTTGCAGCCTTCTAGATGAGTGCACTTCTCCCTGTCCATAGCATCTCTCCCTCCCCACAATGTCTTTGATACCATTCTCTTGATTCACTAAACATTCTGCCTGTTGTGAAGCTCACACCGAGCTTGCTCACACCTTTCCATGCTCTGTTGCTATAACCTCCTCCCACTTTGATCCTCCCCTTGTGAGTGACATGCAGTCTTTTATCCTCTCCAACTTCTATCAATACCTGAGTGAATTCTTATATCACATAGGCAATGTGTTTAGTACCCTCTTTCCAATTCCTGATCTCAGTGCCAAGGGCCTTCATCACCACTCCACATCAGTAATTCTCATCTACAGCAACACCTTGCCATCATGCGGACTATGCCATACCTGAAATCTCAAGCCCCATGACCCTTCTCTATGATGGCAATTTCCTATCCTTCCTACTCTCTGTCACTCCAACAGTACCCACTCCTCAAGCTTCTCAGTTTGTCAGAAACTGTGCCTATTTGTGTTAGTACAAATTCATGGTTTCTAGTATCCTTTGGGCTTCAAGATCCCCTACCGCTTATCTTTCCTTCTTTTCTGGTCAGTGCTTCCATTTCCCTCAACAGCTTTGTCCCCTCTCCAAGGCCTGTCTCTCTTAGTAGATGGACGACCCCTTTTAGCTACCTTAAATCATGTATGGAACATAATGGTGTTTAAATATAAATAGATAGCCCTGGTTTCTACTTACGAGAAGTTTGAGATTAATTGGGAACACTTTAATTTGTCTCCTCCCTGTCTGCAAACTTATTTATCTCTGTATCCATTTTCTAGATCCAAAGGAGGCATTATCCTCCCTGTTCTGTTCCACCCATCTCATCTGGAACCCTGCTCTATCAACAACCTCTTTTTTTTTTTTTTTCCTGTATCTTCAGCTTCTTTCTCTCTTCTCCTTCCCTAAGACTAAACTGTGATCAAGTTCTCCCATTCTAGGAAAAACCAGAACAAAATTTTCCTTTATTCTCCGATGCTTATGGATTTTTAGACAATCTCTTTTTTTCCCATCATAGCTCATTCATTTCATGCTTCAATGTCCTGTTTACTAAACCCACTGCAACCTGACTTTGGCCGCTGATGCTATTCAGACCAAGGTTGCTGGTGACTTCCACATCACTAGATGCTCTGAGGAATATTCTATCTTTGTGTTATATCAGCTTCTCTGAAATACTTGACATTTGGGAGCCTGCTCCTATTTTTTTTTTAAATTTTATTTTATTATGTTAATCACCATACATTACATCATTAGTTTTTGGTGTAGTGTTCCATGATCCATTGTTTGCATATAACACCCAGTGCTCCATTCAATACGTGCCCTCTTTAATACCTATCACCAGGCTAACCCATTGCCCCACCCCCCTCCCCTCTAGAACCCTCAGTTTCTCAGAGTCCATAGTCTCTCATGGTTTGTCTCCCCCTCCAATTTCCCCCCCTTCATTTTTTCCTTCCTACTATCTCCTTTTTTTTTAAAACATATAATGTATTATTTGTTTCAGAGTTACAGGTCTGTGATTCATCAGTCTTACACAATTCACAGCGCTCACCATGGCACATACCCTCCCCAATGTCTATCACCCAGCCACCCCATCCCTTCCACCCCCCACCACTCCAGCAACCCTCAGTTTATTTCCTGAAATTAAGAATTCCTCATATCAGTGAGATCATATGATACATGTCTTTCTCTGATTGACTTATTTTGCTTAGCATAATACCCTCCAGTTCCATCCACATCGTTGCAAATGGCAAGATTTCATTTTTTTTGATGGCTGCATAATATTCCATTGTGTGTGTGTATATATATATATATATATATATATATGTGTGTGTGTGTGTGTGTGTGTGTATATGTATATCACATCTTCTTTATCCATTCATCTGTTGATGGACATCTTGGCTCTTTCCATAGTTTGAGCCCGCTCCTATTTTTAAGGCTCCCTCACATCCCCTTCTTTTTCACATCGGTAGCATGGTATATGAATACACCAAGTGATTACTCACATCTTTGTCTTGCATATGCCATCCTGTCTTCTTGAGATGTCTTTATGTCCATTCCCCTCTGTCTTCTCTAGCTGGAGAAATCTCACTCATCCTTCAAATTCCAGTTTAGACATCATCTCCTCTTTACTGCCTTGGCAGATTTAATTTCTCAGCAAGAGCATCTTATTAGTAAGTATGACTTAGCTGAAGACATCTTTCTCCAAATTGGGTTTCCAAAAATAATCTTTCAGTCACAAAGTCTCCTATTTTATTTTTTAATTATTTTTTTTAAGATTCATTTATTTGAGGGGCACCTGGGTGGCTCAGTCATTAAGTGTCTGCCTTCAGCTCAGGTCATGATCCCAGGGTCCTGGGATTGAGTCCCATATCAGGCTCCCTGCTCAGCGGGAGGCCTGCTTCTCCCTCTCCCACTCTCCCTGCTTGTGTTCCTGCTCTTGCTATTTCTCTCTCTGTCAAATAAATAAATAAAATCTTAAAAAAAGATTTATTTACTTGAGAGAGAGAGAGAGAGAGAAAAAGAGAGAGAGCAAGTGGGGAGGAGGAGCAGAGGGAGAGGGAGAGAGAAACTCAAGTGGACTCCATAGCACAGAGTCCAATGTGGGGCTCGATCTCACGACCCTGAGATCACAACCTGCGTGGAAACCAAGGGTCATGCTTAACCAACTGTGCCACCCAGGCACTGCACAAAGTGTCCTATTTTAAAGCAGAAACAGAAAAAGAAAAGATGAAAACTTGCATCTTCATCTAATAAAACCTCATTACATGTATCTTTCTATTTGCATATGGAGGCAGTGTTGACAGTATTAATAGTCATTCCTCTCTCTACCTCTCCATCTTCTTTATCTTTTCCCTCCATTTTAATGCATTTTTAATTAGCATTGACTCTGGCTAATTAGCATTGACTTCTAATATTGAAGCTGGTTTAGCAGAAGTATTTATAATGTTTTGAAACTCAAACTAAATTCTTAATTTTTTTTAACCTGAGTTATAAGAAGGTCTTTGGTTTTTAAATTTAAAATTTTAATTTAAAATTAAGAAATTGGACTATGATGACACTGAAGTCCTGCGTATAATTGGACTAGAAAGATCTCTGCAGGTGCTCTGGGCTGACTGTGTCTTTCTGTTGCTTATATGTTAGTGGCACTGGTGTCACTGATACTTCTGGGCCCCATCGCCATGCAGATTGATGGCAAAAACAGTTCTGGCCAATATGGCTTTTAGATGTCGCCTGTCTAGACATCGTCAGGATTACTGGAAACCTGTCTCTTTTCTTTATTTCATGGATACTTTACCCATTTGCACTTAAACCTCAGTCTCTAGGGGACAGACATATCTTTTCAGCTTTGGTATTTCACAGGCATGATAGGTTTTGTTTTATGTTTTTATAGTTAGCTATATTTGGCCCTACTCTCTCCTCTCCATATCCTCATGAGTTAGTGAAGTAGGTTTACCCAGAAGGATATCCTAAATATTTTGCACATTATCATGTGTAATAGGTATAAAACACTTTTGAAGCAACTCCTTTTTATATTCTTTGATCAGGTTTCTTCCTCCCTACACTCCACCACTATTATGGTCAGGGTAGGGGTGTATTATTTATTTGTTTGTTTGTTTGTTTGTTTATTTATTTATTAAAAAGATTTTATTTATTTTTTGACAGAGAGAGAGACAGCGAGAGAGGGAACACAAGCAGGGGGAGTGGGAGAGGGAGAAGCAGGCTTCCTGCAGAGCAGGCAGCCGGATGCGGGGCTTGATCCCAGGGCCCTGACCTGAGCTGAAGACAGACGCCCAACGACTGAACCACCCAGGCGCCCCAGGGGAGTATAATTTAAATGCTACCTCTGAAGGAGGAGAGCAGGACATGGGGGAGTTCTGTCCCAACAGGAAGAGAGAGGAGGAAGCTCCTGGCTTCAGAAGGATCAAGAGAATGAGTGGGTCAGAGGTAGAGTGGAGGAGTCAGTATGTTCTTGAGAGGCCGTCAAGTGAAAGACACCCTGGTGAATGGTGGGAGCATGTCGTGTGAACTGAAGGCTGCTGTCTCCTCTCTGCAATTGGGTCTTTCGATACACCCAAGTGCCATTTTGAAAAAAAGTAGGAAGAAATATGAAATATTGAGTCTTTAAACCACATGAGATGACATGGTTACCTAAAATACCTATTTAAACCACAATGGTCCTTCTGAGTTCACTAGATTGGGCCAAATTTAACCAGCCTTAACTCTGCTGCCCTGGGTGTTGTGGGCTTGAGAGGAAGATTAGTTCAGATGTGAAAACAAAGAAATTACATTTTTCTTGCACATGAATGTATTTTAAGTACATTTGGGACCCTGTTATACATAGGTGAGAAGCATGCCTTTCTCTCCCTACAGTATTGAGTCAATGGTTGTGAACATAGGTTGTGGATATGGGTCAGGAAGGCCTTGTCCCAAAATGAGATTGGCTAAGACACCCTAAAATGGAAAATAGCTGCATGCATGTTAGGTGTGGGGAAAGTGGTAAAAGCAAGGCCCCTGGGTGGTTCTGTTTGGGGATTGAACCTTGTTGAGGGGACAGTGTGAAAGCTTTTCTAGACACTTTCATTGTCAGGCTGTATGGATACTGTGCCTGACTCCCCCACCTCCAACTGATTAGAGCCAAGTTTAGTATTTTTAGTCTCATTGCCAGTAATTGGTTGAGGAATGGATAAGCTTACACTTATTTGAGCCAATGAAAGACAAAGAAAATCTTTCTTGGGACTTTGTGGAAAGAAGTTCTGCCCTTAAGAGAGAGAGTTGACAGGTTAGTCTAATGATCTGGATGGCAAAGTGGAGAGATGATGAAATGGGGTCTCAGATTGCAGGGATGAACCATCGGATCAATTGACCCAAAGTGTGCTTTACCTCTGGATGGCCTCTAGGATGAGCTAATGTATTTCTTTATAGTTAAAGTAACTTAGAGATGAGATTCAGTTATTTGCAGTGCCAGGCAACTTGACTGACACATAGGCCACTGGTATTTTTCTCCATGGCAAAGAATGGAATTACCCAGAGAGACAAAGTTTGTTTGATCATTATTGTTAAGTGTCCATTCCACAGGGCATTTTCTAAAAATCTATTTGTAATGTTTCCAGGTAGATGAGAAATTTATTAGCTTGGTAGTCTGAACATCTGATTCCATTCCTGATTCTTCTAGTTACAAGGGGTGCATGCATTAATATCTTTAGGTTTCTGTTTCCTCACTTGTGGGATGAAGGTGTTAGATATGAACCTCATTGGTTCTTAGAGCTTAGTGACATTTTTAAAAATGTGTGAGTAGAGTGCTTAAAATGCAGATTCTTGGGGGCCTCCTTTAAAGATTCTGATTAATTCTTAGCAAGTTAATTCTAAAGATATTCTAATGGGAGGTGGTTCAAGGATCACATTGAGGAAATCTGAACTAGAGGCACAGTAAGATCCTTTAAAGTTAGCTTGAGGTCCAATTTGTCTTACCCATCAACAATTCTTACCTGTACCATTCCTGTACTTTATTCTTTTCAGTTGTGAAGAAACCATGGGTTCTAACAATGAAGCTTTATTGGGATGGATGACTGAATGTAGGATGTTATAGAATCATCATGTAGGAAGGAACCACAAGAGGTCAATGCAGTTCACCCCCTTGCTTCTGGGCCTGGCTCCATCAAAAGTGCCCAGACAAATGGGTATCTGCTTCTGTCTACAGGGATCTCGAGAAGGTGATGCCATATCTACCCTGGGTTGTTGATTCATGTGAGCACTTTCTAAGTAGATAGGTTAAGGATTCATAGTCTGACTAATCATATATTCACATTTGTGGATTTCATCATAGCCTGGTATGGGTGCCCAATTGTCAAAGATTTGGGAAATGAAATAAAACATTTAAAACTAATGTTATCCTGAGTACTATTTAATCATTGGAGATTTGAAAAGGAATTCTTGACCTCATTAGAAAGAATGCTTGAACTGGCAATATAAAGGAAGTCTGGTTAAATTGACGTTCATAATTGAGAGAATACTGACTGATGGAAGTTCTTCCTTATAGTTGGTTTAATTTCCTCCTGCTGCGATTTAAGCTGGTTTTCTCTTACATTCTTCTCAATGGAGTGGGAATAAACTGTAATTACCATTCTCTCCATAACAATCCTTCATCCTTTTTGAAGAGTTATTAACTTTCCCTTCAGTCTTCTCTTTATAAGGCTAAAAAAAGTTCCACTTCTCTTGGCCTTTCCTCATATATTCCATTTTTGAAATATTCCTAATTTTCATTATGTGTTCCTGAACTTGCTCCAAATTTTCCACATCTTTAAGCAATAGTGTTGTAAATAGTAGTACAATAACAACTCTGGCCATCATAAGATACAGTTTCCATGACTTTTTTTTTTTTAATTGTAGAGAGAGCAGTGTAGTGGATTCAAATCCCAGGTCTGACAGTTTGGCAAAAGTCTCAAGTCCTGGCCCCAGTTTCCTTGTCTGTGAAATGGGTATAATAATAGTGCCTATGTCATAGGCTATTCAGAGCATTAAATAAGTCTATATACATAAAGAACTCACTACTACACCTGGCATGTAGCTATTATCATAGGGGTAAGTCATGGAAAAAGTGAGAATGCAGAAAGAATATTAGTTCTCCAAAATAAAGCTAGTTTTATTCTTAAAGAGGCCATATTATATATAAATAATATAAGGCTCATCAGCTATATAGAACAAGAACTTGCATTTTTGTAGTGAAAACCTTTAATGTTGTATATGCTGCTAGCTGTCAGGAAAATGTTGCAAGGTACCTGGGTTTTATGCTTTTACTTGCCTTGGGGACTTAGTGGATGCATCTATAAAATAAGAATAATAAGGCTCATCCTCCTGAACTAATAAAGTTTTTAGTTTCTTTTGGGGGTCTAGTATGTGGATTTCTAAAACTAAGATTTGGTTAACAGATGGTGGAATTGGGAGAATAAGGCTGCAAATCATGACAGTAACAATCTATTGAAAAAGAGGGAGAAAAGATTAAAATAAATAAGCCTCCCCTCTAAATACCAAAATTCAATGGCCAAGCCTGAATCCAGGTTAGTTTTAAATGCATGATTTTCAATCTTATTTGGAGATAATATGGTGTTGGTGGTTTGGTGTGTAGGCATGGGCACTGACTTGAATCCAGATTCTGACTGTGGGATACTAGTCAGGTTACTTGTCCTCATTGGGCTTCAAATGCCTCATCTGTAAAATGGGGATATTTATGCCTATCTTACAGGGTTGTTTTAAGAATAAAAGTGAGATAATACAGGTAAGTACTTAGCAGAGTGACAGTACGTTGTTAGTGCTTAATAAATGGTACCTGTTGTAATAGTTATGATAGTTCTCTATTTTGGAAGTATCAGAATTCAAAATAATTAACTGTTGTTGGTCTTTCTGAGCACATGTCTGTCTGAATGCTGTGCCTGGAGCTGAGGTTTTGGGGAGAGAAGCTGAGGTTTTGGGGAATGAAGTTTTAAGTGATGAAGTAGGAAGAGGGAATGGGATGGCAATGTCTTCTTTCCAAATCTGAACACATTTGTTCAAGTGAAGTGTTGATGGGGGATGAAGGGCAGCCCAGAGGAGAACTGAGGTGGGGGAGGCAGAATGGGAAGCCACATATGATAATGCAAACCACATTTCCTGGCTTGACCACTTAGAGTTTTCCCTTGGGAAATTTTTACTGGTATTTTGCCTTACTGTGAGTCTTTGCACTTCCTGTTATGAACTGGTTAAGAAGATAATTATACCATGGTTATGGGAAATGGTAATGAAATATACCTCACTACATAGCAAGAGAACAAGACCTCTGCCATTTGAGAGAGACTGGAAGATCAAGGCCCCCCCCCCCCTTTAAAGTAGTATTTGTTACTTTTAAAATTATAAAGTATTATTTTAGAAATTTTTGAAAAACACAGAAATGGAAGGATTATTAAAATGACAAATGTGACCACTATTCAGTAATAATTACTGTTAGCATTTTGTCATTTTTTTCTTTTCCTTTTTCTCAATCTCTGTGATCGTATAATTATTTATGCATATATTAGGTATACAACGTGAATTTTAAACATTTTATATAATATTTAAACAAAACCTGAGTCCAAATATGTATATATATGTTTTTTCATCCTGTTTTCGACAGTAATTGTGTGGTAAAAATTTCTTCATAGAGTTGCACATATTTTTAAAGTGCGTATTTCATTTTGTGTTTGTAATATAATTTATGTAGCCGGATTGGTGGTTAGGTTATTCCCAATTTTTTAATGTTATAAATGAAGCTGCAATAATCACCCTTTCCCCCAAATTCCTATGCATATCTGTGGTTATTTCTCTGGGATAAATTTCTCCCCACATATGTTAGGATTCCCTACATGTTGTCCAGTTAACTTCTACGAAGATGGTGGCATGTTACAGTTTGCTAGCAGCATATGAAAGTTCTTATATTACTCCACCATCACCAAATTAACATAAATTTTTTGAGGCTTTGTTAGTTTGCTATGTCATAAGTAGTTTCTCATTGTTTTTTATGTGTGTATGTGTGTGCATGTGTTGGGTTTTGAAAATAGGTGAATTTGAAAGGATTGTTGTCTATTTGCATTTCTTTCATTTGTTAATTTCTATTAATGTACTTTGCCCATAAATTGAATATTTTTACTTATTTTCTTATGAGTTTATACATACACTTACATATGTATGTTTGTGTTTGTATGTCTCTTAAGGTTATATTGCCTATCATAAATGTTATATTTTCCCCTAGTTTTTTAATTTGTATTTGCATTTTGTTTATATTATTTGATATGACCTTTTCAAATTTTGTATATTTAACTCTATCAGCACTTTTCTTGGTATTTTTAATGCTTAGAAATTCTGAGATCAATGTATTGCTTTTCTTAAAAAATATTTTTATGGCTTATATTTATTTTATTAAAACCACTTAATTCATCTTGAATTTATTTTGGCACAGAATATAAAATATTGTACAAATAAACAATCTTTTCTTTTTGTCTAAACTTAAACCTTTCTTTTCATTTTGTTTTGTTTTCTTTCTTTTTGATAAGAAACAAAGATTTCCCTAAGCCAAGCAAAGACTCCAGAAGCAAAGCAATCTGTCTCCCAGCTGCTGCAGGCCATGTGAGGTGGGACAGAAAGGGTCAATCACTGGCCCCTGGCTCTGGGGGAGTCTTAAACCACGGGCCAATGTTGCTAAAGCAGAGCTGGCCTGTTTCTGTATTAAGAGAGAGGCATTTAGACGCTTATGCTCTCAAGGTTCCTAGTAAAGTCATAGAAGCAACAATCTTCTGTTGATTGAATTTTAACTTAATTTAATTTAATTTCCTTGGCAATCACAGATGGTGTCATCCAGCAGCTAGAGGCTAAAAAGGGGCACTCTACAAACCGAATGAAAACATATTGAGTTATAATCAGAAGCCCAAGCAAATGGAAGCAAAAGTGTGACTATCAACAGTGAGTTGCAGTGTGAATTCTGAATACAGCAAAAGGCCAGACTGGTCTCCATTAAGTGCTTTGTGCAAGTTTAAACAGCTACAGTGATGTCACCTACGGAGACTCTTCTCAGGGTTAGGATCTACAAGGGAGGGTTCAAAAATGTTCAACAAAAATGATGAAGAAAAAGTATTACAGTGTTCTTTAATGAGAAGAATCAATATAGTTAAGATTACATTTGATTGGAAGCAACAGAAAAATTTTTAGTTGTCTCAGTCCAAAGCACGGAAGGACAAACACCTTGGCTTCATTGATTGTGCTTTGTCTTATGAAAATATTTATTGCAAAAATGATCGTTTTTTGATGTTTGATATTTCATGTTGCCTGAAATTGCAAGGCTCTCTGTGTCTGATGAAAAGATAAGGATGAATGGTAAGTGTCTCGTGCAGGGAGAAGGCACTTATACTCCACCGCGTTATACAGGAGAGTCAGACCTGGAGGGTGTTCTGAATCATCTTAGGACCTCTGCCTCCAGATGTGTTATTTATTCACCCAGTTAACAGCCATTTCCTGTAATCAGTAAAAGCTGATCAATCGTCCCTGATGAAGATGGAGCCAAGAGGTTTCTGGCCAGGGAAATGTCTGTGTCGCTTCTAATCTACCCACACAACAGACTGGAAGCCAAGTAGCTACAATCTTCTGGAAAATAAAACTAAGCTCTCGCCCCAGCTGTTGTGGTTCTCTTTATGGCAAGGTGTGGAAGCTCAGGCCTGGGCCATTTTCTGATGTGACACTGATATGATGATACTCCTTCTGTCAGTCTTTGCTATAGATTTGGATGTTTCAAGCCATATTCACTGGGATATGAACTCGCCATTGTTCATTTTTTTTCCAATTTTGGTGAATAAATGGTATGCTTTCACAAAAATTTGTTAAGACGTAACCCAGATAAGCAAGTGGATCTAAAGGTGGCTGTCAAATATCCCTTTTTTAAAATAGAAAACCAGCACTTTGAAATGCTCAAATTGTACTATTTTCTATACCCTTGTAACAGGTCAGGTGCCAAAGCTTGATGAACGAGATGGAATCGCACAATGGGATCAAAGGGACAGCCAGCCCAGTTTATTTCCAGAGGAAAAGCTTACCAGTACACAAAGGAGAAAAAAGGACTCGGCTTGAAACCAATTCTTTCCTGAAGTGCAAATGTAAGAGAAAGGACATCACCAGCAGCAGTTATCTTTATGGTTAGAGTAGTTGTGTAAGGCAGGCCTGCTCACGAAGAAGTAAATTATTTGACCAACCAGAGAAATATAAACAGTTTATTTAGATGAAAAGAAAACTCTTGCCAAAACTATATCTTTAAAAATTTTCTGGATAATTCAGGTGAAAGCGGTCTTTTCTCTCTTCTGAATTATTTAGGTAATTGATTATGCCCATCTGCTCCTCTTCGGAGAACTCAAGGACTAAATGCTTTTTTGGCATCTCCTTTTCTATTCTTCCCTTTTATATGACTTACTCCTGTCTAGATCAGTAGCTTCTGTGAATAATCACCCACCAGCTGTTACCGGTTCTATTTTCACCTGTTCTATTTGCAAATCTGAGCAATCTGAACTTGCTTGGGTAACATTCCCCAACTGGCGGAGAGTATCTAACTGATTCTTCAGTTGCAAGATTGTACTATCATTGGCCACTTTAAAAGTTGTGATTAGTCTGCCTTTTGGGCATGTGCAATCTAATTGGTGGTGCAGATAGAATTTTATTTGCCGGAGAGAGCTTATTACAGGGCTGCTTGTCTTCACACATGGAAATTCAGGAACGTTTTGTGTAAATCTTCATGTATGGTGATTTTGGCCTGAATGGTCATTTGTTTTCAAGTGGTAACTCCAGTTTTCCCATAGCTGTTTTTTGCCTGCTGGCTTTGGTCCTATCCCATGTGATGATGGAGCACTTAAAACTCAAGAGAACAAATGGAAAATGGGCAGGATCTGGCTCTTTTAATAGCCTACTCCCATCAGCTGAGTGCTAAGAATCCAGTGCAAATATGTGAGCGCATTTGTGGAATGAATAATCCCCAGCTAAAATATAGAAGTGGTACACAGTTAAAATGAAAGTGCTCATTTTAGTGTAATTTTCTTGCCAAAATCATAAGTACACTGTGTGATATGTTAACAGAAGTTCTCTAAGCTTGAAACCCAAACCCTTGGGTTCAAGTCGCTTCTCTGGTAATTATTAGGTTCATGGCCTTGTATAAACCACATCAGTTCTCTGAGCCAGGGGTTCTCCATCTATAAAATGAGGGTACCTGCCAGACCTCCCTGGGTTGTCATGAGATTTGAATGAGAACCTGAAAAACACATAGTGAGCTGTAAGTAAGCTGTGTAACTATATGCCAAAGGGGTAACTTGTTTAGAATAATAACAGGTATTGAGCACCTAGTCTGTGTCAGGAATTGTTCTATTTTATATCTTGTCACTCATTTGATTGTCATTGTAACTCCCATGAGATGGGTACCATTGTTATTTGTTCCACTTTTCCGAAGGAGACACTAAGGCTCAGAAAGGTTAAGCAACTTGTCTTAGGTAAACCAGCAGAGAAGTGGTTGGGCTCTGGAGTCTGAACTCTTAGCTTTTCTACCTATGCTGCCTGTCTAGGAGTAGTGGGCGTTGGTAAATGGGTGTAGGTCTTTGAAAAGTGCCATACTAGTCCTTGTTTTCGGTAGATTGGCTGACTGGTTTAATTAAGAGAGGTCTTTTCTGTCAGGGGATGCCTGAGGTCTCAGTCATGTGGGATAACTGGGCATGGTATCTGCTGCTGAGATCAGTGTAGCCATCTGAATCCCCCTCCATCTCCCTCCCAGCCTCTCTCTCACCCACCCTTCTGGCTCTACCTGGAAGCTGTTGGCAACAATGGCAAGGTTGTATGGGAAATAGCAAGAACAGTTTGGAAGCCTATGGGTCCATTTCACAGGTCCTCCTCAAATTAGTCTTTTCCCTTCATTTTTAAGATGTATTCATTCATGATTACTGCTCCCCGCTTGGGGCGCAGGAATTGACAGTTTGTCTTGTACTTCACGTTAGTGCATACCACATTCCTTTGTCTTCTGGAGTTCTGTGGTGATTCTTCCTGATCAAATCCATGCCTTCCTATTAGGGGCTTATCAATTTAAGTCTAGGAGGCCCAATGACTGACTCTCCTTGGTCCATCTTAGAGGGAACAAACACATCATCAGGAATTTTGAACCCATGTTACCTTGCTACTTTCTGCGCATGATGAAATTTCACATGATAAATCATGAGATCCTGGCAAGATTCTGTTGCTTGCCAATGAATCTTGATTTGGTTTTAAAGCAGTGGGAAGTGCAAATACAATTAGGTTTGAAAATTATTCAAGAATTGTTTTAATGCTCCCAGGAGATTACTTTGCTAACCCACATGGATTTCTTTTCCCTATCAGAATTTAACCACTTCAGGGAAGGTTTTGATTGAAAGGAAGATGTAAAATCTTTTAGATTGAGACCATTGCGAACTGACATAAATTATTGGACAGCTGCTCACATTTGCTTAATGCTTTGGAAAGATAGAAATGGGTATTAAATCTTAAATTTCATGTAATGTGACATCTAAAATCTTTTTTTTTTTTTTTTAAAGATTTTATTTATTTATTTGACAGAGAGAGAGACAGCGAGAGCAGGAACACAAGCAGGGGGAGTGGGAGAGGGAGAAGCAGGCTTCCCGCTGAGCAGGGAGCCCGATGTGGGACTCGACCCCAGGACCCTGGGATCATGACCTGAGCCGAAGGCAGACGCTTAACGACTGAGCCACCCAGGTGCCCGACATCTAAAATCTTAACTTGGTTTTCTTTATGAAAGATTTTACCTCCTTATAAAAATAATAATGAATAATAATAGCTACTATTTATGAGCCACCTTCTCTGTTCTAGGCACTTCATGTAACCTCTGCTATTCCTCCCAGCCATCTTTGCAAGGTAGAGATTATAATTTTTTACTTTATATATGATAAAAGTTTATTGTTCTCTCAGAGATGTAAAGTAACTTGCCCAGGGTCATGGAGATGATCATCAGTAGAGCTGGAATTCAGATCCTGGACATTGTAACTCCAACCCAATTTTACCAAACACCCTCTCAGATCTGCTGGTCCCTAAGAAGAAAGGGGAAGGCATCCCCTTCTTTGACATCACTAGTTAGTAACTCTGAAATCACAGCCTCAACCTGTGCTGGCCAAGTGCACCTAGGATCAACCAGGGATTTTATTTATTTATTTTTTTAAAGATTTTATTTATTTATTTGACAGAGAGAGAGCACAAGCAGGGAGAGTGGCAGGCAGAGGGAGAGGGAGAAGCAGACTCCCCGCAGAGTGAGGGAAGCCCCATGTGGGACTCGATCCCAGGACCCTGGGATCATGACCTGAGCTGAAGGCAGTTGCTTAACCAACTGAGCCACCCAGGGTGCCCCAGCCAGGGATTTTAAGGGAACTCAAGAGAGAATTCCAGAATACACTCCTTTCATTCTGGATTAATAAATAAGCAGGTCTTTGGCCCTTTGAAGGGTGGAATAGTAGAACATAATGGTTAGCAGCTTCAGTTTAGAGTTACCCAGATATGGTTCTGATCCCAGCTTTACCAATGTGGGCATGTTTCTTACCTGCTTTGCATTTTAGTTCTTCAGTTGTAAGTGGAGCATGGTAACCGTATACAGTTGATGTGGATTAGAGAAGAGATTGTAGATAAAGCATTTAAGATAATGTTTGGCATGTGGTGGGCTCAACATTGTCATTTATTATTATTGTTATATATTGCTCTGGAGGGAGAAAAAGCTAACAGTTGGCAGAGGTCATCTCCATTGCTCAGATTATAGCTTTATTCACATCTTCTCCTTGTTTCTCCTATGTACCAAGAACTTTTAAATAGTTAACACTGGAAAGCTTTGTACCTTTGAAGAAGAGGAAGGTGGATTTTAGCTTATGTCTGTGTTAGTTTTACCAAATACTCTCAGATACCTCATGCACGTAATCTTCACAATGATATTAGATGACCTACAAGCAGGTATCATGTTCCCATTTTCATAGATGAGGAAGCCTGGGATCAGTTCAAATCATTCATTTATGACTACATTGCTATCTAATGGCAGAATCAAAATTTGATTCTCGGTCTTCAGACTCTACTTCCAGGATTCTCTTTAGCACACACAGGCAGGGTTTTGTGGAACCTCTAGGTGTCTGGTAATATCACCCAATATAATGATAACAAACATTTTTGTTGCACTTACGTGGTAAGCACTTTATACACGTGATCTGATGTAGTCCTCAGCACAGCCTCGGCAGTAGGTACTATTATACAGGTGAGGAAACTAGAGTGTGGGGAGGTTAAGTAGCCTCCCATCACATGTTATGTGAATGTGGAGCTGTTTGTTTCAATACTGAGATCTTACAGTGTGGTACCCTCTCTGGTTAATTCCATCTGGAATGAATAAATCTATGGGTCTGGGTAAGAAATGACCACTGAAGTTGCCATGAGACCTCCAAGCTGGTCTGGCTCAGGCTGCTGGGGGCATGGTTCCTTTCTTGAAGTGGGGCCTGGCTTCCTCTCTCAAATAGGAGCACAGGAAGCCCTGGGGGCATGGTGTATGGTCTGGAGGCTCAGAGATTAACAGGGAAATATGGATAAACCTATTCTTTTTATATTAAAACCAATGTGGGAATAGTATAGAATAAGATGCTAAATTTACGTGAATGTTAAAGAATAAACAGGAGACTTCAACTACATTTTGGGCTTTTTGGTTCTGTTTCTGAACCCCTTAGGGACATGAGCTTATTGGCTTCTGTTATTAGGGGCACTTTGGTGGAAAAGTTCTGGAAATCCTGACTCAGCCAGTGCAACAAAGTCTACTCCCTGCTCTGGCAAATGATAAACGTAAAGATCACTGAGCTACGATTGCTTTTTGCAACTCATTGCAGCAAGAAGCTGTTGGCCATTGATTAGCAATGGGCACATTTTTCACCAAAGGCTTTGCCCTCCCCTTGCTCTGCTAATCCTGTTTGCAAGCATTTTCCCACAGAGATCGCTACTTCCTAATAATGAATAAGCTCACACTAGTGAGTTCAAACTGGCAAATTGCCACCAGACATTTATTAGCTCTGGATTAATGGATCAAGACTCAAACTTTCTAGTTAAAAGAACAAGACAAGCCCTCAGGATTCAAGACTCTTAAAAAAAAATCCCCATTCACTTGGCATTACCATTTCTTGCAGTTCTGGGAGCTGGTTTTTTTTTTTTTCTCCCCCCCCCCCCCCGCCCCCTTGTAGAGTTTGATTTGTAAGTAAAGCCATGAGGAGGACTTATTTTTCAACCATTTTGGAACAGGGAAAATTGTCAACCCCAGAAAATGTCCTCATTGTGGTCTGGGGAATTTTGAACAGGCTGGCGTTCTGACAGAATTTACTGCATATTGTGTAGTACACTGGAGTATGTTAGGAGACTAACATGGCCACTACATCATGTGTTTGAAAGAGCAGGAGGAGTCAAAGTGGTCAGTTTGGAGAAGAAACAACTCCAGAGGCTATGTGAGTTGTTTGAAGATTGTGGACAGGCCACCCTGGGGAAGAATTTCACTCTTATTCATAACACTCCAGACAGCTGAGCAGGGACCACCATGTGGGAGACCTGGGAGACAGATTTTGACTCAGACAGAGAATGGAGTTTCTAGAATAGTCAAAGATACTCAAAGTTAGAATGGCTGCTTCAGGAAGCATTTTCTCCTCACTCTCAGAGGGAAAAGGAAGAGAAAGAGGAGCTTACTTTAGGAAGAACACACTATGAGCTGGGACTTTCCTAGATCATTTCTTTTCATCTACTCAATGCCACTGCAAACTTCATGCTATATCACTCTCATTGTTCACAGAAGGAAAAAACTCTCTAAGAGCTGCAGCAGGGATTATTGATGAGAGAGATAAGCAGGTTCATTGGGAGAGAGGGGGTGACTGGATGATGGGGGAAGGGTTGGAAACCATGTGGCATTTCAGGTTTTTAAAATGTACAAGTCAGTCAGTAAGGTTAACTATTGGCAGCTTCGATGACATAGAGTTGAAGGTTGTTCATACTGGGGTGATCAAATAGCTGTGAGCCAGTATCATCTATGTTGATGGTGAAGCCATCAAGAAAGATAAAGAGAAAGACAAGAAATAACAAGTGTTGGTGAGGGTATGAAGAGGGAATCCTCGTGCACTATTGGTGGGGATGCAAACTTGTGCAGCCACTATAGAAAACAGGATGGAGTTGCCTAAAAAATTAAATATAGAAATATCATATGATCCAGTAATTCCATCACTGGATTTTTACCCAAGAAAAATGAAAACACTACTTTGAAAAGATATATGTATCCCTATGTTCATTGCAGCATTATTTACAATTGCCAAGATATGGAGGCAGCTCAAATGGCCATCAAAAGTTGAATGGATAAAGGTGTGGTATATATATATATAATAGAATATCACTTAGGCATAAAAAAGAATGAGATTTTGCCATTTACTACAACATGGATGGACCTAGAGAGTATTATGCTAAGTGAAATAAGTCAGAAAAAGGCAAATATCATATAATTTCACTTATGTGTGGTATCTAAAAAACAAAACAAATGAACAAATAAACAAAAGAAAAGAAACTCTTAAATACAGAGAACAAAGTGGTGATTACCAGAGGAGAGTGGGTGGGGGGGATGGACAAAATACATAAAGGGGATTAAGAGGTACAAACTTCCAGTTATAAAATAAATAAGTCATGGCAATGAAAGTACAATATAGGGAATATAGTCAGTAATATTGTAATAATGTATGGTGACAGAAGGTGACTACACTTACTGTGGTGAGCATTGAGTAATGTGTAGAATTGTCAAATCAATATGTTGTACACCTGAAACTAATATAACATTGTATGTTAATTATACTTCAATAAAAGAGAAAGGTGCAGAGAATTATGAGATCAGATCTAGAATCATAAGGGAGAAGGTGCAATCACCATTCCGAAGCTTTTAAGATGGAGAGAGAGAAGTGTATAGTGCTGGGCTTTAGAAGAGAGATTATTGATATTTGGCAGAGAAACAATGATCTGGAAGCTGCCTCAGGAGTTCAATAACAAGCTGTTATCCTCTCACCAATATCCTAAACATTAATTGTCTGAGTGTGCAACTATTATGCCTAGAGTCAATGGGGACAAAAAAGGAGAAAAGCATGTAACTTCTGTTCTCAGGGGTTCTGCATTCTGATTGGGTAGAAAAGACATGCACTCATGCAGCGAAGGATGGGGCTTTTAGGTTTAGAGGAGCCTTTTGTACTTTTGAGTTTGGGCCTTGAAGGAGTTAGCCCAGGATGAGGCAGATGGACACTCAAGTTAAGGATCCCTTAAGGATTCCCCTGGAGCTCGAGTAATACCACCGAGGGGGCAATTGCAAGATGCACTTAGAGCATGGTTTGTGAGTTTCCTGGAGCAGAGGGGACTCAATTGGTGAGTAACATGATCCCAAGGAGGGCCTTGAGCCTTACTCAAATGAAGCTGAGAAGCTTGAATTCAACCCTGATTCTGTGGTAATGGTCCCCAAATGAGGGAAGGGAAGATGGAAAGATCTTAGTGAAAGGATAATCGCTCATTAAGGTGAAATTGAAAGGAAAATTAATCTCTCAGTGCTTCAGCTGCTACTTTATGGCAGATGATTTTCAACTCTGTATTGTTAATGCCCATTTTCCTCTCACCTTCACTAGCTGTTTTAATGATACCCACCTTGCCAAGTCAAATGCCAGCATTGTTGTTATTCTTCCTCATAACTACTCCTTCCATGGTCATACTATCCTCAGCAGCCCTGCCATGCTCTGACACTCTTTAAGAGTGAATTACCTGAGGTAATTCTCAAATTCCCTTTTTTCTTCCCTTTGGCATTTAATGGTTGACTATTCTTTGTCAAGCAATGTGTTAGGGAAACCAGGTTGAGTAAGTCTTGGCTCCTGCCTTAGAGGAGTCCATGAGAAAGACAGAAACAAGGAGGAATGTATCAATGGTTATGGGGACAGGAGACTTCTGGGGTGAGGGAGGCAGGAAAGGTCACCTGAAGGTGACACCCAGAGCTGAGGGTGAAGAGTTGAGTAGGAGCCAAAAGGAGAGAATGGAGGGTCATTTCAAAGGGAGAGAAATATATTTACAGAATGCAGAGATGAGAACAGTGACTGTATTCTTGGCACATCAGGTGAGGCTGGGAGTATTCAGAAAGGAGGCTGCCTAGGTAGTCCTCATCTAGCGATTCTAGCCTGATAATATCCATCCACTTTCCCAGATATTCTCTTGACAGAAGTGGATTATCTTGCCACTGAAGCCACCCAGAAACACACGTTTAACCAATTTCTATGCCTATTGCCATTCTAATCTTTAATTCTTGCAATACCAAATAATGTCACTGAAAAGAATCCCAAATCTGTTTTGAATTACATATAACTTCCCATTACTGTTTCAAGGCCCTTTGCTGAAAATGCTTCCCCTCCACAATCTCTGTATTACCTAGCTTTTAGCATGATTCCAATTTGGGGGAGGGATGGACCTTCTTAGAAGCCTAACACCACACCTCAGCATCCACCACCCAGCTCTCACCCAGGACATTGATTGTCCTTCCTTCTGGCCAACCGTGCTCATCCCTTCCTTCCAACCCCATAGAGGCTCCTGTCTTTCACTAATCTGCCTAGAACTGGTCACTGCTCTTGGATTTTATTTTGTTGAGGATTAATTTTTAGAAAATTAAAAAGAAAGAACATCTCTTTGTTTCTTTTTTAAACTGCAGAAGAAAGTATCCATATTATTCAGTGTTACTTATGTTAATATTCATATAGAAAACTCCTCCAGGAATGTTTGTCTCTCTTGATTAAGTGGTATATATATATATATATACACACACACACTATAAATATATAATATAGATATATTTAAATCAGATAATGAGAAGTGTTTATCCTTTTCCCTTTATTTTCTTTCTAGAAGCTGAGAGCTATCTTTGATGTTTAACTATAGTAACTATATTTGCCAGTTTTTGGTGTAAATATTTCTTCTCGTCCCCTACGCAGATATTAAAAAAAGATTTAATGTTCTTATTTTATATTTTTTATAGTGAGATGCCTCAGCTTACTTTATTCTTTCCTTCCTTCCCTCATTCCTTCCTTCTTTCAACAAATGTTTTTTCTACTATCTCTAAGCCCAGATCCTGTGGTAAGTCTGGGGGCAGGGTTCACACTTGGTTTCTATAAAACAGGAATCAACAATAATAACAACTGTTACCTTTTATGTTGCATCTCTTTTATGACAAACATAATACGAGGGAACTTGCATGTGATATTTCATTAATTATGCAAACAAATAAGACTAAAGTTTAGTGAGAAGATGGGAAAGTGTTATTAGCCACATGGCAGATCTGGAAAGCCTTATCTTAAAAGACGTTGATTGGGCTGAGGCTTACAGGGATGAGTAAGTGTTGCCATGGATGGGAACAGGGATGACAGCACAATGGCATGGAGTCACTCAAGGGTCTGATCTACTTAGGGCACAGAGAGAAGTTCAGTGTAATTGTGCAGAGGTTGCTGTAGGGTGACTGGCAGGAGATAGCACTGATGCAGGTTAGAATCAGATAGTCATAATTTGTACGCCAAGCTCAAGAATTATCTTTAAGAGTCATTAGAAGCTTTTTAAAAGGAGATGATGATGATGATGATGATGATGATGATGATGATTTTTAGGATTACACTTCAGACAGCAATGAAGAGCACAGGTTAGAGCAGGGAAAGGATAGTGACAGGGAGCAGATGACATAGACCTGATGAGAAATGATCCTATGGCAATGGGGATGTCAAGAAGGGGAGAGATTTAAATCAATGATTGGGATAAGAATGGCAGAATTTGGTATCTGATTAGATATAGAAGGTAAAGGAGAGGGAAGATTGAAGATAACTTCATTTCTCATATGCCTTGAAGGTATTTGAGTTGTAATAAGATCTCAATAAATGCTTGTTGAACAAGCAAATGAAGTTGATGTCATTCACAAGGATGAGATGGTTTTAGACCAGCCAAGTTGAAGGTGTCTTCTAGATATCTAGGGGAGAGATCTAGATGGTAGACTATAAATGACAATGATTCCAATAGCAGTTTGCTATTATTAGCACATCCTTTAAATATTACCTGTGGGTTTTTTCCCTCATTTTTTTTCATCTTTTCCTCAAAAGCAATCATATTTCATGCAGATGGAGATCACGTCTTAAATTTCTTTTTCCTCTCCCAACAACAGCTAGGACAGTGGCTTCTACATATGGTAGCAAGCATTTATTGAGCTGTTGGTATATGCCATGCAGTTTTAAGGGCTTTATATGTAGTAATTCATTTAATCTCCCCAACAGATCTTTGAGCTAGGTATTATTATTATTATCTCTACTTTAACTGAAGAAATGGAGGCCAGAGAACTTAAATAGTTGGTCAGAGGTTCCCCATTTTATCTAAGATTCTTCTGGATTTGAAGCCAGGCAATCTTACTTTTAGAGTCCTTGTGTTTTTCCCAAATGGAGCTGCCCCTGCTACCCAGAACCAGTGAGCTAGCTGGTCAAGAAGTCTGCTGTGGCCCACACTGAATTCTGTTGACTGAGTTTCATTGACAGGTTTGTGTGAATGCTGCCAAAAGACATTTTTGCAGTGTGCCAGATATAAACAGTAAAATAGAATGGCCAAAGCTTCAGGAGTGGGGCAATTATAATTTATTTTTGTAAATATATATATATATATATATATACACATATATATGTATATATGTATATATAGTGAGACAAAAATAATTACTGACTTAACTATTAAGCAGGCTGAGGATAAAGTTTATTTGCATATTATTAAGAATAATGAGATTTTAGAGTTGGAAGATTCCTAATTATTACAGAAACATTACCAAGTGATTAAGAAAGAGAAGACATGGAAAGGGAGTATGTGCTACAAGGTACTATGTGAGGGCTAACATCCCCAAATGAGCTGCCTGTCTAAATAGTTTACATTTGAGCAGAGAGAGGAGGTATTGCCAGCTCATTAAATATGAGCATTGGGTTGGTTCCTGCTCCAGTGCATGCAATGAGGGGTACAGGTAAGGTTAGACATGTCCCAACTGGTGCAACATGGGTACAATGCCTAGGATATATTAATACATAACATACTTCTGAATCCCAAAGCATTTATGAGGCAAGGAGAACATAACAATTATTATGCTCAAAACTCGAAGGCAGGTAATAGAAGTTAAAAAAGAAAGATTTTTTGGGAAGTTATGTAAAAGGGGAAGTTTGTATTTCCAAATGCTGATAGGGCCAGTTCTAGATCTGTGCTTGGAAGTCACAGGAAACTAAACTGTTAACTCAGTATCGTATACTGAACTTTGTAACACAAGATGCTGTTCAGCAAAGAAGCAGACTACCTGTCATTAGAACTGTGCAAACTGGATTGGAGGAACACATGTCATAAATTTTTTATACCATACTTTATACTTGAATGCTTTCCATGGAAGGTACAGAGAGGTTAAGTAAGAGCTAAAGTCATAAGCAATAGAGTAGAGATTTAAGCCCGCACAATATGGCTCCGTAGTTTTTTCTCTTAACTTCTATGGCATGCTGCTCTCTCAGGTGATCAGAGAAGGATCCAAAAGTATTAATGGGATTGAATAAAAGCCATAGAAAGCAACTCTGTATCTAGGTATATATTTGAGCAAAAGTTTTAAAATGCACTATGATTCCCACCCTCTAGTCTGTATACTTGATGCCGTTAATCAAATACCAATTTTGTAAAATGCTCCCTAGGGCCATATTTAGAGTATATATATCATAAGTAGAATGCTCTGCTTTTGCAGAAAAATGAGAAAATTGGCTAGCTACTGTCTACAATAGTAGACATTCTAAAATCTAAGATCAATTTACAAGTTAAGGCATTGAGAACGCATTTCCCACATTAATTAATTCAATTGGCTCAGCAAATATTTATTGAGAACTTTCTATGTGCTAGGCAATGTTCTAGGCATCAGGAATGTAGCAGTGAACAAAACTGACAAATATCTCTGTCTGCATGTAGCTTAGGCTGCAGGGAGACAGGCAGTAAATATTCAACAAGTAAAAACATATAGTATATTAGAAGATACTAGGTGATATGGATACTGAGGTGGTCAGCATAGGCCTCACTGAGAAAGTGACAGTTGAGTGAAGACTAGAGGGAGGGTGAGAATAAGTTGGTTATGTGGGTGTCTGGGTAAGGAGCATGCCAGGTAGAGGGAACAGCCAATGCAAAGGCTTTGAGGTGGAAGCATGCCTGGTGTGTTTGAGGAACAGCAGGGAGGCCAGTGTGGCTATAGCAGAGTGAATGAGTGGGGCAGTGGTAGGAGATGAGGTCAGACAGATAATTGGGCCCAAATCATTCAGGGTCTTGTAAACCATTTTAAGGACAACTTTTACTCTGAGTGAAACAGGGAGTCATTAGAGGGTTTTGAGCAGAAAAGTGACATGATCTTTTTCTGGTTGCTGTGTTAAGAATAGACTGTTGGGAGCAAGAATAGAAGCAGTTAGAGGGTTATTATAGTAATTCAGGAGGGATGATAGTGGCCCTCAAGGTGGAGAATTAGAAGTAGACATATTCTGCAAGGTGAAGAATTAGAAGTAGCCATATTTTGGATGTACTGTAAGGCCAACAGGATTTCCTGACAAACTGGAGAATGTAGGGTATGAGAGAAGAGTCATCAAGAATGGTGCCAAGGAGGAAGTACAGTCAGCATTGCAAGAAGTAGAAACCATCAGGAGTTTGTTTTTAGACATTTTGATGTGAAAGTATCTGTTAGATCAAGTAGGTAGTTGATTGAGTCTGGAATTCAGAAAAAGTCTGGCAGTCATTGGCAAATAGGTGGTATGAAAAGACATGCGATCTGATGATATCAATAGGGAAGTGAGGGCAGCTAAAGAATAGAAAATAGCCAGGTCACTTCAAAATTAAAAATTTACGGAGAATTAAGAAGGAGCCACCAGTGAGTAGGAGGAAAACCCAAACTGTGGTATTCTGGAAACCAAATGAGTACAGTGTATCAAGGAGAAGGTAATCAAGTATGTCAAATGCCAGTGATAGGGCAAGATGACCACTGGACTTATCAACATGGAAGTTATTGGTGACTTTGGCAAAACTGTAGAAAGAAAATATGTCTAATGGTAACAGTCAGGCAAGACTATTTTATTTAACCCTGAATGAATCTGCACTACAGCCATGCTACTTATAGCTGCAGTTCTCATGGAAAATATGCTTAGCAATACCATGAACAAGTATTTATTGGCCATCTACTGTGTATTCAATGTTCTCTGGAGCACCACTGAGGGGGTTCAGGAGTTGTGTCTTATACTGCACCATACAGTGGAGACTGAGGAGGAAGCATGATATTGAAAATGGAAAGCTACAAGGATGTGAACTGTCATCAGTCTAGAGAAGAAAGGAACCAAGCCCCAGCTCTCCTGGTTATGAAAAGCAATACATCTGGGAAGATGATGAAGCCTAAAGATGTATTTTCCCACATTCTTGTGTACTTGTCCCTCCAAGTAAATATATTTAAGCAGTGAATGAACAACCTTAATAAAACTTGTGGCCTGATGGGGATCTTGTGTAAGTCACTTCTGGCTCGATTCTGTTTTCTTGGTGTGGTTAAGACCACATGTCATGGCTAGGGGTTGAACAGTGGTGGGGACTGCCAAAAGACAGACTAGGACAGGGAAATAGGGCAGACTCACAATGGAGACAGGTGCCCATGTAGTTTTTCATCAGGAGACATTCTGAGGAGGAAGTCCAAGCAGGCATTTTAGGTCATGTCAGGAAGCTCTGGTATTAGGCAAAACCAAACATTTCTGAAAAACTGAAGTTGATAATAATGGCATATTGAGCACTTATTATGTAGCAGGCACTGTACTAAGTATTTTGATCTTTTAATGCTTTTATACTCATATTATTAGTCCTGTGAGGTGGGCATTATTAATATTTCCATTTTTATAGCGGGAAATTTAAGGATCAAATGATTTGTTCAAGGTCATAGGGCTATTAAGGGTAGAGTCAAAACTTAAACCCAGGTGGTCTGCAGTCTTACTATCATACCATACTGCCTCCCAAGAAGCTGCCTGTGTTTTGCCCAAATACTCTCATAACATTATTTGAATATTTTAATAAATCTTATTTCTTTTTTGGAAGTAAGGAAACAGAGGTCAAATGCCTCATTCTAGGTCACACAGTGGATAAAGAGGTCAAGTGGACCTTCAAGCCATTATCAGTTTGGCTCCAAGCCTGGGATGGACTTTCTATGACAGTGGGCTGCTTCCAGTAGGAAAAGAACTGATTTCCAAGTTTCAGGCAGGGACAGGCCTGCAGGTGGCCCTGTTTGCAGAGATTGGTGGCCTTGTATGAATGACAGAGCCTTTAAAATTAGATTGATCTGAGCATGAGGCCCTGAGCTGCCCCTTCCTAAAGACTTGCCCTTGGGCACTTTAATCTCATTTGGCCTCCAGGAACTCCTCATGAAAAAAAGAATAAAATATTTACGTCATAAAGTTTTTGTATAGATTAACTGAGCATAGTGAGAATCTATATAGTAAAAGTTTTTCAATGGTGGTGGATGTTTTTATTTTATAGCCAAATTGTTATTGTATTACCTTTGAGATGACCACAGCATCCAAGTTCCAGACAATAGCAAACATTCAGAATAAAACCCATAGAGTTCTCTGGAACATTCTTCTTTGTAACTGAACTCGCTGTAGTAATTGCTGCACTTTCTAGTGTCTTGTATTCAATAACTTCAAATTTCAAATGCTAAGAATGGGAACACATATTACATTCTTTGATAAAGAGAGAAAAAAAAGCCTATTAGTTGTTTTGCTTTTCTGAATGCCTGTTGTGAATTTCAAAATATGGCAAATCATTTGCCCTGGGAGACTCCAAAGTGAAATTGCAATGATTACTGACTCAGTGAGTTAAATATCAATTGATTGTTTTTGTAACCAGCCTCTAATTGATCAAAAATTATGCGTTTCAATATCATAAGGGAATATGATCTCCCTAGCACTAAGCAGTGTTAATTTGGTCCATGTGGGAGACTGGGGAATTAGTAATTCCATAGAGAAAATCAGCTTCTGGAAGTCACGACATAGTTGCGCTGGAGTTAGGATGGACAAACAAGGGATTTATGGAAGGAGATAATATTACCCTCTTTTAAAGGGCGAACAGGAAGGCTTTGTTCTACTATTGTCACAATATTTCCTGAGAAATTCTTGACACAAAATGTTGGATCAAAGCCATAGGATAAAGATTAGTAGTGTGGAAATTTTCATGCTATGATAGCTTCACAGGCTTGGGAAAGCCACTTTACTTCTGGATAACTCAGTTTCCTCACATATAAAAGTGGTTTCGTAAACACTAATAGCCAGCATTTAACAACTGCTTATGTTGTACCAGAAACTGTGCTGAACGCTTTATATGTATTACTGGTTTATGCCTTATCATAACCACTGAGACAGATCCATTTTAATCCCCATTTTAGTCATTTCAATCCCAAATCCAATGTTCTTCCCTGCAGCGTATTTAAATTCCAGGAGATAAAGGGGAAACAGAATTACTTCATTCAGAAAGGATCCTAGGAATTGCAAGTGATGATATTTTCTTATTTTAGCATTGATGCCATCATCCTTACTTTGGTGCTTCTAGTGGAGGGTCCTTAGCAGGTTCCAGTCCTATGCATTTTGATTTTTCTATTTATGCTCAGATGGCTTTTCTTTGATCCAATGTGCATTTGAATAATGGCCATAGTGCCATTTCTTTTGAGTGTGTACTTTTTACATAATCAACAAATAAGCTGAATTTTAGAGATTGTAGCTTACATCTCAAATTCTGTTATTTTCCCTCTGCAGTCCAAGTGTTTACATTTTAACTTACAAATTGAAAACTCTATTTTCCTTAATTAACAAATAGATTTGGGGAAATACATTCCATTTTCCACACTGAAATCTTTTAAACCAGAAACTGGGAGAACCAAAGGCATGGTTCTTATAATTATTTCTTTAACCATCACCTTAATCATCATGAGTATATTTTGATATACTTAAAATTATGAGTAAATTTTTTAATTTATTTGTCACATATGTATTTAGTGTATATGGATAAATTGGTAGGAGCTTATAAGAATTAGCAATAATAACAGTAATAATAGTAATAAAGATAATAGCTACCATTGGTTGAGTGTCTGGCATTGTACTAAGTGTTCTACACATATTATCTACTTTAATCCCCATAATGACCCTCTGAGGTTCTGCTATTATCCCCACTTTGCAGATAAGAAGCTGAGGCCCAGAGAGGTGATGTGATTTGTCCAGATTCCCACACATGTACATCCACATGTTCCTGGCTTGAAACACAAACTCTTGTCTTTTTTTTTTTTCTTCAGTGCCAACTCCCAGGAGGTTCCTAGTTCATTTTTGATCACCTCTAACTTGTCCTACCTAGCTTTCTCTCTTATGCCTCAGTACCCACCAGGGTCTCTATTCCCTCTTTTGCACTCCCCATAGTGTCTGCTCCTCTCCATAAATATTATAAACTTTACTCCTTTCTCATTATTCTATCCTAAGAAGAATTCTTGCTTCCCAAATCCCTCTATTTCAGCCCTGGGTTGGTGGCTTTGAAAGAGTTTGAACAACTCCTAGACATCTTTGATGATGAAAGAGGTTTTCTTCCACCAAGCTGGTTAGTTTTTTAATGTTTTGGCTGCCCTTTCTCCCCTATCAAGACCTATGCTCCCTCTCTCCCCCACTCATCACCTCTATCATCTCTGTGCTCAGAAAGAGCCTTCCTTTGTGCTTCTCAGAGGTCCTTACTCCCACTGCCTCCTCACCTAGAAAGCCCTTCTTCTCCATCTCTAGCTATTTAAATTGTTTCTATTCTTTAGGCCCCACCTGAAATAGCAATGTCTTCTAAAGCTTCCCTCATTATCCAATTGCGTGCAATTTCCTTTTGATGCCTGTGGTACTTTGCCCACATCCTACATCTTATAGTAATAGTGATGATGATGATGGTGATGATGATGAGAAGGAGAAACAAGAGGAGGAGCAACAGAAGAAGATGAAGGCAAAGAAGGAAGAAGAGAGACTTACAACATGCCAGGGACTTCAAGTGCATTATCTCTTTAATCCTCACAACCACCCTAGGGGTTACATAATGCTATCACCTTTTACAGATGAGAAAATTGAGGCTCAGAAAGGTCATGTTCATGTCCCTGTATTACCCCATTTAGGAGATGGTCCTCTCTGACTATAGGCACTGGGTCATCTTTACCTCAGGATCCCTCAGTGCCTCTCACAGTGCCTTATATCCAGTAGGTTTTCAATGGATACTTTTTTGATTGAGTGGAAGAGGTAATTAATCAATTAACTGAGTGCTATACCTACTCTTCCTAAGCACAGGGATTGCTTTTCCATGTTACCTGTCTCTTCCCCTGATCTTTCTTTTTGGACTTTCATAGTGTGGCAGAGACTATACCACATGTTCATACAGGAAAGCTACATCTTCTCTTGCTTTGAGTGAGGGTGTGTTACTGCGTTCTGATCAAATATGGATGGACGTGAAGTGCACCATTTCTACTTTTCCAGGTCTGGCCTCTAAAACTCCACCAGATCACTCCCATTTTCCTTCTTCCTGGATGTGGAGTATCTAGCAGAGAATCCTGAGGTCTAGACTGAAGGAGCCTGGATCCCTGACTAACTGCATGAAGCAACCTCCCCCCCCAACCCCCCCCTCAAACTGCAATGGACTAGGCATGAGAGAGACATGATCTTTTAGTATTTTAAACAATTGACATATGGGGATTATTACAGCATCTACCATTACTTATCCTGATTAGTACATTGATGTGGAATCCAGGCATTTAGGAAGGCAAGTCTGCCCTATGGTTTTGAATGAGGCCTCCTAGATCCCAAATATGGCCAGGGTGGCTGGGTGTCAGTATTCTTGAAGTAGTAGTCAGCTTAACATGGCCCTGTGAGAAGTGTCTGTCTTATTATCTCAGATTCCTGACATAAGGAAGAGGTCCAACTGAGGATTTTCTAAGTGCCCTACCTAGGGTATAAAATTTTTCAGATAAAACAATAATAACAATAGCAACAAAACAACAAAAAACTTACCAAGGGCTTTTTTCCTTTTCCACCATTCTGTCCTGTCTTCTCAAATTAGATCTTTTTCTTTCCAAACTGTTTATGATGCTGGAAAATTCTCTGTGGCTTTCCTGGATGGCTCCAATATCTAAAGATGTCCCTCACCTCTGGATTTATTACTGGGCCTCTCTGAGTGGGGTCAAAGGGCATCCTGAGCCCTATATTCTGAGCCTCCTCCTTCTCTTATGTGCTCCATAACTCTCCTTTGCCATTTATTGACATTTGAGACACTTGATCTATGACGGCCTTTCTCTCCCCCCCCCCCCATATCCATGCCTTGGTTTCCAGGGACAGCAGGAATATATTATTTCAAGAGTGAGGACAGGGCCAACTTATCTAGGCTCTGTAAGCAAATTATGGGTAGAATTTTGCATAGGTTGACATTACCTTTAAGATTTAAGATTCAACATAGCATTGGACATATTTTTCAGATTCTAGGTCTAGCAACCTAAGACTGGAATCAGAAATGACTTGAAGATCCCCATGGTGCTTGCTGTCCTCTAAATCTTGGCTTGCCCAGTCATCATCTCAGTGGTCCTGTGAGGTAGGTGTCATCTCCACGTTAGGAGGGACCAAGACTCAGAGACTGATCACGATGAGGGTAGAATTGGAAATGGGGCCAGGTGTTCTAGCTTTTTTTCCCTGCACCACAGCAAGCTTCCTCCTTTATAAAGGACAATTTCTTTAAAAATCAGCATTTACATAGAGCATAAATTAGGATATGCTTGGAAAAGCAGACTGGATCTAAAATTTCCCAGTTTCTTAGAAAGTCAGCTTGGCCTTACTGCCAGGAGGAACTGCAGTCTGCACTGCTCAGGGTGGGGGTGGGGGGATCCTGTACTTCCTTTGGTTGCTGGTCCTGCTCATCAGATGTCACAACCCTGGTCAGATGCATGCGAGACTGGACCAAAAGGGGCTGCTGTGGGCTAGTGCACTTGGAAAGCTTCAGTTTCTTTATTCTTACTTCAAATCAACCTTTAATTCTATGAAATGACTTAGAATATTGACTTTAAAAATCATCAGCTCCTAAGGCTTTTGGGAGCTCTGATGATATCGGGGACAGAATAGCTTAGCTGTGTGGTTGCTAAACTTTGATCCTTGGAGAGATGCCCATTTAAGATGGATCTTCTATTGGTGCAAGGAAAATGAGAAAAATAAGGACAATAGTGAGTTTTCTTAATAAGGCTATTTTCATTCAATTTAAAGGCCTACCTTTTAGTCCAAGATTATATTTTTTTCCTATTTTTTTGACGGCAAAATTGTGAGGACAGATTTTTCTTTTTAAATTTTTAATTGGTAAAATAAACAGAAACCCTATATTCTAGTAATATATAAATTACTGGTCCATATATCAAAAGTCTGGAAGCTACTTGTTTAACAGATATTTTTCTAGACATAGTAATCTCTGTCATTGTGGGGAGGGGGTGTCCTTTGATATGTAATCAGTCTTGGGCAATCAGTCTTTATTTTATCTGCGCAAAGTAAAAATTTTATCATCTTCATATCAATCAATTTGTATGTGAAAGTGCTTTGGTCTCCTTTGGCTACAGAGACTACGATCTCTCTCTCTCTCTTTGTGTGTATGCTTTGGGGAATCAGAGTTGGCCTTTTAAGGCTAGGCCACTGGAACTGATTTAGGGCAGTTTGGGTTTTTTGAGACACAGGAATAAATGAATTTGCTTACTGTCAGCTATAGTGATATTGGATCAATTTTGTTTTTATACCTAATGCAATATTTTTAGTAAAGTAATTGAATAAATCATTAAGAGATAAGAAAGCAGTGTTTAGGGTCTCTATTACATTTTGTAAAGCACTAATAGTTAATGCTCCATTAATAAATGCCCTTTATTAATAAATTAGATCAGATATATCAAGAGTTAAATTATATTTACTTTTTACATTGTATATTGTCTATTTAGAAAAAATTAAGACTAATTGTTAAGAATTGGTAGCATCCCAGTCAGGAAATCACCAATATGTTCCCTATTGATTGTTGCACATCTGAATATATAATAGAGTTGAGGAGCTGGATTCCATAATCACTCACTGTTGTTCAAATAAAACATCACTAACATACACTTCTTTAAGACTCACCGTGGTCCTTCTTTGTGACATACAGGGACAATCGGGGGCATTTTAGTCTTTATTTATTGAGGCTGCATAATCTAATTATCTCTCATTAGTCCAGAGCTGATTATTTCATTTATCTTTGTAAGTGTGACAACAAAAGGCTCACTTTAATTAAGCAGATCAGCAATTAGCTCTTGTTTTATAGGAGTTTTAAACATCCCTGTACTAATAGCAGGCAGCATGATTACAATCAGAAGCCCAGGGAAAAATGGTGGCAGAGGACAGCTTGATTTAGAGCCCCCACTTAAGTGAAAGCTATGTAGGCAAAGTGGCTCTCCAATGACAAAGGTCCAGAAAGGGCTGGCCAAACCAAAGGCTAGACTCCAGAGGTCCAGGCCAAGACCTTCTCACCTCCATTTATGATACAAGCAGTGACATCATTCTTTTTCTCAAAAAAGTTTTATTCATTTATAGTAGTGTTTGTATTTATCAATCACCTACTATGCCTCAGGCTTTGCATCTATTACTTTATTTATTTTTTGGAAACTTCAAAATAGCTCTTGAAGTGGGTATTATTAACTTATCCCCATTTTACAGATGAGCCAACTGAGGCTTAGAAAGGTTAAGTCCCTTGTCCAAATTTATACAGCTAAGAATTAGAACACTTACCTGATTTTGCTACTCTGCAAATTGACTTTTTCTCCTCTGTCTTCCTCCTTGCTCGTTCCTTCCTTTTTCTCTCCCCCTCCCACTTCCTTTTCCCTTCCATCTTTTATTCATTTCTTTGTGATATGCTGGGCACTGTGCACTGGGCTGGAGAGAGTAAGATAAGCAAGACTTTGTCAGGACCTTTGAGAAACTGACAGTGTAATGGAGACAGAGACATAAACTAACCATTTACAATGCCTGAGACAATGCTAGGACACAGCTAGATAGAAAGGGCACAAAATAAATAAATCAGTATTTATTAGACTGAATTGGCCTGGTCCCTTTCATTATTGTGTGTTAAGGTTTCTCCTCTTTTCCTAGGAGGAGCTGCTTCTAACTGCTCAGAACTCTTCTGATTACCTATAGTGGTTGCACTCTCTAATGTTTGATGTAAATGGAACTTAACTTTGAGCAGAAGTCTGGCATAGTTTATTGTATGCTAACTTGCAGTTTAGTTTTTCAGGAGTAGTTGGAGGAAGAATGAGGTGAATATGGATTTTACAGAAGAAAAAAGAAAATGGGAAAATGAAAGGATGCATGGAGGAAGGAATGAAGCTCCCTTTGCTTGGAAAGGAGGAGGCAAAGAGTGAGATGGAGTGACTGGAAGATGGCTCCTCCCTTCCTTGGAGATGGGCTGGTGACCAGCACTACAGAGGAGGGGTTAAGGCCAGGGCAGCTTCTCAGCTTGCATGGTGAAGTTGGTTGGTCAGCTCCAGTCCCTTGCAAAATTGTCATGAGGTTGGACCACATTCTTTGGAGACCTGGACTGTATTGCCACCTCTACCTCACGTCTGTCACCAATAATCCCCTAGTCCTAAGATTATCAGAACTTCTGCAAATATTTTTGATTAGTGAGTTTTGAGTATTATTTTTGTACCAGGCACTATGAAAAACACTTTACATAGGTGATCTGATTTTATTTTTACAATTATGTTTTGTGGTAGGTATCATTATCTTCATTGTACAGATGAGGAAACTGGGGAACATACAGGCAAATTAAATGTTAATTTGTAAGTTAATACAAGTTACCTAGATTCATGTAGTAGTAAAGTCTAGGCTTGAACCTATGATACTAATCACCACTTAATAACTGCCACTCTTCTTTGGATTTTCTGACCCACCAAGGGCACTTAGCCTAAGAAATGATGAAAAAAATTTAATTTAGTTATTGCTTCTGAAAATCCTTTCTTTATATGTTTAACCACAGACTGGGGACTCATACTGTAGTTAATGGGAAGCCATTGAAAGATCTAGACTGAGGTATGACATGATTAATACAGTGTTTCAAGATTGTGGAGGATGATTTGGAAAGAAATAGTCCTGGAGGTAGGGACATTGTCTAGGAGGGTATGTTAGCTAGGAGAGAATCCCAAGCACAAGGAGATGCAAACTTTAGGGCAGTTAGAATGGGAGGAAAAAGAGCAACTGTGAGACAAATTATAAAGAATGATGATTTATGGGTCCATAATCATAGGAGGAAAAGATGGAGGACAATTAAAAAGTTACTGTGTTTTTGAGTCTGCATGATTAATAGAAGTACAGAAGTCACATGCAGTTGAGTAGGTGAACTACAGAAAAAAATGTTGAACATGGTAACTGGTCTTCGGTAACCTAGGAAGTTTGAATTCAATGAGGATAGAGCCAACCTAGAAGGGATTAAGGAGAGGCTGGAGGGTAAGGAGGGTGATAGAGAACATGTAGAATGGTTTTCAGGCCAGGATGACACATGTCTATTTCAAGGTAGAATGATGTCCCTCTCATCCCACCTCTGCCCATGGAAAAAGCCTATGAGATGGTAACCACCACCTCTCCTGTTCTGCTCACGAGGTTGAAATGCAACATAAGGGTAGGGACCTGAATTGTTTTACTCATCTCTGCATTCCCAGTGCCTAGAACAGTGCCTGGTGCAGAGTAGATGATCTATAAATAATTGTTGATGGACTGAAAAATGAATGAGTGAGAAACTGCATCCAGAATGCTGGCTCTGGAATGCCCGCAGGTGGCAGGGGCCAGAATAGGAGTGGGAAAAAATAGGAGACTGAAGCTGAGGGTCAAAATGAGAGGGGTTAAATTTTTTCATTGAGTGTCTGGGGTGAGCATTGCACAAAGGAAAGAGCAGGGATTAAAGTTTTGTGACATCAGTGATCAGGAGCATTGTAAGAAAAGGGACTCTTTTACCTGAGGCCATATTTATTGGTACCAGTGGTTTGGCATGTAGATGGGGTGAAGCTAGAAGCAGATTCCTCCGTTTGTAACTGAGAGGCCTTTAGAGGGAGAGAGACAGACTGGAAAGATATGAGCGAAATGTAAGTGTAATTGCCACCCCACTTCCCCTCAAGGACCACAGAGAAAAGGTGGCAGCAGGGATAGTGGGTGGTGGTGTTTAGGTAGTGGATCCTGGCCAGTCTTAAGGAGTAACAGATTTAATGTATTTCTCACCACTCCAAGTTGGGTTTGGAGTAGGGCCAGGTGGAAACAACTTGACATTCTGTGAGTGACCAAGGCATCTGGGCTCATCTTTGTCTGAGAGAGTCAGATGAACAAAGCAAGAAAGTCTCATTCAAGGTGGATTTTGCTGGGGAGCCTCAATAAGACTTGGGTGATAGTAGTTTAGCTATATAGTAGTTTTGTCAATTTAAAGGCACAGATTTGGGGGCACCAGAGAGAAAGGAATTAGTGAAGTGAAGGAGATGTAAGATGCCGGCCGGAGAGGGGATAATTGAAGGTGCAAGCCCACAGAGTCACAGACTGTCACAGTCGAACAGGATCTCCTATCTGTACACAAATATCTGTAGAAAATTCCAGAAAAACATTCATATGAGATCAGGGAGTGAATGTAGTCAGGGAACAGGGAGCAGCATTCATTCTGATCTAGAGAAGAAATAGCTGCTTCTCTGAGAAAGAGTGGAGGGTGAGTGGAGAGCCAACTAGACAGAAGTTATTATTTTTTTTAAAGATTTTATTTATTTATTTGACAGAGAGACCCAGCGAGAGAGGGAACACAAGCAGGGGGAGTGGGAGAGGGAGAAGCAGGCTCTCTGCTGAGCAGGGAGCCCGATGTGGGGCTAGATCCCAGGACCCTGCGATCATGACCTGAACCGAAGGCAGATGCTTAACAACTGAGCCACCCAGGTGCCCCCAGAAGTTATTTTGAAGTAGAGAGGAGGAATATTAGGGCTTTATAACTAGAAGTATAAGTTTTACTTCTTTCTTCTCAAATACTGTTTCTCTCCCTTCCTTCACAGAAGGAGTGTGAATGGCATGGGGCATGTACAGACTTTCACTTGTTCCAATTCACCTCTAACACCATGCAACACGTAAGAGTGGGCCTACTGGCAACAGATAAACCAAAGGTGTTCACGTTCTGAAATTGAAACTTGAAAGGAAATCCTAATTGTAAACACCTTTCAATTTCTTGAACAACAATTCTCTGACCCTGTTTTTCAAAAATGAGAAAATTATCAGCTTCCCACAAAGCAGTATTTCTAAGTGTAACGATAAACAAAGGTTAAACACATATATTTAGGTTACACGCACACACACACACACACACACACACACACAATCTGTAGTCCAGGTGATTTTGCCAAACAAAAAAAGTTAACCAGTTAAACAAATATGCACAGTAATCCTGAGGTGGATTCAATGTCTTTGTTTATACCAAAGGATAAAGATATAGGTAGTATAAAGGACTAATTGTACGTCCCCACAAAAACTCAGATGGCTAGACTTTAAAGGCTCTATAAAAATGGATGGAAGTAGATATGCACACAGGAACATCAAGGACAGAAGTCTCCCAGACGAGAAGACCAAGGTGGCAGGGTTTACCTGGTGCCTAATTGAGGAGAGTAATAAGTGTAAATGGTAAATGTATTGGTGGGGTGGGTGTAGGGTGGATCATCAAATTGGCAGTATAAATACCTACTCTGTGTGAGGAGTTAGACATTCTGATGTAATCTTTACAACAACCCCATGAAGCCATTCAGAAATTTTAGATAAGATTCAGTGTGGTTGAGTAACTTGCATGAGTTCATATGGCTTCAAAATGGAGGAACAACATCTTGCACCTTGGGTTTCTGCTCCCAGGGTTCCTGCTCTTTCCTCCTCGCTGTGCTGCTCCATGCCTCCGGCCATGCCTCTGGCCTGACCTCCAGGGACCTGGGAACTGACACTTTAAAAACACGCCCTAGTGTTTCCCACTTGCTTTTGTTCATTTGGCTATTTCTCCTCTTCCAGATTAGTTTTTCAGCTTAATTCATTTTGGCTTTGGGGCTTTTTATAATACCACTTTTCTCCCTACTTTGCTTAGAAACTGTATTCCATTTGATATTTTCTGACCTTACACTTGGGTGGAGGGATAATAGAGTATTTTACACAGGAATGAATTGTGATGTCGTAGGTGAATGTGTGGTAGCTCATAAATCAACAGTGATCCCGGGGGACTACGGAGGGCCTCCTGGCCCTGGCCAGTGCTCTTTAGACCTCTTTATGCTAATAAAACAGAGATTTCTCTCTGAAGGGCTCCACCTTTGCAAATGACACTCATAATAAGCTTGGGGCAGTGCTGCAGTGATAGGCTGTTTACCTGATGGTAATTGGTAATTTAGCCTGCATAGAAGGGCTAATGGTCCATCGTCTCCTTTTGGTGAATTAATAAGTAGAATTTTGTCCAAGTAAACTGAATTTGTCTATCTAAGGCCCTGGAGAGAGCCATGGATAAAGATAATGTTTTATAAGGGTATCCTTACTGAAAATACAGATGAGTGAAGACATACGATTTATTCATTTCCAGATTTCTATATGAGTTACTGAGTTTCTGTGAAGAGACTTTGTTATTTATTTAGCCATCTTGGTAAGAGGGAAATGGGGCAAATTTTTAACATGGCAAAGAATAGATTACCCTGATTCCTTGTTTAGTAATTATGACATTGAATAATGAATGCTAGTGGAAGACTAGCATGATCATTTAAAACTTACTTATTTTAGTCTATATAGGGCTAATATGGACAAATTGTTACAGGGCTTGAGGCAGAAGGGAAGAAAAGAATGCTACTTTTCTAAACCAAATGATCACAAATAGAGATTTTTGTAAAAAGTGATGATAGTATGTTAACACAATGAAGAATTATGTAGATATTAAAATGGTATCTAAGAAAATATTTAGAAATAAGGAAAATTTATATGATATGTACATAGTGAATAGAAGTAGAACAACAAATTATATGTGTTTTCTGCTGAAATACATGTAAAGTAAAAGTGTATATGGACAAATGCTGGGGAGCAATATGCAGATATGAAAATACTTGGGAGAATGTTCACTTGTAAATTGAAGGCAAGGTACAAAGGGTACACGATTCATTTTTGCCAGTGGGACTCAGTGTATGGGCTAATTTGTTTTACTGTTAGTAAGAACAATCATATTTTTCTAGGCAGACCATCTTGGGCTTAATTAATTCTAACAGTATAATTCTTATAGGCCAATGTAATCATAGAATAGACTAGTTTGGTGTTTGGGGAACTCAGAGAAAGGAGCATTTCCTTCTGCTTGGACCTCATAATGTCTTTATGGAAAGAAAGGAATTCACACATCATTCTGATGTACACTGAATTTTTTCAGGTGGAGATGGAACTGAAGATATTTCAAATATGGGAAGAGTATGGCTGAGGGCCTAGGGTAGGAAAGTGCCATGTATGAAAACGCACAGAGATGATAAAGTGCTTGGTTTGGCAGAGTCTGGTCATGAGAGGGAATGGGGAGCCATTCTTAAAGGGTAAACTGGGGGCGGATTATGGATGGCCTTGAATGTCTCACGAAGTACTGTACAGTCCCCCTGCTTTGCAGTTTCCATCTTTAGTGAAGATCTGTACCATATCCCAAAATGCAAATTACTGAATATACTCATCACCTAGCAAGCTAGACTCTTCCAGTGCATCAGCTCTGTCCTGGCATTAAACAAAGTACTCTTGGAAATTGCTTTATCTCATTCTATTCCTTTTTCAGCACATTTGTGAACTGAAACAGTGCATGCTCTGTGGGTGGTGTATGATCCAATGGTTATAAAATGTATTGGAATATTCATATTTTTAGCTTGACTAGCAGTAATATTTTGGTCAAGTCATTTACCCTGATGTTGATCTTCCTTTCTTAAGTGGAAGACATCACTCTTGTATCCACTAAGGTGCCCTTCCCTCAACTTTTCAGATAAAACATCTATTGGTAATGCCTCTTTCTTTCCATCAGTCTAAACCTCTTATCCTTTGAAGTAAAGTTCAAATTCTACCACCTTTCCAAATCTTACTCTTGCCCATCTCTTTTCATCCTCACACATTTGCGTATTACATTTTCTTTTTCCCTGTACACACTTGGTAAATAAATTCTGTTTTACACAAATAATGCAATATATGTTAAGAAAAAAAAAAGAAGAAGATAGCAGGAGGGGAAGAATGAAGGGGGGGAAATCAGAGGGGGAGACGAACCATGAGAGACGATGGACTCTGAAAAACAAACTGAGGGTTCTGGAGGGGAGGGGGGTGGGAGGTTGGGTTGGCCTGGTGATGGGTATTAAAGAGGGCATGTTCTGCATGGAAAAAAAAAATTAGTTTCCTGTTAAAAATACATGAAAGAATCATTAAGAATTAAACAAAAAAAAATTCTGTTTTACATTGCCCTCTACCTTTCATGAGGGCAGGGTTTTGTTTTTGTTTTTTTGACATAGGCAGACTGGAAGCATCTTGAGTTTAGGAATCATCCCAGAGGTGTCTTATTTATTCTGGGCACATGGCAGGCTATGTTCAAAGACATTTAACTGGTCTTTGTAATTTTTAATTTTCTTTTTATAACTTAAGTACCTGGGATATAGTTGATTATATTACATGGAGTTCATGGCAGGCTATCAGCATTAGCCCATATGGCTCTGTTGGTTTTTTATTTTATGATTTATTTCTCCTGTATCAATTATCCCCAATATTAATCCCACACCATTCCACAGACAACCACTCTTCAATTTTTAATGTTTGTCATTCTAAGCCACCTTTCATATGCTTATTTACATATAGTAGTATATGTAGTACTGTTTTGTGTATGAATTTTAAAAATTTACATAATAGTTTTGGATTTTATGTTTATTCTATTTCTTGTTTGTTTTTATGTTTTATCCATACTGTGTTTTGTAAGTCCAGCTCATTTCTTCTGCAGAGTATTCCATCCTATGTATATTTACCCCTTTCTTCTTCATTTCCTTAGTAATGGACACTAAAGTTGCATAGCCCTGAGATGAGCCCTTCTAGAGCAGCACTATCTCAGAGAACGATAATGCAAGCCACAAATATAATTTTTAATTTTCCAGTAGCCTCATTAAGAAAGCAAAAATAAGCAGGTGAAATTAACTTTAATAATATACTCTATTTAACCCAATAATACAAGTGTATTATTTCAAAAGTAGTTAATATAAAAACATTATTGAGATGTTTCTCATTAATTTTTTAAAGATTTTATTTTTTGATCAGTTTTAGGTTACACATAATTGAAAGGGAGGTATAGAGATTCTCTATGTATTTCATGTCCCCACATATATATATAGCCTCCCTCGTTATCAACATCACTCACCAGAATGGTACATTTTCTACCAAGGATGAACCTATACTGACACATCATAATTACTCAAAGTCCATAGTTTACCTTAGGGTTCACTCTTGGTGTTGTACATTCTATGGGTTTGGACAAGTGTATTATAACATATATCCATCATTATAATATCATACAGAGTATTATTTTCACTGCCCTAAAAATCCTTTGTGTTCTACCTATTCATCTTTTCTTCTGCCACTCTGTCCCCTCCCCCCCCACCAACCACTGATCTTTTTATTGTCTCTGTAGTTTTGCCTTTTTCAGGATGTCATATAATTGGAATTGTATAGTATGTAGGCTTTTCAGATTGTCTTCTTTTACTTGGCGAATACATTTAAGTTTCCTCCATGTGTTGTCATGGTTTGATAGCTCATTTCCATTTAGGACTGAATAATATTCCACTGTCTGAATGTACCACATTGTGTTTATCCACTTACCTCCTGTAGGACATCTTGGTTCCTTCCAAGTTTTGGCCATTATGAATAAAGCTGCTATAAACATCTGTGTGAGGGTGTGTGTGGACATGTTTTCAACTCCTTTAGGTGAATACCAAGATTTGTAATTGCTTATGAGAGTATGTTTAGTTTGTAAGAAACCATCAAACTGTCTTCTAAAGTGCGTGTGCCATTTTTGCATCCCCACCAGCAATGTATGAGAGTTTCTGTGCTCCACATCCTTGTCAGCATTAGCTGTTTTCAGTGTTCTGGATTTTGACCATTCTAATCGGTATGCAGTGGTATTTCATTGTTGTTTTATTTTGCATTTCCCTGAGGACTTATGAGGAGCATCTTTTCATATGCTTATTTGCCATCTATATATCTTCTTTGGTGAGGTGTTTGTTATGGTCTTTGGCCCATTGTTTAATTGAACTGTTTGTTTTCTTATTGTTGGGTTTTAATATTACATATTTTGAATAACGGTCTTTTTTCAGATGCATTTTTTGCAAATATTTTTTCCCAGTATGTGACTTGTTTTTTTGACATTGTCTTTCACAAAGAAGACATTTTTTCCCCAAATTTATTTATTTGAGAGAGAGTGAGAGAAAGAGAGAGAGAGATCACGAGTGGGGGGGAGAGCAGAGGGAGAGGGAGAAGCAGACTCCCTGCTGAGCAGGGAGCCCGATGTGGGGCTTGATCCTGGGACTCCAGGATCATGACCTGAGCCAAAGGCAGCTGCTTAACCAACTGAGCCACCCAGGCACCCTAGACATTTTTTTGGTAAAGATTTTATTTATTTATTTAACAGAGAGAGACAGTGAGAGAGGGAACACAAGCAGGGGGAGTGTGAGAGGGAGAAGCAGGCTTCCCGCAGAGCAGGGAGCCCGATGTGGGGCTCGATCCCAGGACCCTGGGATCATGACCTGAGTGGAAGGCAGACGCTTAACGACTGAGCCACCCAGGCACCCCTAGACATTTTTAATTTTAATTCCAGACAGTTTTAATGAAACCTAGTTTATCAGTTATTTATTTCTTTGGCTGATGTATCTAAAGGCCTCTCCATACCCAAGATCATCTAGGTTTTCTCTTATATTCTAGGAATTGTATTTTCCATTTAAGTCTATGATCCATTTTGAGTTAATATTGGTGAAGGATGTAAGATCTGTGTCTAGATGAATTTTTTTGCAGTTTTGTAGCTTTCCTCACATAGAGCTTGTACATGTTTTGTTAGATTTATACCCAAGTATTTTTTTGGATGCTGATGTAAATGATATTGTTAAATTAAAAATGATATTTTTAATAGCAAATTCCATTTGTTCACTGTTGGTATATAGGAAAGCAAATGACTTTTCCATATTAGCCTTATATCCTTCAACTTTGCTATAATTGCTTACTAGTTCCAGGAGATTTCAGGACTTTTGGATTTTCTACATAGATGATTATGTCATCTGTTAACAAATAGTTTTATGTGTTTCTTCCCAATCTGTGTACATTTTATTTCCTTTTCTCACCTTATTGCATTAGTAAGGACTTCCAGTTTGATGTTGATAAGGAGTGGTGAGAAGGGATATCCTTACCTTGTACTTGATCTTAGTAGGAAAGCTTCAAGCTTCTCATCATTAAGTATGTTAGCTATATAGTCTTAATCAAATTAAGCAAGTTGCCTTCCATTTCTAGTTTACTGAGAGTTTTTATCATGAATGAGTGCTGGATTTTGTTAAATGCGTTCTCTGCCATGTTAATATTTAACTAGATCTTCCATGTGTATTTTATACTTACAGTTGTCTCAATTTAGACTAGTCATAATTCAAATGTTCCATAGACACATGGCTAGTGGCTACCATATTGGACAGTGTAGATACAGAACATAAGCTTCTTGTCTGTCTTGTTTAGTGCTACCTTCCTAATGCCAGGGATAAGGTTATTCTCCTAATAGCCACTAAACCAAAACTTTTACTGAATAAATGGATGTCTTTTTCCCAGTTGTGTCTTTACCATTTTATACTTCGAGCAGAAATGTATAAGGCTTCCCATTTCCTATTTTCTAATTTTTGTCAGTCTACTGGGTAAAAATATGGCATTTTTGTTTTCATTTGAATTTCTCTGATTATGAGTAAAATAGAGCATTCTTTCATGAAACAAACATATATTTTGCCCATTTTTCTGTAGAGTTCCCTATCTTTTTGGGAGGTTGGGGAGTCTTATTTGTTCTTGTTTGTTATCTATTCTAGATGTTTATTCTACCTCATGTATAGACATTGTCAGTCTTCTGTTAAACATGTCAATAGTGTGAACAAAAGTCCTCATCTTGAATGTAGTGAGTCCAGCAATTCTTCCCTTCATGGCTGTGTTCTTGTTTTGTTGGATATCCTCCTATATGTTCTGCTAACTTTACCATTTTGTCTTTATCATTTAGGTCTTCACTCCACATGGGGTTTATTTTGTGTGCACTCTAAAGCAATGATCCAACTTTATATTTTTTTTATAAGGCCGAGCCAATTATTCCAATTCCTTTTACTAAGTAGTTCATCTGTTCTCCCAATGATTTTTGATGCCTTTTCTAATATTTGGCAAGTTTCCATATAGACTAAACAGATATGGCTCTATTTCTGAGCTCTCCACTTTTTAAGACAATTTTTTTTGGTCTTTTTGCAGTAATAGTGCTCTGATATAATTCTAATATTGTGCAATTGCTCTAATATCTGATAGTGTAATGTTTTACCCCTTCCTCTTCTTTTTCAAAAATTTCTTATTTGTGGATTTTTATTTTTCTATAAAAATTTCAGATTTAAAAATAATTCTATACCTTTTCCCTGTATTCTTTCAGAATATTGACTGGGGTTATGTTAAATTTGTAAGTGAATCTAGATAGAATTGATATTTTTACAATGTGAAATTTTCCCATCTGTTAATATGATATGTCTCTGCCCTTTATAGAGATTTTCTTTTATCACAAAAGTTTGTGCATTCTTGGTTAGGTTAATTCCTAGATTCATCACTTTAATGGTTATTTTGATAGCTTATTTCCTTTTGCATCTTCTAATTAGCTTTTGCTGATATAGAAGGAAGTTTTTTATTTTTTTGTATTCATCTTGTATACAGCAACTTAGATGAACTTTCTGACTAGTTCTAGTAGTTTATTCTCTTGGGTTTTCTGTGTGAATAATTATATCATCTGCAAATAAAAACTGCCTTTTTCTTCCTAAGTCTTGCATTCTTTCTTTTTTCTGTCATTGAATTGTCCAGTAACCAACAGAACTTGGTTGAGCTGTAACTGTAATAACAGGCATTGCTGGGATTTTTCTCTTTTGGCTCATGATTTTCGATACTGAACTCAGAAGGAATAAATTATATATTTATATGTATTTTCTGAGAGAGAGAGAGAGAGCAAGCAGTGGGGAGGGATGGAGGGAGAGGGAGAGAGAGAGAGAGACTCTTAAGCAGGCTCCACCTTTAGCATGGAGCCTAACATGGGGCTCGATCTCATGACTTTGGGATCATGACCTGACCCAAAATTGAATCGGATTCTTAACTGACTGAGCCATCCAGGTACTCCAGGAATAAACTGTATTTAATAATGATGTGTTACAAATAATACACAGTTGGTTTTAGTTAACTAATGTTTTATTTAGGTTTTGGCATCTATAATTGGTCTATAATTTTTCTCTTTTTTTCATAGCCCTCTTTTGGTTACAGCATGAAGGCATTATTTTAATATATGTGCTGCCGAAGTGAGCACCAGCATGAAGGCATTATTTATAAAATGAGTTAGATAACTTCCTTTTGCTATTTTCTGTAAAAATTTGTGTAAGATAAAGATTATTTGCTTTGTTACATTTGTAAAATAATGCCAGGTTTTTTTTTTTCTTTTAATGGACCCTATTTTGTAGATTTTTAAAAATTTTAATTGAAGTTTAGTTGACATACAATATTATATTAGTTTCAGGTATACAACATAGTGATTTGACAGTTCTATACTTCACACAAAATTTTTACCATAAGTATATTACCATCTGTCACTATACAATGTTATTAAAATATTATTAATTATATTCCCTATGCTCTACTTTTTTATCCCTGTGACTTATTTATTTTAACTAGAAGTTTGTGCCTCTTCATCCCCTTCACCTATTTTGCCCATCCTCCCACCCACCTCCCCTCTGACAACCACCAGTTTGTTCTCTGTTTTTATGAGTCTGTTTCTGTTTGTTTGCTTGTTCTTTTGTTTTTTAGATTGCACATGTAAGTAAAGTCATATAGTATATAGGGGAGAGATGGTGGTAGAGGAAAGATTCTGATGGCTGATTTTAGGTTCTTTATTGGCAATTCCATGTATTTTATGTATTCCTGTATTAACACTGATATTTTCTAATTTTATAAAAATTTATCCATTTCATCCAGGTTGTCAAATTTTCTAGCAAGCATTTGTTAATAACATTCTTCTGTTTCCTTTTTTAATCTCTGAATTTGTTTATTTGCTGCTTCTTTCTTTCTCTTTTTCTTTTTTTGATCAATCTTGCTAACATTATGTCCATCTTATCAGTTCTTTCAGTGAACCATTTTGGGGAATTTGCTAATGACCTTTAATGTTTTCATTCTTTATTTCACTGCTGTTAGCCTTATCTTTACTATTCTTTCTCTCTCTCTCTTTTTGAGTTTATTATGTTGCTGCGTTTTTCATCAGATTTTTAAGTTAAATGATTCTCATTTATTTTCATTCCTTCTGGGTTTCTATATAAATACAATTAAGTCTCTAAATCTCCCACATAGAATTGCTTAAACAGCAAATAATACATTTTGGTATTTAACGCTTTTATGTACCTCATAATTTCCCTGGTCATTTCCTCTTTATCATATGGGTTATTTAACAATATGTATTTAGATTTCTAGGCAAAAAAATTTAAAGTATGATTTTGTTATAAATGCATTATTTTATTTCATTGTGACTTATTACATGATCAATTTTTGTGAGATATGCTTTTAATGAAAGTTTATTCCAAGCCCATTGGTTATAAAGTTTATATATTTAGATCAAAATTATTTATCATTTTATTTAATCTTTGATCTACTTGTTCCTAACAGGGGCAATTTATCTATTTCTTCTGTAATTCTGTCAATTGTTTTATGTATTTTGAGGCTTAATATTATGAATATCTACTTATACATGATTGTTATATATTCCTGTTATATTATTCTTTTACCACTGTGTAATAGTCATTTTTCTTCTTTATGATTTTTTTCATATTAACCTTATTTTATCTGATATCAAAAATAACAATTTTTGGCTTACTTTTGGTTTATATTTGTTTAGTATATATTTTCATTTTATTTTCAACTTTTTTTCCCACACATATTTAAGACCTCCTTTTATAGACAATATATATTCTTAAGATTTTGGCTTTTGATTGGTGAGTCTAAGCCATTTTCATTTATAATAACCATTGCTTTTTTATTCTGGTCACATGGTTTCATGTTTTCTGTTTACCATGGTTTTTTAATTTGATTTTTATTTATTTTCTTTTAAAATTTTATTTATTTATCAGAGAGAGAGAGAGAAAGAGAGAAAGAGAGCACAAGCAGGGAAAGTGGCAGAGGGAGAGGGAGAAGCAGGCTCCCCATTGAGCAGGGAGCCCGATGCAGGGCTCCATCCTAAGACCCTGGGATCATGACCTGAGTCAAAGGCAGACTTTTAACTGACTGAGCCACCCAGGCATCCCTTGATTTTTATTTTTTAACTTTTCCTCACATAGCCATTTTTTCCATTCATTGGATTGGTTGAATTTTATTTTGCTGGTTTGCTGGCTATTATGCTGTGAACCCATACATTGAGCTCTCTATCCTAGAAAGTATATGTTTATATCAAAAGTCAAATTGGTTCTCTGTTTTTTTCTTGCTTTTGTGTTTTTTATAGTCTTCCTAATCTTTCTTTATAATGTATATTTTAATCTCTTTTTCTGTTCCATGAGTTTTGCCTCTTCTGGTACAGCTTACTTCATCCACCGGTTGCCTCTCTTTCATATTGCTCATGTTCCTGATTTTTGTAATGTTTCCATTTTATCTTATTTTTATCCTTTTGTGATGTCAGCTAATTTGGCTGATAATGTCCTCTTGGAAGATGCACAAAAACCTTAGGCTGCGGTCCTTTGTGTGAACTTAGAAGGTCAAAGGTGTGCTTTAAGGAGGAGAGACTCAAGTGTTCCTGTCAGGATTCATCCACTCTTGTTTTTTTTTCTGCAGGCATTTCTCTTGTCTACCCATAGACCACTGTGAAGGTATGAGATAGGAAAATGGAGGAAGGAAGCTACCCTGCTGCTCTTGCGGATATATCTATTTCATCATCAAAGCACTGAGAGAGTGAGTGGTGAAAACTACAGTTTGGTGAGTGTATTCATGCTCATGTAGGTGTGGTTTTTGTTGTTTTGTTTTGAACAGAGTGTTTTTTGCCAGTCTCTGAATCTATAAGCATCTCCTGTTATGCTGTAGACTTACCCAAAGCAAGATAAGGAATTGTAGTGTAGCATAGTAAAACAATAATTAGACTATAGTCAGAAAAGCCAGTATGTGCTATGAGCAAGCCACTTCATCTCTCTCAAGAAACATTTCTACAGCAATTAAGTCTTAGAAGATGCTATACACATAAGGATCTGTGGTCCTATATATTCTTTCCTTTCCTCCACCTCAAGGTTTATAATGCACATCAGCCCTAAAGTACTCTGAGGATAGAAGCCTGTTGAACTTGATTGATCTAAGGTTTCCCAAATTTATTTGACCTTGGAATCCTGTACCTGAGGACAGCATATTAGATCCTGGGCAAGTGTTGTCTGGGAACAAACTTTAGGAAGTGTTACTATACAAACTCACTTTTCTCATCAATGAAAATTGGACTATATGAACTGTATGTTATACATACATACATGTATAACATGTATGTTATACATACATCAACAGGAGTTGATTATTCTGTGTCACTTTTCCCATGCCCATTCAATTTTTTTTCTTGCCATGTTCTTCCTCATTTTAATATCCCAGTTCTTCAGGTATTAATAGGTAAGTAGATGGCTTATAGTATTAGCCTCACCTTCTGCATTAATGACATATTAATTGGGTGGGGTTCTGAGTATCAGAAATGTTTCAGGATCCAACCCAAAGGAGTGATTTGCTAATGGTGGAATTTCAGGCACTGTGACAAGTGCTTGACAGATGTTTTCTGGATCCATTGGGCTTTCTTACTGTCCCTCCAATTATGTCATCTTTTTAGCCACCTCTTCATAAGACCAGCACTATTTTGCTCTAAGTGAAGAGGCAGGGAGTTGGCAGCCTCCAGTTAGCGATCCTTTCTTTGAACCACTTAATGAATATAAAAGCTCAACTTTACAAGAGGAACAGTTGTTATTCCCTCGCCTAGATAATGATTTCTTTATCCAAAATGTCCCCTTTGTATCTTCATGATAATAAAATGGGGAAAATGGATTTTTTAAAAAACGTAATTACACAATTGAACATGTGATAAATCCACTTAATAGGCAAGAATTATCTGCTTTGGCTGCCTTCACAGCCCAAATTCACAAAGTAATTCACAACTCATTCAGTGGAATTCAGCTTTATCTCCTGACATGGGACTTGAAATGAGACAAACTTAAAAAAAAGCTACATGCCTTTTCTATGAAAGATGGCCATGAGGGCTTTTGAGAGATCAAGTGCTCTTGATTATCTAACCTGGTATCACAGCACAGGAAGTGAGATCCGCCCTCCCTGGGTATGACATCTGCACCCTTGGTAAGTGTGTGAGGACCTGGAATTCATTGTTACTGAATCCTGTCATGCCAAGAAGATGAAGAGGGTTCCAGTAGATGGACCCCTTGGATTCCATACCTGAGCGAATTACAGCTCTTCATCAGTCCGTCAAGCTTCCATCCAAAATCAGTTTCTTTAACTATTGATTGGATCCACCTGTTCCTTGGCAAAGTAAGTTTTTGTTTTCGGTATGATGGAGGAAAAATTTATTTCTTTTGGTCAGGAAGTAGTATCCCACAGGGAAAGCAGATAGATGTTGGAGTCTGAAGGGAATGCACTTCTGATACAGGAATATAATTTGCTTACCTAAGTTATATAGTAGCTGTTAGGACCATCAATTTGTTGTTCTGTTAAAATAGCTCCATCTTCATACATTAAAAATATGTTTACTATATTACATTCACCGTATGTAGCACAGTGATTAAGAGAATGGGTTTTGAAGCAAAACAGATTTGGGGCTTAATCCTCATTCTGCCTGCTGTAGGTTGTGTTCCCCTGGAAGCAGACCCTGAGACAGTTTCACAAGAGCAAGATGTTTATAGGGAATGCCTTTGGGATCAACACCGTAGAAGAGAGATGGAAGGAAGTAGGAATGGCCAAAGAAATAAGCTGCACTGTGGCCAAATTTGGTTAACCCATGAGGAATGCCAGAACTAGCATGGCCCTTCAGAATTATCTAGAAATGTCTGGTCAAGGTGGCCAGACCTTTACCCTCCATTGATCATTCATGGGTGGCACTGTCCTGGGAAGAGGTCTGACTTTGAAGCAGTCAGCTCTCTGCAGCTGAGGCTGTCTGCCATTTTTAGAAAGGGGATCTGGTGGTTTATCACAGTACCAACAAACCATTGTGTTTCTGTTGGGAGAATCTTTGAGCTACTAAACTGCTGGGAACCTCAGTGTGCTTTTAGTAAAATGGAGTTAATAATATCTATTAGGGTTTTTATAAGAATATAATTAATTCTTGTTCATTAATGAATTTAGAGTACAAAGCATATAGCACAGAGTCTGTCAAATAATAAGTACTCAAGAAATGTTGATGATAATGATGAAGGTTATATTAAACTCTTATGTTTCTGAGTATTAGATAATAGAACTTGGTCTTTGATTTTTCTTTTAGTCTCAAATTAATTATTCTTTTGTCATTGTATTTATGTTTTTATATTAAGTTATCTCAAATCCTTGTTTTGGAAGCAGACAGGGTATAAATCAGACAATGTAAAATATTCTTAGTAATAGAGGTACAATAGAATAATACTTGACATACTATATTAAACTTATATTTTTTTATTCTCAATAATTCCTGTTATTCTGGACCCTCCTCCCACCTAAGCAGCAGCCAGAGCATTTGTGGGCTTATTGCTTCAGGAGGGATGTTGCAGTTGAATAAAAGCCAAATTCTTGTTTTTGAGTTGCAAAAGCTGAGGTCCTGGCATAAATAATAGATTTAGGAGACTAAGTGATCAGTTAGTGCCCATTTGTCCCAGCTTAGAGGAAATGAAGTTTCTCTGGGAGGGAGAGGAAACAGAAGTGGAGTTCAGATGCTGGTGGACCCTTGGGAAAGGCTTGTATCCTGCCATTCCCTTCATGACTTGGCTGGGGGGAGGGATGTATCTGAGTCATTCACTGTGTATAGGCCATAAACCTACAGACCACATTCCCATCACTCCTAAAAAGTGATGAGATCAAAGCCCAAGACCTAAGGTGGTACAGAGAAAAGGAGCTTTAAATATTATCTTTATAAAATAACCAGAGGGGCGCCTGGGTGGCTCAGTCGTTAAGCGTCTGCCTTCGGCTCAGGTCATGATCCCAGGGTCCTGGGATCGAGCCCCGCATCGGGCTCCCTGCTCCGCGGGAAGCCTGCTTCTCCCTCTCCCACTCCCCCTGCTTGTGTTCCCTCTCTCGCTGTCTCTCTGTCAAATAAATAAATAAAATCTTTAAAAAAAAAAAAAAAAACCAGAAATTTGACCTAATATGTACATATTATTTCCCAAAATGCATCATGAGGAAAACTTGTTCCTTAAAGATCACAAGGCACATTAGCATATTAAAGGTTCTGAGAAAATCTGTAGTTACTCAGGTCATTTCACTATGTTTAACCAGTTCTTGCCAAACTTCTTTTCAATAGAATTCTTTGGCTGTATTCATACCTTAGGAAGTGCTGGTATAGAATTGTATATAAAACATCATCCAAGTTCCTTTCCAAGTTATGTGGATTTATAAAATCCTAAAAAATTACTTAACCTAGATCATTCAAACCATCCCTGCCACTTTGGCAAGAGACAGGGAGTGGTGAATTATCTATTTGGCTAAATCTCCTATCCAAATTCACTGGGTAGAGGCCAACTCTAGACTTGACTTTGGTTCAATGTAGACATGTCTTCAACATAATAACTCTCAGTTGCAGAGTGATTTAGAGGTAGATTAGGTTTCTTTTTATCCTATGACTTGTTTCAACCTTGACCCAGTAAAATTGCCCTTTTTCAGGAGGAATTGATAATGAAATCAGTGCCATCACTCAATTGCATATCCTTTCAAAAGGCCAAGGGAAAAAAATAGGGGAATTTCTATGAAAGAAATTCCAGCATAATATTTTTAGCTACAGCAACCCAAGGGATTGGACCATTTTGTAAAAATCACCATAGAAAACAAGGACACAAAAGAGACTGTGAAAGTTTTCTAACTCCAAATTTTAATGACAATACTACAAATACCTTAGAAAATTCCATTTTGAGATGAAATGAGCCTTTTATAAGATTATATCATGGAATTAGAACATGATATGTGGAAACAAGCCTAATAGTTCTTGGACCTTCTCTGAGCCATCAACTGTTTTTTCTGTATAATATACTCAGGAGTCAGTGCAAATGAATGTGGGGGTCTTGTGCTTGTGTAACTTTCCTTCAGAAAAGCATTCAAAATTTTCCTCAAAAACTTATTAAAAAAAAGATTCTTTTTTTAAAAGATTTTATTTATTTATTTGAGACAGAGAGAGAGAGAGTATGAGCAGGGTGAAGGGCAGAGGGAGAAGCAGACTTCCCGCTGAGTGGGAAGCCTGATGTGGGGCTCCATATGGGGCTCCATCCTGGGACTCCAGGATCATGACCTGATCTGAAGGCAGCCGCTTAACCGATTGAGCCACCCAGGCACCCCTAAAAAAATGATTCTTAACCAATGGTTGTCAACTGGAATCAATTTTGCTCCCTGAGGGACATTTGGTAATATCTGGAGACATTTTTCGATGTCACTACTTGTGGGAAGGGAATGTTACTGGCATCCAATGGGTAGAAGCTAGAGATGCTGCTAAACATCCTGTAATGCACAGGGTAGCCTCACAACAAGGAATTATCTGGCCCCAAATGCCAATAGTTCCAAGGTTGAGAAGCCCTGCCCTAAATGGTGTCTTGCTTAAATTGGTATATCTTAAAACATCTACTAGGCCTGGGAAATTATTTGCTAATTAAAACAAGTGTGTTTTGATTTAAAATGTATGAGGATAAGGGACTTGGAATTTTGTGTCTCAGGCTGTTCTGAAAATGTAACCATATAAGAATGAGCATAAATATCACACAGTTGTACGCTGTTAGTTCTTCCCACATGTAAAATATACTCTCAGAAGCATATAAAGTGAAAACCCGGTGTTATCTGACTTAATTTGTGATGTGCTCAATATGTTCATCACCACTGCTGACTAAATAAAACTAGGTCATGTTCTCAGTGCATGGAAACACATCATTTTAGTCTTCATTCCGCCCCCCTCAAATGAAGGTCCAGTAAGCGTTCCAAGGAAACCAGACACAAGCAGGTGAACACATGCCCGCACACACACACAATCACCCACACAGTGGTACAGTTCAGGCTGTGCCTAAATTGTTTGCAAAGTATGGAAACAATTACAGAACAAATACCCATTCTGAATCTGCCTCTGTAAAAGAGGTCTGGCTCAGAGGCACTCCACGTTATTTATGGCTGGAGCAAACAGAACGCTTAACTATGCAGATAAACTTCTCTTTCTTTTATGTGAGGCAGCAAAATAAACACCTTAACAGTTCATGGTTCCCAGAGTGCATTAGTTAATCGGTCCAATATCATTCTAATTCTCCTCGAAGCTCATTGAATCGGAGCATGTGAGCAGATAAAATGTGTCTTTAGCCACCATGTACTTATTCCAATGACTCTATGGTTGATGGATGACTTTCTGATTTTTTGAAACAATGCCAGCCCAGGGCCTCGTGGCGGCTGCACAGGGCCCAAGTCTCTTGTTGTGCTTTGGGGCATGGGGAGAGAGGGAGGGGGCTCTGCAGTACGAGGTCTGGCTCAGTCATTTTCAAAATCAATACTTGCTCTCCAAGCCTTGGATAATTTAGAGAACATAATTCAGAATTCTCCCTTTCAGCATGTATCCTCCATCAAAGGGGTGTTTTCATCCAGAGTCAGCACAATGCTTGTGCGACCCAGGAATGCACAGATAAGGTTAAAAAGAAAGAAAGAAAAAGTGCATTTATTCTTTCTCTCTCTCTCTCCAAGCATCTTTTAGATCCAATGTATGTGTGCTTGTGTGCCTTATTATGAATATTTCTATTTAGGACAAAGAACCTAAATTATGGTGTCTCATGGTATTACTTCAGATTTAAAGCTTTGGCGGTGTGTGTGTGTGGGGGAGGGTTGTTTTCTTTTATAAACTCTTAGCCTAAGGGATGTTAGCCTCAGATAATTTATTCCTGGCAGGTCAGATATAGGATACAAAAATTTCTGCCCAAGGGCTGTTAAATCCTGCTTTTCACCTCATTTCAGAAAGTGCCATCAAAGGTAGTGTTTTGTTGTAGTGATAAAATTTTGTGTTCTGTGCACAGAAACAACAGGCTTCATTTGCTTAAAAACCAGCATGACGCCAATTATTTAATCTTTCAGACTCTGTTCACTAGGTTGCTCTAAAAAAGGAGCCCCAGTGGAACACATCTTGGTCATTTAAGTAGAAAGAGCTTGAGATTTTACAGCAATTTTCCAATACTAATTACATTTCATACTATCTATCATATGCATGGCTTGCAAAACCCTATTGATTTTATGGATACTAGTGCATTGGGAACAGGTTATTTTATGACATGGTATGGTATAGGACCTCTATGAAATACCTAGATCTTAAACTGTGGGCACAGATATACTCTCAATTATCCACAAGTGGATTATCCACTTGGTCTATTACCCACAACATATTTTAAATTAAAGCTGCTGTCATTAGATGACTCAGTAGCCTTAGGCCAATTTCTATCATCAATATTCTGTGCTGCTGGAATGCAAACTCATTTTGATAGCCTTGGCTACATGACTAGTAGGATTGTACTATTGGAGTTGTTGCCCAAAATGTAAGCATAAAAGACTTGTGGATTATGTTTTATTTTGGATTATCCTTGTCACAAATTCCTTTCTTTAGGAAGAAAAATCAAGAGACCCATTACAAACATGGGCTCACTGACATGCTGTAAATATAAACTATCTTGAGAAATAAGCGTAGTCTTGCACTCCCTGTAAATGATTAGTAAAGTAGTTCAGACTAAAATGCCAACTGCTTCGTGGAACCTTCCTGCATTTTGCCTTTCAGAATTGTTCACCTCTCCTTCTCGGGCAAGCTTGAGTAGTGACACAAGAGCATAGGCTTTGGAATTAGAGCCTGAATTCTGATTCTATAACTTATTAGCTGAGTGGTCTGGAAAAAGTACTTAACCTTGGTGAAACTCACTTTCCTTGTATTTAAAAATGACCATAATAATATCTGCCAATATAATATATGTAAAGTTCATTGCTCAGTTTTTGGCAATACCATGCATTCAATACGTGCTTGTTTCTATCCCTTTTCCTTCCATATCTATTCTTCATCAGATTCGGAGTTCCTTGTAAGCAGTGGCCATATTTAATTCATGTGTGTATCCCCCCTCCCAGCATTTACGAAATTATCTTATATGTGGGATCTAATAATATTTGTGCAATTAAAGTATGAACTAAAGTTGTCTTTTGGTTTATATCCGAAATAAATTATAACAGTTTTGAATTTCCGCAAATCTATTAAATTATTTTGTTACTAATTTCATAGAAAGAATAAAACCTAGGTCAATGTTTTTATATATAAATATCAGCAGTCAGGCATAAGGTTTTTCTTAAATACAAATTTATTCTTAAGAATATTATTAACATATGTATATAGCTGTATTATGTATGTATTATATATATATGAAGACCAATTACCAAGTAACATGAGCAGTGGAAAGACTCCTTAGCAAGTTCATGAATTGTTTGCTTTTATTTGTTTAATTTATTTTAATTTATTATTATTTTTTTGTTTATTGCTTTTAGAACTCTTTTCAAGGCTACGTGTAGGAACTACAGTTTTTACTATAATTAAAATAAGATGTATTTTAAATTTGCTGTGCTTTTCATTTTTCAATTTAAAGACAATACAACAAAGCTTCCATAGACTTAAAATCGTAACGTAAACAGAAGTCCTCAGTGTAGTACACAATCAATTAACCCTGGGAGTTAGAGAATTTTTCTTTTTCATTGTGTTCCTTAGCCATGAACTTCAGCTTTCTCTCTTCATTTGTGTACAATTGAAGTAAGTATCATATTCATTCCTTAGATATTTATTTTGTGCCTTTTCTGTTTATGGTACTGAATGGTTCTTGTGGCACTGATCAAATATTGCAATGAAGCCAAGCTATAGGGATATTTACGCTTACATCCCTGAGTGTTAGGCTTGGGAAAATGGCAGTGTAACAGCAATATCATTCTTTTCAACGTGTTTATTTGTTGAATTTTGGACTGCATACTCATTTTATTTAAAAACTATAATTATAGAAGTAATATAAGCATATAAAATATTATAGGAATATATAATCAAGAAAGTTTGTCATTTGTTTAAGCTAATTGATGCTAAAAGCAAAACGGACAGAGAATTCTTGGACATAGATTATGTTTAAAATCTGTAACTATATTGTGCAAACATTTGTAGGTGCATCTTTGAAAAGAAGCACTCATGTTTGCATCTGTTTTGAATCTCTGTGCATTTAAATCGGCAACAAAAACACTAGGAATTTGGACTTTCCTTTTTTTTTTTGGTATTTCTATTATTTATTTTTAAATTTTTAATAAGTTTTAATTTTAATTCCAGTTAGTTAATATACAGTGTTATATTAGTTTCAGGTATACAATATAGTAATTCAACACTTCCATACATCACCTGGTGCTCATCACTTGACAAGTACACTCCTTAATCCCCATCACCTATTAAGCTTTCCCTTTCTTATTTACCTGGACAGTTTGGGTAATTAGATCTAAGACAGTGTTTCTCTTTATTTTAGTAACGAGAGACTCTACCTCTCTGAAAACTGCATTACATTTTTTCTCACCAACACAGTACTAATGAAAAGGACAAATACCCAGGTCTCTTGGTTGACTGCATGCAACAGTCTAAATACATAAGTGCATAGCAACGATATGTGAATAACATATCAAAATAAATATGTTCAAGTGCAGCAGTTTGAGTGGGTTGTGTGGGGTCAATGTCGTGAATGGGGGTTGATTTCTGTTCAGTCAGGTGAGGTACAAATGCATCAACTTTGCTGGAAAATGATTCCAATTGTGGCCGAATGGTCTAGTTTCCTGCGGGATGCAAGCAGCCTATTATTTCACTTTTTAAAAGGCTTGTTCAGGTTTGACCATTTGGATGGTAATCAATACAACAGAGAATGGGACGAACATCAGAGATCACACCAGGTGTGCCACTGAGGCCAGGTCCATGTGCCCACGATTTCTCCAGGAGATAAAACCCATTTTGGTCTGGCAGCACCAGGATCTAGGTGGTCCAGCTCACTCCTGCAGGCCTCATTTCATTACTGATAAGATGATTCAGGGTGGGAACGAGAGCTGGCTGACCTTTGGCTATCTAACTCTTCTTAAGCCCTGATTGAAATGAATCAATTGGGAGGTTACCAAGTCATTCCTCAGTGAATTTGGGCTAACCAGAATAGCTGTCTGGAAAAGGCAAGCTGAGACATGTGTTTATGTAAGTGATCTAGATTCTTAAAAAAATCTGCTCAAATTAGTGCGAAATGTGCAGGATCCTTTGGTTGTGTGGTAGGTGAGGTGAAGCTGTAAAGGAACGAGGCAGGTTTCCCATCGTGGTTTGTGAAAATAGCTTCTTGCTTACATATATGTAAATTTATAATGAGTTATTTTAGTTTTAGAGGCATGTGCATGAAATTACAGCACACATAGAATAAAAACCTTTCTTCATATACCTAAGAAAGGGCCCCAAATCATAGGCACTGAATTACTGGGATTTCACTTGGTAAGACCTATATCTGAATCATTTGAATCCAAAGATAGGCTTACACAGGCCAGGTTTTCTTGGAACAAAATGAGAGAGAGTCATGATAATTTTGTGAGTATATTTAAGTTTTGCAAAAAGTCAAATACAATTTAGGAACAGCCTCACTGGTAGAATATTTTCATACCTTGATTTTGCTAGGTAATGGCCTCTTTCCTCACTTTACCTGCCTTGAGAGCTCATGTTTTCAGTGCAGTAAAATCCACCAAGCTGACGGATTCCAATATGAATTGATTCTAAGTTCTAGGTACCCTAGTTGGAATGGTCTTTTTTTGTTCCATGAAGTTGTATGGACTTGCACAGCAAAATACCCTCTCGCAAATCAATCCTTCAGTTTTTTTCCCAGGCATATATTGGAATGAGTTTTGATGCAATTAGTCTCTCTGTCCAAATCCACTAAGCGAGTGCCATCTTTAAGCTGCAGAACCTATAGAAAGATGACCTAGGGTAAATAACTTTATGTCCCCTAGCCAGTCTTCAGTCTCTGTTACACATGCCTTATTTGCTTTTGGCAAGAGAAATCCTGGCCATTTGGCCAAAAATTTACCTGAACATAAATCTAGTTTAGAGACTACATCTGAGGGCAGCAACAAGAAAAAAAGATAGACAGACCACCCATACCTGACAGTTCTGCTCTGAAGATTCCTAGAGGCACCTTTCGGGGAAGTCACTCACTATCTAGATTTATTACCAAATATTTTTAAAAAGAAAGGATAAAAAAGCAGGCTGTTAAATGTTTGCTTATATTCTGATTCATGAGCTAGGGAGGCAAGACATAAAATTCCCAACTTGTATCTATGTAAGAATTAATCAATTTTGTGAAAAACTCTATGAGAAGTTAGGAAGTAAATAAGTGCTAAGTTAAAAAGAGGTAATTCATTAAATTTCATTGAATTGTCCAAAATATCTTTTAGATAGGCACTATATAGGACAAATTGAATTAAGGTGGCTTTTAACAAAATCAAGAGGTATCAATTTTTTTTCTGTCTATTGAAATTTGATGGCATTTAAATTTCTACATTTATTAAAATTTATCTACAATGATTGTATAAGAGTATAACAAAATTATTTTTAAAAACTGGACGTTTTCATTTTCTTCTTTTGGAGACTACTTTGTATCTTAGACATCTCCATTTTTCCTTAAATAAATCTGCAATTATTCTTATATTCAAGTAAGAAACTGCTTCTAAGCCTCTTTATTTTTTTGCTATAGGAAAAACTGAAATGCATTCTCGTGTCCATCCCACCTCCCCCACAGCCTGAGTCACTTCACGGGCCTCATATCTCTTAAACCACCTGCTAATCATAACAATTGCTAATTTGAGCTCTTTTTAGTCACTTCTGGTGACACTGACAATGCCATCTAGTTTGCAATGGCCATGTGGTCAGTCCCCCACCCATCCTAGCAGGCTGCTGCTGTGCCTTTAGATGGGGTCTCCATTGTTCTCCCGGCCTCTGCTGACCATAAGCAATTCCTTCTTCCCTAATCTCAGGGGATCTGCTTCTTTCACAGTGGGGGCAGGGCTGTTTGCTTTGTGTGCAAGATAATCTTCCCTAGAATTGTTCACATATGCAAACATACACATAAAAAAACAAAACAAAACAAAAAAACCCTGATTGCTTGGATGTGGAAGGGTATATGTATCTATGTATGGGTATACACATATACACACATACACATTTTAATGTTAGTCATAATAATCACTTATCAGTTCTGCCTAGATATTGTCAAGTCACTAGATAATATCTATTAAGTTCAATTATTTGGGTTTCTCCTTGCCTTATTTTTAAATTGTGATTTTTTTTCCTCTTAGACATGGCAATGGCAATTTTAAATACTAGTAAGTTCTTCTTCACTTTAAGCTTCTTGAAGCCCCCACATACCTTGCCCATGCCTCAGGAAAGCATTTTGGGAACGAACTGGAGATGAAGGTAGATGCATGTCCCCGGAATGAATGATTAGGAATTGAGGAATTGATCATTTAAACTCGGCAGGCCTGAGCTCTACTCCGAACGTCCCTCGGCTGAACAGCAGATAAAATTTACTGGATTTCCATGTCTGAACCTTTGCAGTCGCACTCTGTACTCCACTTTGATGGATTTAAAGCTGGTCATTATGTTACAGGGCAAGTTGCAGCAGGAATAAAAGCAGGTCGTTTCAACCAGCCATTTTAATCAGGAGACAACGTTACTCTGTTATTGTTAAGGCTTGCCATATGCCGTAGAAAGGGATAGAAACATACTCTGGAGTTTTAGGGCAGATTAAAAAAAAAACAACAAACTGATTTTGCAGGAAGGCAGAAAGGAAGTAATCCAATAATATATATATTTTAAATATTTCTCCGCCTCAGTAAGCAAGGCGGTTTTTGTATGCCCCCTTTGGGATTGTGACCCTCCTTTACTCTGAAACGTTGAAGTAAATTAAAAAGCGGAAAAACCTCTGCTCTGTCGTTGGGTTGTTCTGCTGGAGCTGCAATGCTCCCGGGCGGCCGAGCACGTCGAGAGCGCCCCCTAGGCGTTGCCACGTGACACGGCGGGAGGAAGCGCGGCAGATGGATAACCGGCTGAGTGTGTCTGTGCACAAATCCACACACAAAGCTGGGGCAGTAATCACAGAATGCCTGCTCTCTGTGCCCCCTGTCTAAGGGTGGATTCGCAGGCATCTCCACCTGCTTTAGAAGTTTCAGATCGAGGGAACTCTGGGTGCCTTTCTTTGTGTACTTAGGACTAAAATGCTGTGGAGAATGATGTTGAAATTAAAATGAATGGCTTCCAGTGGTCCAGGTTGGTGTCCCTACTAAGGCTTTGGGCATATGTTTAGTGGGTCATCCTGTGCTTCTTGGTGCTCTGGGATTTTACTGGCCCTGCTTTTATCTAGGTGGGATGACCCCACTCAGGATATTTTATGGGAGCAAAGTTTTCTGCCCTGCAAAAATCATGGTCCACAGCTCCACCTGGAAGTAAGGAAAATGGCACTGGATTTAGAAACTAAAGGCTCCAAAGTTAATCCTGGCTCTGTTGCTTAGGAGCTGTGTGACTTTGTGCAAATCACTCTACCTCTCTGAGCTTCAGGTTGGTTCCTCTATAAAAGGAAAAGATTTGATCAGATAATCTCCATGTTTATGTCTAGTTATAAAGTCTGTCTTTGACCTCAGTATTAAAGATTTTTGTCTTAAAGTTTGCCAACTAAATTAACATAACACTTTACAGAACTCTTGAGATTCAAATTGGTCAAAAGAACAGAGTATATTTGTTTTGAGGGCCATGTCTATTGGCACAACCAGCAAAAAGTCAATTTGACCAATTTGTGTGGCATCTCCATAACCAATCTGAATTCCCATTTGATGTTAGTCACTCTTCAAAGGCAAGTCAGTTGTCCAAACTGAGCAACTTTCCCCGCATTCTGGCTGTCACTTTTTGGTCACATTGATCAGCAGCCACATTAATCCAAATGGTGGTGCTCTTGTCCCCTCTTTCATCTCTGCTGGTAGTTGCCTGATCGCTGATGGGTAAGTGGTCCTCCATTCATAGGGTCACTTGTGGGCAGTTTCTCTGACTTGGCAGCCCCTGAAGTCACTTTTCCTTGCGGCCAGCTCATCCAGAGGTGCTTGTTCTTAAAGCTGCCTGGGAAAGACTTTTTTGTTTGTGGAAGCTGCTCTGATGCAAGCAATTGAAGGAGAGGGGCCTGTGTTCCTGCCTGAGTGGGGATAACAGGGAACTCATGCAGGGGTTGTTTGTGGTGAGACTGAGGATGCAGGCCAGAGTAAGAGCAGAGATGGAGAAGGCTCAGTGCTTCAGCAATATGACCAGTTTGGACTTTCAGAAAAGCCACACAAATACTTACCACTTACCTATTCAGGGGGGTAATTTGTCTGTTTTTCTATCAATGATAATGATTTTAAGACTTATCACTCTCACTTTCTTAGTTAAAACTCTACCTTGCTCCCTTAAGTCTTTGTGGCTTTGCCCAAGCTGTTCCTTTTAGCTGAAAACCCTCTCTGAATTTGTCTGGCTGATAAGGTCTCAGACTCAAAGCTTCATGCCAAACAGTTTCTGAGCACTCCTAACATCCTCTGACATAGCAATGATATTTTTGTTATTTAATCAGGACTGATAGCTGATAGGCATTGGTATGGCTCTACAGTTGTTAAAATATTCAACTATTTATATTCTGGTTGATAAATAGCCACAGCCCAAGCCCCCAAAATGCCCCCATTGCCCTATACTACCTTTCCCAAGCCTCCCCAAGTTCTAGCAACTCAGCAGTTGACTTGTCTAGCAGAGGTGGGAATGTCTGGCCTCATAGCCATGGACTGCCTCTCCTAAGTGGTTGGTACCTGAATCTTATAGACTGTTATTTTTAACAACACCTCAATTGTATTTATTCTTTTATTTGTTTCTATCATTAGACTGGGAGCCTTATTCCTAGTGCCAAAAACATGTAGCATTTGGAACTATAGTGGTTAATAGAATGGGTTTTTTGAGTATTCTTTTAGGTACCACACTCTGGACTAGGTGATTTGCATACATGACAAGAAGGTGATAGTAGTATTAATTTCTATTTCATTCTCATTGTTAGAGAAGACTCAAGGAATGATACCACAAACTGCCAAATAACCAAGTCTTGTGTTGCAGATGTCAAGGCTTTTTTTTGCCAGTTAAGTTAGAGTATTCTAGAAGAGGATCAACTCTAAGAGATAGAGGGAAAGAAGTGGCTTAACCAAGCACAGGTTTGTGTGTTCATGTTCATATGTGTGTGCATGCATGCATGTGCAGCAAGGAGTAATGCCCTACTTCCATGCAGCATTGCGAGTGAGGCAGGCTTTCCCATGCATACTACCTTGATGTTGGGAGGTAGGCAGAATGTGGGTGATTATTGAACTCTAAGAGATATGGCATTTTGTGGTGGGTAGTCTGTGTGTCCTCACTGGCACAGAGGAAGGTAAGCTTACTGCCTTTAAATGTCCTATATGGTCTTGGACAATGAAACCTCAGTAATGATGATCATAGGCCAGGATTAGAAGCTCTGCACCTGTTTTTTGGTGCCACAAAAGCCCCATATTCTCCCTTAATCTCATAGAGGGATTGAAGAAAATACACCAATAATGATTGAGGCTATATTTCTCTCTACTGTAGAGAGTAGGGAATTAGAGCCAGATTTGAGGTCTGGTTTAGAAAAATAAAGCAAGATGATACTTCCTTTATCAATATGGCAAGTTCATACCCATAACACTTGTATTACTTCAAGAAATAAGTAATTCGGCTTGAATCTATAGTTCATTTGTGACTATTTGGCCTTACAGATTTGAGCTTCATCCTTATGGCATGACTTTTGGTCAGCTACTCCTTTGGGGATAAATTCTAGATGCATGTAGTTCATACTTGCAAAATTGTCATGTGATTCTGTGTTTTATGTTTTTTCTTTATAAATCTTTACCCAACTTATTGTAAATCCTTTAAATAACCTCAGTTTTTAAAGATGTCACTTGAATATCATATCTCAATCCCAGTATTTGATCATGAATCTTGATTTACAAGCTGCAATTTCTTGGCCACTTCTAGAAAGTCACATGTTTAGGTTAAGATTGCATAAGCTCAATATATCATAGAAGCAAGAGAATTCTTTATGGGACTCTGTGTCAGTCCAGTAGACAATCCTCTTGGTTGCATGTGGCTTTTGTTTTGTTCAAGTTGATTCATAATATGAGCATGGATATAATCAGTTGGGGAAGCACGTGTGGTTGTATCATGTTCTTAGAATTTTTTTCTTTTTTTGAAATGACAATATCTGGAAATGAAAGTGATCAATTTGGGACAACTGTAAAATTATTGAAAGCTGCCTTTACTTCAAATAATAATTATACCTTATATAAGAACTCCTTTAATATTACAAAGAACTTTCACATTAATCCTGAGAAATAATCATGGCAGGTAATATTATACCCATTCCTCAGACAAAGAAATCCAGACTCAGGTAGGTAAAATGATTTTGGATAATGATACAGAGCTAAAGAGAGTAGTAAAGTTAGGTTGGGACCAAACTTGGCCTTCTTATTCTTTCTCTGGTGTATGGTCATTAAAATGGAATCTGGGGACCCATTATATGGAATCTGGGGATCATGTTGACTTCGCAGGAAGGAGGTGACAAGTTGGGTCCAATATAAGATCCATGCAAACTATTGCATACCTATTCCAGGCACAGGCTTGGGAAGATGGCAATACTGGGGATACAAGTCCTAAAACTTATTTGAAACATGGACTGAGCAGTGCCCAGAACGATGATTGGCCCAGCATCCATGTGATGAAGTGAATCATACCCTTTTGTAAACAGGCTCTGTAGCCTCCAGGGAATGTCTTATCTTTGTTGCTCATGTATTTCTCCATTTTCCTTTGGGCTTGAGCCAGTTCTTCAGTCTTTCCACAAAGGAGATTCTAGAGGAGAAAGGAACAGCTCATGTGTAATCCCTGTAAGGTGTAGAAGACACAGGGAAGAAACTCGGTATAGTTAGAGTGCAGGGTTGAGACTGGGATGCTGCTAGAACACGTGCAGAGGTGGCTGTCTGCTCCTTCCTTGTCTTCCCTTTGCACACACTCTTTGTGTCAAAGAGGACACAAGTGCAACTTCAGAAGTCACCACTCAGATACCAGCTCTCGCAGCTCTGAAGGAAGACCTTTGTCTCATTGCACAGAACTAATGAAGTTAAATATGGCCACAGCCCTTCCTGGTAGGTTACTTGGCATTTTGGGTTGCAGTTTTATAAACATAGAAACATAAGCTTAGCTACATGATGGTGAAACAAGAATCTTGGAGGCAGTGTGGCATGGGGAAGGACAGCACAGATTTTTCTTTCATGTTGGCCTGGATTCAAATTCCTGCTCTGTCATATAGTAGCTCTGTGGTCTTAGGCAAGTTTATTAACCTCTCTTTGTCTCATTTTCATTGTCTGTAAACTGGGGATAATGGTGACTGCCTCACAGAGTTTTTGGGAGGGGCAAATGAGAATGTATGTAGTGTACTTGGCATTGTGCTTGACGTGTTACATACTCATCGTTACCATAAGAGTTTAGGTTTCCTGTGGGATTGGAATTGAGCCTAGAGGCTAGGAGGCTAGCTTTAAGCCACCTCTGGTTATGGTGATGGTGATTACAGGGAACAAGACAGGAAGGAAGGAAGGAAGGAAGGAAAGAAGGAAGGAAGGAAGGGGCAAGCCATAGGCTATTCTCCAATGCTGATTCAATATCTATATGTGCGTGTAAAGGTGAGTCCAATTTCCTCTTTTAAGGAAAGACTCAATGTTTTAAGTTTTTATACCAGCTGATGTTTTAAGCATTTATAATCACTATTAAGAAAGATGATGGTGGGAATGATTCTTTGGTTCTGTTTGACTTGGACATGGGTTTGAATGTACTGGGAGGATACTCCTGACTTCATTGTCGGGCCAGGTATACATCCCACAAAGACAACATATATATATATTTTTCCCCCAGGTTTACAAAGCTCCTTTAAAATGAAAAAAGCTCTCTGAGAAATAAGCAGAGGAGGCATCACACTCTTCATTTTATGCATGGGAAAACTGATGCTTAGGGAGAATAAAGCATGGGAAAGCCCCTAGCAGGTTGCCTAGCACATAGCAGATGCTGATTTCCTTTGTCATCATTATACTGAGAAATGGCAGAGACATTTTCCAAGGAGCTATAGCTCAAGGACTAACAGGACCCTTGGCTCTTGGTTTATGTTCTGCTCATCTCACAACTGCCTTTCCAGATGTCTTAACTTTGGATCGAGAGAACACTTTTTTGAATGATAGATCATTGAGACATAGGTCCCTTCTGGTAATCTGGGAGGTTCAAACCCTCCTCAGGCCCTTTGCTTACCCTGGCCCAAGTTGCCTGTGGAAAACAGGGTCCCTGGTCCTAGCTAAAGCACTGTTGTCTTTATTGTGACCTGATCTATTGCCCATGCTTTTTCTGAGTTTGAAATGGCATCAGATGTGCATGAGATTTCTCATCCAATTGCCAGGTGGTTCTGGAACTTACAGCTCAGAAACTCCCTGGAAGTACTTTTAATATGAGTGCTGTAATGGGTAATCATACAGTCTGACATGAGCTGGAGGTTAACTGAAGAGAATAAATGAGCTGGATCACTCTGACTTAGCTGTGTAGAACAAGACATTAAGGTTTCCCCCAGCAGAGAAGGCTCTTATTTATTCTCATTAGTTATTCTTTTACCGCCATGAATACCTGGATACAGGATTAAGTGTTCTTCTGCCCACATTGAGAATTTTATCTGCAAAAGAGAAAACATCATGTAACAGTATAAACTTTAGAAACCTGTATTTATTTTGTTATGAGGAGTTCTAAGTACTTCCTTGCACTTGGAGGTTGCTAAAAGAAAGGGTTATCTAAAAATAGACTTGTTCTTGGAAACTGACTTAAAAGTTCCGTCCTGTTTCCTTTTTGCACAGGTCAGATTTCCACAGCCAGGCAATTTTCCAGACAAGGCAGACTTTACCCTCGTCCTCACCCTGTATTTTCTGTGGCCTTGTTATCCAGATAACTGCTTCTTTTCTCCACTTCCCTATGGCCTCTGTCCTCTGAATTATTTCAGGGAGAAGCTCTCATTTGGTTGGCAAGCCTTCGAGAATGAATTGATGAAGAAGGGGGTATAGAACTCTCTACTGGCCTTCATGGATTCTGAAATGATGCTGGGAGCTGGTTCTACCTTAGTTCCAAAAGCCATTATTGCCTTCTTTGGCTTTTGAAAGAGAGATGGAACTTTCATTTATCTTCCCTTTGTCACATAAAATGTTCATTTATTTAGTCATTAGTCCATACACTGAATATTCAAATCTATAGCTCTTTTTCTCTCTCTCTCTCAGAGAGACCGAGAGTGAAGGAAAGGGCAGCTACTTTATGCTAGGCTCTGATAGCATAGAGTTTACTGAGGGTAAATCCTTGTATTCAAGGAACTCATTGTCTAGTGTTATAGGACTCACTATGCCCTTCCCTGCAGGGAGGAAGAATATCAAAAAATCTCTTTCCCTCTTTGTAGGTCTTTATCCCTCACTGCCAGTTCCCTCCTATCTCACAGGGCCAGGTCATATACAGTCACCGAGACTAAGCTCTTACTGTCCCTTCTTCCATGAAGCTGTTCATGGTCCACCCCCCTCCTTCCCCACCATGCCCTCCTCTGAACACATATAATAGTTTATTTGCCTAGCTTTTATTTCTACATGTGTCATATAGTTACTTATGTATATGTCAATAGTCCTAAACTATAATCAGGTTTATATATAATAGGTGCTCAATAAATGTTTGTTGAATGTTGAACAAATGTTTCTACCATTTCTCTAAAAGCTGCTTTCAGCTGAAGTGAGGTTGAATGGCTGCCAGAAAAAGACACATTAGGTTATTCCAAGGTTAGTGAAATGAAAATCTTGAAAATGACAGCGTCATTCCCCTCTGGGGCTGTGCTGCCAATCCTATGCATAAAAATAACAGTGGTATGCTGGATCATGACGCCTAAAAAGAGGAAGGCAAAGAGATGAGACTTTTCTCCTTCAGTATGTAAAATGACTTGCCCATCTCCCCCTAGAGAAAAGAACTGGGTCCATAAGCACAGCCAAATTCCAATTTATTAAACAGAAGGATATAGTCTTCTGGTAAACAATTAAGAAAAAAAAATCCCTTTTTATTTCATTTTATGTTGGAAAGCTTGCCAAAATGTCCACTTCTTTGGCTTTTGAAATATATTAGAGGGGCAGTGCTGAAAACTGCATTCTTGTAGTATATTTGGCTTATCATGGAAATTTTAGTTATGATTGTGCTGGAGCATGGGCATAGATATAAAAGGTAGGGGAGGTTATACTGACCGCAGGCTAAATATTTTCAGGTTTTTTTAAAACATGAAAATCCTTACTATCATCTTATTTTCTGCGAGTGTGACTTGCTAGAGGAATACTTGGTCTTGGAGAGAGCTGGGTCTTAGCTCTTTCCTTTCTGTGAAACCTTGGAAGTTTCTAAGAGTCAGTTTGCTCATCTGAAAGTGGGAATAATAATAATTGCATTTTCTCCATCAGTTGTTACATGGATTAGATAAGATACTATGCAAAAAGCATATAGCATAGCCTGGCACAGAGGGCCCAATAAATATTAGCTATGATTAATGATGGTGATAATAAGGATGTAGTCTGTATTGGTTTCCTGGGGCTGCTGTAACAAATTGCCACACAGTAGGTGGCTCAGAACAAAAATTTATATTTTCATGGTTCAGGAGGCCAGTAATATGAAATCAAGGCATCTTTAGGGTTGGTTCCTTTTGGAGGCTTTGGGAGAGAAACCTGCCATTGCCTCTATCTTAGCTTTTGGGGGCTGCCTGCAATCCTTGGTGTTCCTGGCTTGAGATGCATCCCTCCAATCTCTGCCTCTGTCTTCACATGATAGTCTCTTCTCTGTGTGTCTGTGTCTTCTCCTCATCTTATAAGGTCATCAGTCTTTGAATTTAGGGCCCACTCTAATCCAGTCTGGCCTCATCTTAATTACATTTTCAAAGATTCTATTTCTAAATAAAGTTACATTCTGAGCTCTAGACAGGATTTTGGGAGACAGTATTCAGCCCACTACATAATCATAAAAATAAGTGAGGATATATGTCATAAAAACAAAATTCTAAACATACCTGGCAGGTAAACAGCTCCAAAGAGATGGACCCTGGCCAATTGGAGCAGCTATTAGGACTTTCCATGGATTTTATTTTATTGACAAGATTCAGTCCTCATATTTTTCATCTTTGGGTTGGTCTACAGGGCCCTAGAAAAATGGATGATTCATGAGAAAATGGTGTTTTCCTGATTCACCCAGGTTATGATTTACTCTTCTCCTTAGTCATCTCAGTTGACTTGTGCCATCTCTTTATTCAGCATCATCAGAGAAATGGAAATTTTTGGCTAATCAGAGTCTCTGGTTAATGGGCCATTTCCATGGATCTCACTTGTGACCAATTAAGGAAGAATTGTAAGTACAGTGAAATTCATGATACATGGGCATACTGATGAATATAATATGGTCCTGCTTCAGTGATTCAGAATGGTGTCAGGGTTTTGCTTTAGGGTCATAATTTTAAGCAATGGTCATAACTGCAGTAGAAATATGTGAATGATGGTGAATAGAAAATTCCCATTAAACAAATGCTAGACTAGAAGGGAATAGCTGTTCTTCTCTTCACTTACTTACAAGTTAGTAAATAAATGAATTGGTAATTAGTCTCACCATTTTTGCTTTATACTTCTATATTTCTGTTCATGCCATGGTTTTTAGGCAGGGGTTGAGGATGCTATATTGGAGACCAGGGGAAGGTTCTCTTAGTGGCATGACTTCAGGGCCAGCACTGCTCTGGGAATTCTTTCTCTCTCTCCATGTGATCTCCAAAGATGATACACTCATTCCAGAGGTTAAAAAAACAACAACACTGTCTTCTACAGAAATGTAAGACTTAATGCTTTCATGCTTATGTAGTGTTTGGGATGCTTAGATGAAATGTGATTAGAAATGCAAAACAATACTCATTGGAATTTCAAATTTTTTTTACTACTTTATATTTATTGGCCAAGCCCTTCTGGGACCATTAGGGTTAAGGTTGTATCGTGTTTCCATTTTAAATCTCTATTTTCAAGTGCTTTTGACATATGGTGTATGTTTTCAAGCCAAAGGGGATTTTATCTTAAACAAAATGTGAGGGAAAAACAATTTAATTGCACAACTTTTATTTAAGGGAACCAAATAAAATAAAAGAAGTTAGTGTTTTCAGATAGTATTTTGTACCTCTACAACTTAAAAATGAGATTTCTAAAACAGGATTTTGTTGATTTTTACATTATCACACATTTTTATTAGGATCTGGAACATAAAAGCAGGGGAGGGATTTGTTATTCACAGGAGGAAACAAAGTCAATAGAAATGACTAGTTTAGAATAATTAATGTCACAGAGATATTATGCTACAGATATCTCAATGTTGACTACTAGTATCAGCATCATTTAGTTAAGTTCTTGCTCTGTAGCTTTCCTTATGGCTATTTCATATCTCTTCATTTTAGCTGCTTATCATTGAGAATATTGGCCTAAGCTAAATAACCCCAGCATAAATCCAGTTATCTGGGAAATTTTAGTTTCAATTTAACCTACCCTATTTAGTTTCAAAATTTTCCTTTAGACTGCATAGAAAATTAAAAAAAAAATGTCTGTCAAAATCTAAAGACAGGGTTTCACCTAAAAATGTCTGGATTCCCCTTACTTTGAGGGCCCTTGAATTCAGATACAGGGCTTGTAAGGCAAAGAGGGTTGCAAACCCAGACTAACTATAATTTGCCTATGTTTCTAATACCTTTGACCTAGGTAATCCCACAGAGCTAAACTTACACACTCTTCAAGTATAGGAGAAATGAACTCATTAAATTTTAATCATCAACATGCTGCATCTAATTATAATGAATCTTGTCTTAACTCATGACTGATGTATAATAAATTCAATTACTTTGGTTTTCCTTTCTATTTATATAAACTGGTTTCCAATGAAGGCAGAGTGGCAAACTGCTGTGAACAAGGAAAATGAGTAACCCTTAATTTTCAAATCATGAACTCATTAGAGCATGTGTGTAGATGTGTGTGCATGTATGTATAAAATTTGTTATTCTAAGAAGAAAGGCAATACCTTATAATTAGACCTCCCCCACCTTCGGCCTCGAGGGTGTCCTAATAAAGAAAATTTCATACATTGATGTGCTTCCCATCTTTTCATTTCTTTGTTCTATCACCCTGTTGTTAATAACACCCTGCAGCAAAAAAATGTTTGTGAAGCTAAGAGCTGTCCAGATAAGAGAAAAGGTCATGATCCCCCTCCTGCGTGTTCATCAGCAAACGAACACCAATCTGAAAGTAAGAGGATGCCTGTCGATATGGAGTGGGCAGGCGGCAGCATACCATCAATTGAAGGCAGTGAATGCTCACACGGTTGTACTGAGCTCCAACCTTAACCCAAAATCAATAATCACCAAAGTATTACAATATGAAGTGACTGAATCATAGGGGGCAGGGGCGGAGGGAGAGGACATATGTGGGAAGCTTTATAAATGCTGAAAGTAAGGCATGTGGGATATTTTTCACCATCTTGGGACTTCTGAGATGCGTTTGTTATAGATGATTAAGTGAATAAAATGGAGTTGGAGAGCCTAAGGCATGCCCCATTTTATTAATGTGCACTGTGGCAGATTTCTTAAATAAACTTCTAACTCAAAAAAATGGAGAATCTGAAGCTGCTTGCTTGATTTCAGGCCCAAATTTGAGTGCAATGAATAATATTAGTGCACTTATATTTTATTATCATTGCCTTAGATAATTGTATTAATAGTATATGTGTCATAGGACAAATGTTATTCTTATGATGGGGGAGAAAAAAAGACCCTTTGACTAGATTAAAAAAATTAATGAAAAGTCAGTTTTTTCCAGATTGGTTTAAACAAATCCTCCTTTTTTTTTTTTTTTTCTTGCCCTGGAGCTCTTTGCTTTGAGGCATGAATTGTGGGAGAAAGCCCTCCTCTTCCAGGAAGACTTCTGAGATCCAGTGGAGATAAGAGAAGGATTTCCCTATCTTCCAAAATACTAACTAAATACTAATGGCCCTCAGGCAACCAGGAATAATCTCATAGAAAAACTGACTAATACACAATAAAAATGTAACATTCCAAAGAAAAATTATACAAAACTTGCATGTGTATAGGTTGCTTCTAGAGGTATATGTGTCACTCTCCTGTTTATTAACTCCTGAGTAATATTTTTTGGAGGTAGGGGGATATTATAGCAACAAAACTATAAAACATTGTTAAAGGAAATGTATTTGGTAATAATGAGAGTTTTATCTTGCTCTTTCCTTTTTTTTTTTTTTAAAGATTTTATTTATTTATTTGACAGAGAGAGACACAGCGAGAGAGGGAACACAAGCAGGGGGAGTGGGAGAGGGAGAAGCAGGCCTAGCAGGGAGCCCAATGCAGGGCTCGATCCCAGGACCCTGGGATCATGACCTGAGCCAAAGGCAGACGCTAACGACTGAGCCACCCAGGCGCCCCTTTGCTCTTTCCTTTTAAAAATTAAAATGTTTTGCCCTTTCTAGTAATCCACTTGATTTCACTATTTTTTATTTGTCTATGTATGTATGTATGTATATAAGTAGGTAAGCAGGCATGTATCTATTTCTATATGTATGTAGGTATGTATCTGTGTGTATATATCTATGTATGTATCTATCCATGCATATACATGCATGTATATATCTATATATGTATCTGTGTATGTATCTAAGTATATACACACAGGCATCTATCCATGTATATATGCATGTATGTATGTATGTATTTATGTATCTATGTATCTATCTCTGATTCCATTTACTTGTGCCGCTCCCAGCCTAGGAAGATCAGCATTGGAGACTTCTCTGCCAGCCATCTTATAAACAAAATCCTAAGCTCTTGCTTTTCCCAACATCCAGCCTTAGATAAAAATCTAAGAACATTGGATGAAATTAAACATTCAAGGTCTATATTTCTATCAGATAGCTTTGCTTGGCCTGAAAAACAGAACTGAGAGGAAGCTGTTTGCTTTTCTTGATGTTTTGATATGCTGACCATTCATAGAATTTAGTCAGTTGATAGGAAATCACTTAAAATTTCTTTTAATTATTACTTCTCCTACAGCTTAAGACATCTTGCACTTCCTGTGGTGACCTGCCCTCCCAATATAGGCACAACGCAAATAAACACACACTCGTGGACTTAAAAAAATGCCTTTATTTATGGAATAAATTAAAAATTAAGAATAAGGAATCTACCTGCTGGAAATGACTTCTTATTTCTCCCCTTAACTTCCAAAAGAAATTCAGAGGAAGACTGATGATTCATTGTAAAGAACGTGATTTGCAATAAAGGTGAATGTTAAGTAGGAGAGAGGTGGGGGTAGGGAGTGAAGAACAACCAAACTAAAACACCCACAGAGAAGCAGGCCAGGGAGTGCTTGGGGACCGTTCTGGCTTGCTGGCTAGTACTCTTTGAAGTGTATATGCTGCATTGATGCGTGGGCGCCTGGAGCTCAGCTAGAATGCCAGATCCATTCTTTCTCTCTCTCTGATAACACAGGAGACCTATTGCAGAGACAGAGGCACAGGCAAAAATCATTGCAGCTCTCATATTGTGTACCAGGATGTATATTAGAGATTTTGCTACAACTTACAGATAAATAAGTATACAATCTAAGAACCTGGATACAATAAAATACTCACGTTTTAGGGTCAATAAATTTGAAAACACCTTACATAAGAAGATAATGATACCTTTATTTTTGTTGTACAGTAAATACATTTTCTTTATACTGTAAAGCATAGTTTCTTAGCCTATACTTAAGGATCAAGAGTCTCAAGTCTGGTGGCAACCTACCTGGTGAGTGCAGTGAAAGGGGTGTGGAGAATCCTGGGACAGCCCTGTGAGAGCCGGTGAAGTTGCAAGATGAAGGGTGCTGTGGATGGAGTTCTCTCTTTCGATTAACAACTGCTTAAGCAGCCATCTGGAGAAAGGTTTTACAGAAAAATTCAGGTCAACCTATACCAGGTCAACTTCTATGCCTTGAAGAATAAGAATACAGCATTCCCATTCAGCACATAATACAATGCTCTTCACACAGAAATAAATCAATAAATGCTGTTGACTGGTGACTGACTTTACTTAATGTCTACCCTTTATGTGCCTCAAACTGCTTTGACAATATTCATTCAGTTTTTTTTTTTTTTTTTTGAGCAACCTACTGTAAAGTGCAAAATCTCTCACCCTCCCCCATAATTAAGCAAATGAGGCAGAATCAGGAGACTAAGTTATTTCCAGGCTTCCCTTTTACTGACATTGGCCAAGTCATATCACTTTAATGGACCACAGTTTTTTCCCTGTGAAAACATGTATTCTAACCAAGAAACTTTGAAAGTCAAGATTTCTCCTAGTCCTCAGATAAAACCCTGGGAGCTGATAGCAGTATTGTTATTTCAGAGAAGCAACAACATCCCTCTGCAATGTTACTGTAATACCACCATTGTTACCATCAAATGCAACATTGACTGTGTTGAGTACTTTATATACATGGTCTCATTTAATCCCTACACTAAGCATGTGAGGTAGGTGCTATTATTATTTCTACTTCATAGATGAGGAGACAGGCAGAGAGAAGCTAAGGAACTTGCCCAAGGTCACACAGTTGTGAGTGGTGGGACCATTAGTTACTGCATGTACAATTAGATTGCAAGATCTTTTGAGAATTATTTCCTTTTTTTAAAAAAAATACCTTCCTTCTTCACACCAACATACACACGCACACACACACACGAATGAATGCATGTTCATGAACATTACACACCACACCACACCACCTTACCCATGGGAGATCCTTGATACATTTTAAGCACTTGAACCAATAAAACTCTACAATTAAAATCAAACCCAATCTGCTGATTTTAAGGAATGGCACATTCAATCAGCCTCATATTATTTTAAGATACCCATACCAAAATTTTTCTTATTTTCCCCCAAAGTGTCCCAATTTACATAAGTGATGAGGTCCCAAATTATATAAGTGACTGGAAATATATACATGACAAGGTTGATTTTTATGGGTGACAAGTGGAATCAGTATCATTACTTTATAGTCACACCTCACATTTTCCTAAATTACTGAACCAGGAGAAAATGAGAACATAAATTATTCTCTGAAGGGAATCTCATCTGAGTTGATGTTTTATTTTGTTGGAGTCTACGGTAAGTATTGATTCATGGACTGATGGACTGATCTGAATTTGAGCCTATACCAGACTTGTTAAGACATACTTCTTAATTAAATTTTGAGGGAGTAAGGGGGATTTTTTTTTTGAATTAATATTAATAAATAATTAGCAAAAAAGACTCTCGGAGGCAAGACTTTTTTTTTTTTTTTTTAAAGATTTTATTTATTTGACAGAGAGAGAGAGAGCACAAGTAGGCAGAACAGCAGGGAGAGGGAGAGGAAGAAGCAGGCTCCCCACCGAGCAGGGAGCCTGACGTGGGGCTCGATCCCAGGACCCTGGGATCATGACCTGAGCCGAAGGCAGACGCTTAACTGACTGAGCCACCCAGGCGCCCCTCGGAGGCAAGACTTTTTTGGGGGGATTCCAGCATGAATTTATGTGTTACTTTCTGTATACCACTTCTCTACTGAAAATATAAGTAAAAGGGTCCCAGTGTATTTGCTTTTTATCACTAACCCCAAAGACCGTATCAGTTGCCTTTTTATTCACGGTTACATCAAGGCTAAGTCTTCTTTAGGCTAAGTCTCTTCTGAACAGCCTCACCTGTTCAGATCAATGTTCAACGTGGGATCAGTGGTGTGGATGGAATTGACCTTCCCTGACCTCTTTTCCTTAACATAAAACTTGGAAAATGAAAATTGTAAGAATACTGGGAAGGCATTTCAGGCTTTCAGTAATCACGCAAAACTAAAGCCTGCAGCTCACTCACTGCTTGAGGAAATTAGACTCCAACATGCTGCAGGCCAAATTATCATAAACACTGATTTTTTAGGGAAAAACAAAGAAATTTTGATAATCAGCAATCTCCTTGGTGCCTGAGAGCTACAGCCTGAAGCAAAGAAGAGGTTAGAGAGAATAAGCAGTAAGGGTCCCAAGATCAGTTCTCCCTTAGAGACAGAACATACATCATCATGGCCAATGAGGTCAGGTCTCTTTCTTCTACCTTCTCAAATGGGGGATGGGAGGTGGCAAGGCCTAGGGAATAGAACACACACCTTTCTGAGCCCTGATCAATTACCAGAGCCTAATTTTTTTCCTACCCTTTTAAGTATAATACATTTTTAAATTCTGCTTGGGAAGGCTTACCTGGCACAGATGATGTCTGAAAAACTGCCCCATCAGCAAGTCAGCAAGCTTATTACCTTGTTAATTAGGGTCACTGCTCACTAATAATTTAGCCAATAACATGGTATTTTTTAACAAGACATTTACTACATTTATTATTTCTTTTGGCTAGAGCTGTTATAAATACAGTGAAATATATTAATTTATGAAGCTTTTATTTAATACAAATGCATTTGCCATGGTATCAAATTTATTTCATCTTCATATTCATAATTCTATTACTGTTGTGTTTTCCTAACTCTAAGATACAAGAGTTCCCTGCCCCAAGTAGCTTTCTCTGTAACAATATCTATCTTACAAGACTGTTTTAAGAGTTAAAGAAGATGATAGATAGGAAATTAACCCAAATACATATAGGAATTTAGCAATGGCTTTGAAATAATTGGATAGTCATTTGGAGAAAAATTTAGTTAAATTTTATTCCTATCTCACTTAAACTTACATAAATTTCAAAGATATGTAATTATATATGTATATATTATTATTATATTAATTATATTATCTTATTTTTACATATTAATATTATATATACGAGACCATAGTATACTAGAACAAAACATGGGTACCATCTTGAGTGAGGATGCCTTTGTAAGCATAATCTAAACACCATAACAGAAAGGGAAGATTGATAACTATTGAGTACAGTAAATTAAAAAGAAATATCTACCTGGAAACAAAACACCATAAAAAATGTTAGAAGAAAATCTGGGGAAAATATCTATGAAGAGCTTGTTTTCTTATCATTTGAAAGTCATATGATCAGTAAGACAAAGACCAATAACCCAAAATAAAAATGAGCAAATTATGAACAGATAATTCACAGGAAAGGAAATACAAATTGCTCCTAACATGTTCAACCTTGTTCTTAAAGAGAAAATTGCAAATTAAAACTATAAAAGGGAATTACAAATTAACAGTATAATGAGTTAGTAGTTTTGCCATGCTACAATTATTATGTTTACCAATTGTTCACATTGTTCTATGTATGTTTGATAGATAGATAAGCTGTATAGACATATAATATGATTTATATAGATACATAGAGATTTATATGATACAGGATCCTATAAATAATATGCTTAAAAATGAGTGATTGCCACTATTTAGAAGTAACATACATCCCATGCAAACTCAAACATTAGAATCTTATCAAAGAGAAATCCAATGGCTGACTCCGTGTAGAAATTGTCATATTAAATCTTCCACTAGAAATTTCCCTAAAAATCTGCAGAGATTCTTTATATTTTCTTCAGTTTTATGGGGAGCCAGGAAACTAGAAATACTTGGAAGTCACTTTGTCCTCTTTATAAAGTCATCCTACTTTATCTGTTTTGTTTAAGTAGTTGATTCAGGTTGGTTCAAAACCACCAGAAGCAACAAATTCAACATGAATTCCATTCCCCACCCCCAGCACACACACAAAATTATGTTTGTATCAAGGACTTGGTTTGGGGGCATGTTGCTGGTATTCCTCATCTGTCTCTTTTCTAAGGGTGTGTAAGGGACCAGATTCAGTGTTGGTGAGAAGCAATGCAGGTCATTGGCCTGCCCTGCCTCTAACGCTGTTTTTCATTTCGTCCTTTCTCAGACTCCCAAGTCTTCTGCATTGTTCAGTCTTGAGGATAGTGTTGCTGTGGAGTAGGAGGGGCTGCAGTTGCCAGTGAAGGACCCTGGGGTGGAGATGCTGGAGGCTCTGGCAGCAAGTTGGAAGCCAGGGCTGCCATATGTATCAGAGTCTCTGGACACCGACCCCACTCCTGTCCACATGGTCACAGATACTTCTCTAACTCATCCTGTCCTCAGTCCTTTCCCCTCCCGCTAGTCCATGGGATCCTGTCTAGGGAACAAAAGCTTCACTCTTACCGCATATTCTCCCAAACTTCTTATCTATGCGTCTGAATGTTTATTGTTTTCTAAGACCTAGGCTTTTGAATATCACATACCAAAAATCCACTTTGCTGTGTCATCCCTTACTTGAGGCAATGCACTCCAACTGTCTGATGGGCAAAAAGATAAAGGGGAATCATATCTGTTAATATTTCTGTTAATATTAGGCATTGCTTCATGCCCCAAGGCCCTGAGTTTCTTGTCCCATTCTCTTCACTTGCTTCCCTTCTAGACTCTAGTAAGAAAAACATCATCTGCCAAAACAGATTCATAAATGATCTTACTTTCAACATTATTATTTACTAGAGGACTACGGAACAGCAGGAGCTTTATTTAAGTGTTTACTAAGCCTTTTGTGTGTATCATCTGTCTCTTCTCCCTGTTCATTCCTCACCTCAAAGCTCAAAGCTTGGTCTTTGGAGACAAATAATGCTGGCACTAAATCCTGGCTTTGAAACAGAAATAAGACTTCATCTTTACTTTTAACATCTGTAAAATGGGGATAACCATACTTATTTGGCAGATTTATGATTAGGATTCAATAAATTATCTTTATAGTGCTTCGCACAGTGTAGGCAATCAATACCTTCTCACTTCTGCTTTCTTGACTCCCTTATTCTCTTTCCAAATATGTATCTGTTATTTAAATATTATAATTAACAATAACAAGGGAAATAAAAATAGAATCAAAGATAATACCCCACAATCTCATAATCATTTTATTATTTTCATTTTCAGGTTTCATTTCTGTCTAGCCCTGAAGGATCTCTATAGTCTTTAGTGGAAAAGGTACACTCTTTGGACAAACTTTCATATTAAAACAATTCAGTATTCTTTCAGAGTGGATAAAAGAATATTCTCTTTTTCCATTTTTAAGTTTTGAGATCTGAGGATTTGGGGTGGGGGATATTAAGTTGAAGTGAGCAGAGGGAGAAGAGGAAAAAGATGAGATGAGGTGATAGGGATAAATAAGGAAGAAAATTGTGAGGATAAAGACATGAGGGTATGGTTGTCTTACAAAATAGAACTGATGAAGCATCTCTCCAAGATAACTTTCTCCTTTTCTTGCTCTCTGTGCTAAGATAAGATTTCTTTTCAGATTATGATTATGGATTAATTTATGACTTTCCTTAATTGTCTGAGCAATGCAGGGTTAATGTCCTGGTAAGGACAAGTTCTCTTTTGCTTTATGAGAGCAATCACTTAATGAAAATTAGGCTATTACTTTTTATCTCCCTCTCCTTGGCAAAGCCTGATACCATGGAACACTTCTGCAAATTTTCCTCCCCTTGTGCTGTGTTGGGGAATAGATCTCTATTTGGTTTTGACACTTTGAATATTTCCTGATAGTTGATAACAGGGCTGAACTCCAGAAATGTCATCTGATAAATCAGGTTGGAGCAGTATATCTTCCCAGGGCTGTGAAGGTTCTTTGTTGAGTGAATGTTGATTCTAGGAGAAGCTACCACTAGAAGGGAATTCAGTACCTGAAGAGACCCAAGGGGTATGGCATCCCTTCTGTTTCCCAAAGCATTGAATTAGGGCCAGGAGGAACATAGTATTACCGAAAAATACAGTTTGGAGCCATAGATGGGCCTGGGGTTGACCCTTGGCTCTTCAGAGTACTAGCTGTGTGAGTTAGAATAAATATTTAATTACTCTTAACCTCAGTTTCCTAATCTCTAGAATGGGGAGAAACACACATATATTGTTGGATTCTGTCACTAGTGATTGAGTAATTTTACAAATATTCACTGAATTCTACTCCATATCATTTTATTCCATATAATTTTACTAGTTTTTCAGGGGTTGTCTTAGTTGGGCTTGCCTTTTAAAAGCAGATCCTGAGGCAAGGATTTGCATGGAAGTGATTTACAAAGAAATGCTTCCAGAAGAAACCTGTAACAGAGTGGTGGAAATGCCAAAGGGGAAGGGGCCAATCAAGGTGCAGTTTTAGGCCAAGTCTTGCAGAAGGTAGTTTCAGCCTGATTCCATAGGGGAACCTGGAGTATAAGTCATACCCCGTTATTTTTTTCCAACTTATGGCAAAGGGAGCTGGGCTTCCATGCTCCAGGACCAATAGGTCAGTGGGTTAAAGCTGTCCTATAGATGAAGGGTGAATATATACTCCAGATGCTTCCTGATCTTTGTCTGTAAAGACTTAGTGGCTCCATTCACTTAAAGTTAGTTTTCCAAAGAGGGTTGCAAACACAGACTATTAGAAACAGAAGCATACAGAAGGCAGAGAAGATAAACCCAGAGACTGAAAGGGGATTCCATTGTCCCTACAGGGGATACAGTGGTGAGAAAAATAAATGTGGTCTTTGATCTAACAGATTTTATACTCTTAATGGAGATACAGATAAGTAAACCGGCAGTGCAGTGCTATGAGTGCTATTATAGAAGAAGGTCAAGGTGCTATGGGAGCACAAAAGAGGGGCACTGGGAAAGGATCAGGGAAGTCTCCCCAAAGGAAATAATGTCTACTAGATGAGTAGGACCTACCTAGGCAGGGTTGGTATGACAGGTCTTCCAGGAAGCAGGACTGCATATGTGTAGTTCAGAGACAAGAGACTGTGGCGTATTTGAGGGTTGAAAGAAATTCAGTCTCCACTGAAATGTGCAGTGGTGGAGGGTGGGAAAGAGGAGGTGTTGAGCAATGATGCTGTGGCAGCAAGCAGGTCTCTGGTAATACAGAGTTTATAGGAAATGGGTCAGAATTAGAAGAGTTATTGCAAGCTGTATGCTTGCTGTCTTACAGATACTCTGCAAGTAGCAACTAATGTTAGAAGTAATACTTCATGGTAGAAATAGTAATTTTTAGGAGTACTGTTATTACTACAATCTCTACTGTTATTACTCTCTTACTAGTATTACTGTTAACTTGGGACCAAAATAAAGGGTTGGCTATGTTAGACCGTTTGTTGTCAGTTGTCTGTTGCTTCAGTCAGTTCCACAAGGGTAAGGACTGTGTATTTTTTCAACAATACAGCATTATGTATTTGTTAAGTGAAAAACCAAATATTTTTGAGCATCTAAAACATGCCAAACACTGTCTTAGGTAATATTGGGTGGGAGGGTGGTGCCCAAAGATGAACAAAACAGTTTTCATTCTCAGGGACATCTTTATTTACTTATGCAATTATTATTCATTACACATATTTAAAGTAGCATGCATTAAACCTTTGCTAGGTTCTGGGCATACAATTATAAGCAAGACACAAGGACATGAGATCCCTGGTCTCATTTAACATTATGGTTCTCAACTTAACACAGTTCCATCCCATAAGGCAGCATTTGAAAATTTGTGGAGATGTTTTTGGGTTGTTAAAATTTTGGTAGAAGCTTTCGGCATTGGATAGGCAGCAGTGAGAGAAACTAGATGTCTTACATATGCAGGACAGAACTACACAATGCAGAATTGTTTTTTATCTTACATGACTTTCAAGCATCTTGAAGGACATATACGTAGATGAAAAAAGCTCTTTTCAATGAGTCTAGAACCCAACTCTTTAATATCTAAAACTAAGTGGTTTTTGGTAAGATTTTATTATATATCATTTTTATTATAAAAAGGCACAACATAAAATTTGCCATTTTAATAATTTCTAACTATGGTTTGGTAGTGTTAAGTATATTCACATTGTTGTGCAACAGATCTCTAGAACTTTTTTATCTTGCAAAACTGAAACTCTATAGCCTTTAAACAAAACTCTACATTTTCTCCTCCCCCAGCTTCTGGCAACCACTATTCTACTTTCTTTTTCTATAAATTTGACTAATCTAGGTAGTATGTATATGTGGAACCATGTGTATTTGTCTTTTTGTAATACCTTATTTCACTTAGCATAATATCCTCAATGTTCATACATGTTAGAGCACGTCATAATTTCCTTCCTCTTTAAGGCTGAGTAAGATTCCATTGTATGCATGCACTACAGTTTATCCATTCATTTGTTGCTTCCATCCCTTGGCTATTGTGAATATTCAGTGCTGCTCTGAACATGGGTGTGCAAATACCTCTTTGAAATCCTGCTTTTAATTATTTTGGATATGATGCCCAGACGTGGAATTGCTGGATCATATGGTAATTCTATTTTGAATTTGGTACTGATATTTTTTCTTCCAAGAATACAACTGTAAGTCTAGGAAAGGCTACATTTCATTTTGTTTGCAATTTTACCAAGAGTTGTTCACCATGTAGGGAAAATCATGCTGCCAATGGGAATGTTGCTCCAGTTCAACACACTTGGATTAGTTTGTATTTGTACTACCATATTCACAGCAATTCTACATATAGCACAAACTTCAGACTATTTGGTTGTGCCTTCTAGTACAGCCGTGCCCAAGCATTTATGCAATAATAAACATATGCATTATTTTGTTACAAATTATTTTCCTTTTATTTCTCCTTTATGATGTACTATGACTACAGCATTATGTTGATTTTTGGAAATACATGTGTGGTAGGTTATATAATCTATGAATTTTGTTTTTAAGATAGTGAAGTGAAGCTACAAAATATTATTTTAAAAAGGAGTCACTGGTTCTGATTGGCTTAAATGTTCTAAGCTTTTTAAAGAAACTATATTTTATTGAGAAAGCACTTATAACATAAATCAACAGCAAAAGCTTAAAACTGCTCTAGTTTTGTAGGTCAGGTTGGCTGGAGGCTGTCAGGTATTTCTATATACATGTAAAACACTGAGCATGGTGGGAATAATTAAGATCTAGTCTTTCAGCAGGTTTGATGTTTATAATTTTGTTGTCTATGCATTAGACATTGCAATAATATTGTTGTCTGTGCATTAGAGTTCCAGAACTTGTTTATCTGCTAGTTGCAAGTTTGTACTCTTAAAGACCTTTTCTATACCTCCACCCCCAGCCCTGGGTAACCACCATTTTATTCTCTGTTTTTGTGAATTTAGCAATAGAAGTCCTAGCTAATGGTACAATGGCAATCATATTGCAATATACACATGTATCAAATCAACATGTTGTTCCCTTTAAACTTATACAATGTTACATGTCAAATATATTTCAGTAAAAAGATAATAAATTTAAGACAACAAGGCATGTATATGCCCGCATCAAGTAAATTCTTTTTCCAAGCATCTTGGGGTTCTATGGCTCATCCAAGTGGCTGAAAATGATGGATTTCCCTTGGTTTTATGCTTTCAATCATCTGTCAGCATTAATTTTTCTTGGTTCCTCTCTTGATGGGTGAATCACCGCTGAACTTTAAGGAGAAGTGTTCCCTATTTTGGAAAATCACATCATGAAGGCTACTCATCATATTCAGATGTTTCATACAACCTGTGTGTATCAGTCGGCACCAGTAGCATTGCATTCATAGTGACTCTACCTATAGGTGTGAGCACCTGACGACTTTATTAGGTGTCCTAGGGTAGTCGTCCTACACTATCCACATATTGAAATATGTAGTATTTTATTACAAGTTACTTTCCTTTTATTTCTCTTTATATTAAAGTTAGAGCACTTTATTGATTTTTAAAAAATATATATGTAGATAGGTTATATTAACCATTAATTTCTTTTCAGGCTAGTAAAAGATGGTGCTAGACAATATTTGTCATAAAACAGAGATTTGGACCTGGTAGGATTGGGAACCACAGGTCTCGTAAATAAAAAGTTATCTAATTAATCAGTTACACTGTGGTAGATATTATATGGGAAAGGCACAGAGTGGCCTGAGCTTAAGTCCAATTTGGGATTCATGACATGCTCCCTGAAATAGCTATTTCAGTTAGTACTTGTGTTAGCCACTATGCCACATGACTAGCACAATATCAAAAGGAGCTCCTTACTTTTGCAAAGAGTACAGGTGAGCAAAGAGTGTGACATCTGTTTGGAGGACTAGGTAGAGGTGTGACTGTAGCATTTGAGGTGACAGGACCTAGATACGTGAGGCTCTGTGATGTGTGCAAGACTATGAAACACGACTGTTGGGCTTATCGTCTACATAGGGAAAGAAGACACCATGCCCTCAGGAAGACTTCATTTATTTATTCATTTAACAAATATTTATTAATGCCTTCTATGTGCCAAGCACTTTGGGAGATACTACAGGGAATAAAACAGACAAGTATCCCTGTCTGAAGCTTAACTTATCAGGGGAGCAAGGCAGTAAACAAGTAAACAAGGAAGTATATAGTATGTCAAATGATGATAAAGCTTACAGAGAAAGATAAGGCAACACTAGGGGGATAGGGAGGCTGGGGTAGGATGGGAGAGCTAGTTTATATCAGGTGGTCAGGGAAGGCATCTTAAATAAGACGGCTTTTGAGCAAAAATGTGGAGTGCTTCACACACAAAGCAGGAGCAAGCCAGGCCATGGGACTCTCATCTAAGATTCTTCACAGTCAACCCCCACTGCCCTGCCATTCTCCTTGTTACTCCCTGGTTCTGGCTCTGGCCTCTCATTCCCAGACAAGAACAGCTGGTTTCATCCTTTGTTTCCCTGCTCTTCCACGCACCCTTTTCTCCTTACACGTAATTGCTGTTCATTCCTGCCAGATTGTTCTTTCTGAAATCTGCTTCCAAATATAAACCTTCTCACAAACCTTTATGAGACCTTAATTTTGACAGAATCACATCCAGACTGCTGAGTATGGCATTCGAAATCTTCCAGGATCAAGCTATACTAACCTTTTCAGCTTTCTCTCTTGCTGTTGCCTTTAATAGACCCCACTCTCGGGTGAAAGCAAACTAGCTTTACAAGTCTGACTGTACTTTCTTCTCTTACCTAGTGGACCTTTCTTCCCATTTCTTTGCTTTGTAACATTCTTCTCCAAGCTCCTCCTTCCAAAATCTTAGCCTTCAAGACTCATGTCATCCTGTATCTAGGAAAACTTCCTTATTCTTTTGAGAATCTCTGAACATCTCCTTTCCATCTTATATTATGGTTTCTTCCCTACTAGATTATAAGCATGAGACAAAACAGACCATCAGAGGGAGTAGCAGGGAAGTAAGCTGAATTGCAATTAGGAGCCACGCAGATAGCATAAAGAAGTGTCCTAGTGTATGAACACAGGACAATAAAGTGGGGTGGGGCCTGTGCAGAACTGGAAAGTACACCCCTCTCTGAAGTCACTTACATCCTTTTGTTTTGTTTTGTTTTGTTTTGTTTTGTTTTGGGAACACACCATGCCAGTTAAACAAAATTCATTTACTTAGTTCTTGGACCATGTATCTGTAACTTCTGGAATAAGGGATATGGAATCAGATTGATATGGATTTAAGTTCTGGCTATTTTATGTATTAGATATGCAAATTTTGGCAGGCTATTTAACTCTTTTGATTCTCTGTTTTTTCACTGATATCTTGAGGGGGTAATAGGATCCCTCTCAAAGCATTAATGAGAGCTATATAAAGTGCTTGTGTTCAAATACTGTCTTCCTTGGTGCCCTCCACAATGTCAAGCACAGTATTAATCACACAGTAGTTCTCCACAACTGTTTGCTGAAGTAGACTGTTCTATACAAGAGCTAGAGGGTCAAGAGTCAGTTGAGAGGACATCCTAGTCATAACTGATAAGAGTATTGAGAGGGAAATTTGACTGTGGGCTAGAGGAGGACCAGGGAAGCCTCATGAAGGAGGTCAGGTTTGTGGTGGGCTCTAGGACTGGGTGGGCTTCAAATGAGCACCTGGGAGGGATATGGTGAAACAGCATGAATGAAGACTAAGTGAGTGAGGAAGAGACCATCTTGGTCTGTTTCATGGGCAATTTCTTGAAAACGTCCTCACTGCTAGTGTGTAGGGTTGGATAAAACCAATGAACAGAACCCCATTGTCTTTAACCTGAGAGCCAGGTACTCTCCCCTTGGGCATTGAATTATCATATCATACCTTTGTGTGGGCCCAGTCACCGCTGCTAGCACTCTCTCTCTCTCTCTGGTATTTATCTATCACTATGTAGGCTATTTCCTTAAGTAGCATTTGATGAAGTTGGTATGTTCCAGGCTTGCTGGTATAAGGATGTAGTTGGTAGAATAATGAGTCATTATTATTGAATACCTATGTAATTAATCTAGGAAAATCATGTACTGATGTACTATATTACTGAACAGAGTGAATAGTGAGAGTCTCATGTCCTAGGGGAACACAGACTTCTTTCAAAGCATTTTTAAAATGCAGATTTTCCCTGCTCAGATCTGGATTGCACATTTTTCATCTGTCTGCTTCTCCACCTCAGCGGAGAGCAATGTTCTCCTTTTCAGTCCAACAAGGAAATAGACATTTAATAATGGTAGACAAAGAGGATAATTGCAAATGTATATAAGTGTGTTTGTGTATATATACATTTTTAAATATGTTTTATAGTGTAAATATTTATATATTTGTGTATATGTGTATATATGTGTGTGTATATATATATATATATATGCACACACACACACCGAAGTGTTTATGTGTGTGTATGCCTGTATGTGTGTGTGTGTGTGTGTGTATTTGTATAGAGCTTGGAACTTCTATGATCTAATTTTATCAAAGACACTTGGCTAAATGGCAACAAGATTAGACTTACTCCCAATGGGAGGTGTGGACTATGTTTCCTATTAAAAAGTAAAGTGGAAAACAAACATAATTTTTTAGATAATTCAGAAAATTTAATGCAGTCGTATGTATACATACATGCATATATCTATATGTAAATGTAAACAGTTTTCAAATGAATAAAATATTCCAGCATGATTTCCCTAATAAATAATAATATTGCAGGTTTAAAATGTGCCAGGTAGAATTGTAAACTTTTTAACATACACCATCTCATTTAATCCTCATAACAGGTTGGTGTTACTATTTAGCTCATATTATAGGCAAAGTAACTGAAACAGGAAAATTAGCAAAATTAGAAAGTGACTGTAGTTTTGCTTCAGAGCATATACTTTTAATTCAATCCTCTAGTTTTATAAAAAGACACTTGGCTAAATGAGACTGGAATTATACTGATTCTCAATGAAGTGTATGTATTGTATTTGCCTACAAAAATTTAAGTGGAGAGCTAAGGCAGCTTTGGTGGATAATTCAAGTGCTTGCATATATTTATCTTAAATAATTGGAACATGAAGGTAGAGGTAGACAAATGAGCATGGATAGCTTTTGATTTTTTTTAATTTCTTAAGCTGCTTTTCAAATATCTTATTAAAAATTCATCCTAAATTTTCAAAAAGAACAATAGTCTGAGTAAGAAAAAAACCTATGGGTTATTACATAAAACCTGAAAAATATATATATGTTTTTAAGATTTTATTTATTTGACAGAGAGAGACACAGCGAGAGAGGGAACACAAGCAGGGGGAGCGGGAGAGGGAGAAGCAGGCTCCCTGCTGAGCAGGGAGCCCGATGTGGGGCTTGATCCCAGGACCCTGGGACCATGACCTGAGCTGAAAGCAGACACTTAATGACTGAGCCACCCAGGTGCCCCTAAAACCTGAAAGATATTTTAAAAGAAAACCAAAAACTACATATAAAATATTTAGAAATGTGTAGCACCTAGCTATTGTAAGAACGATTTGCATAAAATGGAATATAAATAGTTAAGCATTTGTTAGAGCCATAAAATAAGGAATATATTCTAAAAACAATGTGGCTAGCCTGTCCGAAAAAGTTTCAAATGAAACTTGAAATGCTTAATTGCGTAAATTGATTTTTATTTTTGTTACGTGACAAAACTGAGTCAAAACCAGTTATATTAGCTTGCCATTTGAAATATTTCTAAAACATATACTTTTACACTTTTTTTTTTAAATTTTTTTATTGTTATGTTAATCCCCATACATTACATCATTAGTTTTAGATATAGTGTTCCATGATTCATTGTTTGTGCATAACACCCAGTGCTCCATGCAGAACGTGCCCTCCTCAATACCCATCACCAGGCTAACCCATCCACCCAACCCCCTCCCCTCTAGAACCCTCAGTTTGTTTTTCAGAGTCCATGGTCTCTCATGGTTCTTCTCCCCCTCCGATTTCCCCCCCTTCATTCTTCCCCTCCTGCTACATTCTTCTTCTTCTTTTTTTCTTTCTTAACAATAGCCAAACTGTGGAAAGAGTCAAGATGTCCATCAACAGATGAATGGATAAAGAAGATGTGGTATATATATACAATGGAATATTATGCAGCCATCAAAAGGAATAAGATCTTGCCATTTGCAACGACGTGGATGGAACTGGAGGGTATTATGCTGAGCGAAATAAGTCAAACAGAGAAAGACATGTATCATATGACCTCACTGATATGAGGAATTCTTAATCTCAGGAAACAAACTGAGGGTTGCTGGAGTGGGGGGTGGGGTGGGAGGGATGGGGTGACTGGGTGATGGACACTGGGGAGGGTATGTGTTCTGGTAAGCGCTGTGAATTGTGCAAGACTGTTGAATCTCAGATCTGTACTTTTACACTTTTATGATCCAAATAACATAAGGCTAATTTCTATATTTTATTGATACTTCCATTTAAGTGAAAACTCTTTGAAAATAGCTTATATAAAATATTAGGACAAATATTGTTTTGACTGAATTTTCAAGAATGCTCTTTTTTAAAACGTCCCATTGTTTCCTGTGAAACAAAAGCCCTGTCATAATGAATCAAATTGCAATTAGAAATAATGTTCCCCCTCCTCAATGGATGACTTAAATAGACATAATAAATTTGTGTCATTGCTAATATTTAATTAAAAAAAACTTTCAGAATTAGCATAAAAACTTGACATATGATTTATGGTCCAAACATTCAGCACACTTGTTGGATTCTGTGACACCATTCATAGTGTTTGTCATTCACAGACATCAGTGATTACTCACAGAAGAATTCCGTTGTGGAAAATCAGACTTAAAAGCACTTAAAAAAAATAACTCTAATATAAAACCAAACATATTATTATGTGTTAAGTTACATAATAGTAAATCTTGTAGTTCATGAAAAACATGAAAATACAAACAAAAAGAAGTAAACACAAATATCTAGAAGTCTTTTCCTTTGACACTTCGAAGTGCATATTGCCTATTCCTAGAAAATATTTTCTCAGTCTACTGATGATTTGTGCTGAATCCCTTACCTCATGCAAATTATGCTGATCTCAAAAAGGTCTGGGCATTCTGTTTCTGCTTCTTGCTTGGGTTCCAGAGCAGTCCGTTTCCTCTTGCAAGAATAGCCTGAAACTACAACTGTCTTAAAGTTTCTCTTCTTAAGTCATGAAAAGCATTTTTTGAGCTTCAGACTTTTTTAAAAAAAAGATTTTATTTATTTGAGAGAGAGAGAGTGACAGAGAGAGAGAGCATGAGCTGGGCGGGGGGATAGGAGGGAGAAGCAGACTCCCCATTGGGTAGGGAGCCTGACATGGGGCTGGATCCCAGGACCACATTTGATCATGACCTGAGCCAAAGGCAGCTAAAGGCAGCCACTTAACCAACTAAGCCACCCAGGCGCCCCAAGCCTTTAGATTTCTATATGTACTTTTAAAGACTGGATAAACGTGGACAATGAAAATGTTCACTACCTCTAAACAGAACATAAACTGTAATTGCCAGAAAGTAGATTTCCCTCATCATGCCTCCTGGTCTATTGAGTTTATTCAAGATGTAATTGGAAAACAAATACAGCAGCACCATCATCAAGACAGACATGAGTGTTTGTCTTGGGAATGTGGTGTTGTATAATGTTGTAGACTTTATTTCCACTGACACTCCTCATTCTTATCTAATAAAATATAATGCTACACCTTTTGGAACAGTACCACAATAATTAAAGTACATACTTGCCTTCCCATAAGATTCTAAGGAACATTTTAACAGCAATTAAGTGCAAAAATGATACCAGGGCCTGCTCATTACCATAATTGTAGGCTAATCTGTTTCATTCATGAACTAACCAGATGCAACAACAAAAGCAGAGCATTTGAGATCTGAATTCCGAGCTCTTCTTCCTATAATAGAACTGACTTTTGGCAGGAGATTTTCTCCACACTGTTCTCCTTAGTGTTCATTAAACAAAAACAAACAAACAAAAATCCAAAACCCTCATTAATCTGCAGTGAGAAATTACTGAAAGGAGAAAATCCTTCAGAATCAGAGAAGCCTCATTTGAGCAGGACTTTAGAGTGAATCAGCCTTCTCTGTTAACAGCAGGGTGGAATTGTTGGGCTTTGATATTGGAAAGTACTTGGCCTGAGTGTCAGCTCTGTCTTGGCCCAGTTACTTCTGCATTGCAGTTTCCTCATACATGAAATGGGGCTAATAAGGCTTCCTTCACAGGCTTATTGGGATGGTCAATTGAGATATCCCATGACAAGCACCTGGCCATATATCATCACCAAAACATAGTTGTTTGAGAACTACTCAGGATGCTGGGATCTGATGCAGTTGAAGGAAGTGGCTTTGTTCTTGCTACCATTGTGATCAGGCAGTTGTGAATTGTGTGCATCAGCATTGCAGCAAAGTATCACATGGGCCAGTAGAAAGATAGATGAATGGGGGGAATGCACCTAAATTAACAGGCGACTGAAGGGCATTAAACGCTTTTCTGGGGCATCGAATTCCTTCAACAAATGTGGATTAGGCACCTGCTATGCACCAGTGCACCAGACAGGAGCTCGGTTAGAGTGGGGGCTCTAGATGTAGTTTGACATGCTCTGTCCCCTCAACAGGAAGATTGGGGAGACAGTTATATGAACAAGCAAAGATAATCTGGTGTGATAAAAGTGGTCATTAACTGCTTGTTACATGTTGGGAGCACAGGCTGTGTCTTGGCATTGGGGTAGGCTTCATGAAGGAATGGACATTTGAATTGGGCCTAAAGAATGAGTGGAATTCAAGGAAAAGGACATGTACATAAGCCAGGAGATGCAGGACAGCATTATGGGAAGCTTTCTTAATTTTATGTTTATTTTTTGGGAGGGGCATTTTTAGAATGGTTGAAGCATAGTTGATATGGATCCCAATTATAAAGGACTCCCTTTGTCCTTTAGCTAGTAGACGATGTATGGGAAGACTTTGTGGCAGTGGTACTGGTGGTGGAGGAGGCAGGACACTTGCTCATGAGGCTTCAAGGAGGAGTCACACAAGTGACAATGAGGGCTCAGACCAGGACAGAGGCCAGTGGTGTTTGCTGTAGGTGGTAAAGGAGAAAGAGAATTCAAAGATGAACCTGAGATTCCTAGCTTGAACTATGTGATGGCAATGTTGTCACTCATTAACCTTGGCTAATTAGCTGCCTATTTCCTCGGTTTTGAGGATATAGGTTTTGCTACCTTCTTGAATATCTTTCCTGTTTCCCAAACAACTCAGCAGTCCAAGGTCTTTCAGCAGCCTGGGCTCCTTCAGTGTCATCAGAGGGAAGGAATTACAGTAGAATGACATGGATCATGCTCAGGGAGGGCTCCATGGTTACTTAGGCTAGTATTTCTCTGTGTGGTCCATGGACCCCTGTGGGTTCCCAAGACCCTTTCAGGGGGATCCATCAGCTCAAAACTTTTTTCATAATAGCAGTAAGATACTATTTGTTGTTTTCAATCTCATTCTCTCAAAGGTGTTCAGACATGTGACAGTATCATTTCTTTGATGGGATATGTGCTTGTTTATTTTTGTATTTTGTAGGATTTTCTAAGGTAGTAGATTTAGGGTAAAAATATGAGCATTTTTACACATTAAATCAGTATATTTTCAATACTTCTACTCTACCATTAATATCAGGTTACACTTGTTATATATCTGTAACCTCATTAACATCTATTAAATCAGGACGCCTGGGTGGCTCAGTCAGTTAAGTGTCTGCCTTCGGCTCAGGTCATGATCCCAGGGTTCTGGGATCGAGCCCTGCATTGGGCTCCCTGCTCAGCGGGGAGCCTGCTTCTCCCTCTCCCTCTGCCTGCTGCTCCCCCTGCTTGTGTGTGCTCTCTCTGTCAAATAAAAATTAAAAAATATCTATTAAATCATTATTTTGACGTTTTTTTTGGCCTATGTAGAAACACAATAAAAAGTATACTTTATTGTCTTGTTTTATATTTAAAAAAATATATAAAAATATTTTAAATCTAGAAAAATACTTTTAAAACCTAAAAATTGTACCTAAAACTTATTTTAGAATTTAATATTTTATTCTAAAATAAAAAAAATTATAATATATTCTATCTGTATTTAAGGATGAATTGTTGGCCTAAAAAATGGGGAGGTTTAGAAGAACAACTGTTTTAGTCCATAGCGAACACCTACATCTAAAGATGATGAAAAAGACGAGACTGACTATAGAGAGAGTTCTCTGACTCATGGAAGGGAAGAAGCTGGGCACAACAATAAATACAAAACAAAAGTGATGAAAGTTATCTTTCTTTTTTTTTAGGATTTTATTTATTTATTTATTTGAGAGAAAGATAGTGAGAGAGAGCACAAGCAGGGCCAGGGAGAGGGAGGAAACAGGCTCCCCACTGAGCAAGGAGCCTGATGTGGGGCTCAGTCCCAGGACCCCAGGATCACGACCTGAGCCAAAGGCAGACACTTAACTGACTGAGCCACCCAGGTGCCCCAAACGTTATGTTTCTTTTAGCTTCGGGGATGTTAATAACTAACTTTATTGTGTTACGTGCATTAGAACATTTTGAATGTTGCATAAGAATATTAAGAATAGTATTTGAATAGTGCAATAGAACATTTGAATAGTAGGCGTCAGGTATGGCATCATTTTGAGACCAATCACTCAGAGTTTAAAGAAAAAGGAATTGAGTATCTTAATGTAGATATGATAAGATATTTAAAAGCTAAACACTTTTTGTTACAGCCTTCAAACTAGGAATGAGATAGCCACAGAAACATCCAATTGGTAAATTATTTTATTGCATTGGCTAGCAAAGCACACACAATAACTAAGAGACTAATCAAGCTGTGTGTATTTGAAGATTGAAGGACTGTCTCATCTGAAGATTTAAACTTTTGCCTTAACAATGGGTGAATCTATGTTTGTTTGTGTCCATCCAGAATCAGCAACAACAAATCATCAAAGAAGATCTTTTCTGTGAAACCTTGGCAACAAACAAAAGTGGTGCTGAAATATTCAAAAGTATTGAGTAACTTTTTAAAAATCTCATGGCTTATCTTGGAACAACTGTGTTGACATTTACACTAATGGTGCAAAGCAATGGTGGGTAAAACTATGGGTGTCTCGACACACATGAAAAGAAAGGCACTCGTATGATTATTTGAGTTGGAATCTCATGTAGGCACCTTTTCTATGGAACCCCATCATTTTTACTTGAAAGAATGACTGGGTAGACAAACTATGGGTTTTCAGGCTTCAGCATTTGACAGACATTTTCTCCAAAATGAATGAAGTCTGTCACCTCAAGAGGAAGTGTGATGAAAGCTATCCTTCACTTGGCTTTAGTGAGGTTAATAATTTTCCTTATTGTTTCATCTGCAACAGAACATTTTTTGAATAGTATTATGGTTCTTTTCCTTGAGACAAATAGAGTACTTCAGGATGAAGCAGAAGGGCTTTATGCATTCTTCCAATTTTATCATACAGAAGAGTATAAAGATATGTACTCAAGGGTTAAGACTTTATACAGTTAATAATATCACATCTTTGCCAAGGACATTTTTAAGTGACTCTGGCTTTTTAAAAATTGGAAATGCGTGGTGTGGATTACAGTGACTACCGGGACACTTTGGTGGCACTGCTTTCATGTGTGCTAAGCCGTCTGTAATTTTGCCCACCATTGCTTTACATCACTAGTATAAATGTCAACACAGTGGCTCCAGGTCCGGCATCATTTTGAGACCAATCTTTCAGAATTTAAAGAAATGAGACTTGGTTATTTTAAATAATAGATGTGCTGAACTGACAATATTTGTCACCAATGAGATAAAATTCAAAGTTTCAAGGAAAGATTAGAATTTTGGAAAGTTTAGATCCACCACCATGAGCTTGAGAACCTCCCAGTACTTGCAGACTTCTCTGATGAGATAGATGGTGATAGTAAGGAATGTAATTTATTTAAAAGTCTACTTATTCAGGAATAACTTACGTATAGTAAAATTTATCCTTTTAGGTATATAGTTCTATGAGTTTTGGCAAATATACACAGTCATGTATTCACTACCACAAATAGGGCATGGAATATTTTCATCAATGCAAAAACTTCTCAGATGTTCCTTTGTAGTCAGTTCTGTCCTCTCACCCTGGGCCCTGGCAAACACTAATCTGATGTCTCTCCTATAGTTTTGCCTTTTCCAGAATATCACACTTCTTTCATTTATCATAATGTTTTTGAGATGAATGTGATTTTTTTATATTATATAATAAAATGTGTCAATATTTGATCTGCATAGCTCAGTGAACCAATATTTTCCAAATGGCCAATCATGTACTGGTGAAAGATCCACTCAGAGTACAAGATAAGCCAATGGATTTTCATGTACTCAGTATGAAAAATTCATTGATAAGGTTTTAGTTCCCACAATGCACTATTATTTGTTGAGTGTGAGTTTAGTGTCAGCAAATAATATTCATAATTATCTAAAAATGCTATTCAAATATTCCTCTCTTCAACTATACACATATCTGTGTGAGGCCAGGTATTCTTCATATACTTCGACTAGAATACCATGTTGGACCAGACTGAATGCAGAAACAGATGTGAGAATCCAACCGCCTTCTATTAGGCTAGACATTAAGGAGGTTCGCAAAATTGCAAAAAAAATGCCACCTCTCATGCTATTTTTTTTGTTTTAGAAAATATATATTTTATAGACATGTCATTTATATGAGTATGTAATGGGTTCATTACTATTATTTTAAATAAACTGTTAAATAAATATTTTTATATTTTCTCTTTCTTTTCTAATATAGTAAATATCAAAAGGTATAACCCCCATAAACAATTGCTCCTTGGGTCCATGATAATTTTTAAGAGAGTAAATGGTTAAGACACCAAAAAGTTTGATAGCCACTGACCTCGGTGGCAGGTGCCTCTGGAGAATGAGAAAAGCTGGAGAGGGAAGAAGCTAGGGAGCAAATTGCATCCCTGATTCCTTGGCTCATAGTGTGATATCCATATATAGTTGTGAAATAAACTACAGTCAGGTGATAAGCCAATGTAATCAGGCTAATCAATTTAGGAGAATGAAATCTCTGAAATGAATAGATTATTTTTTTCGAGGGCCTATCATTCTGGCTCAGAGGGGTATTGAGGTTTGTCCAGCTACTAACATAGTTGATCTAGAAGAGAGAGGGGGTGAGCAGGGTTGCTTCTGATGGTTGGGTTGAGAGTCTAAGCAAACACTTCAGATACAACAAAATGTCAAATGATAACAGAAGAGCAAAGCACAGGGTCTGTGGCAGAAGTGGCCAGGTTTAGGGAGTCAACTGGGAAGACTGGAAGAAGTTTGAGTGGTGGGAGGACCAGAGCGATTTTGCCAACTGGTACTAGGACCAGCAGATCTGGGTTTGATTTGGGTCAAATGGCAGCTTCTTTTGAGGCCGACATAGTCTTAGATTAGGTCCTACAATGGCAGAATCCTAGGGGATCCCACTGGGAGTAGGAAGGTAGCAAATTGCGATTGGTGGTGGTGATATGGGAGGAGAGAGCAGGCAGTGTAGATCAGTTTTTTTTTTTTTTTCTCCTCACATTTCCCCTCTCTCTGTACCTTTGGCCCAACTTTAGAGACTGAGTTTTATTTAGTCTTGGATCTTCATCAGAGGCCAGGAGTTAGGCTTGGTTGGGGCAGGAGGTGGAACAGGACTGGATGGAGTGTCTCAGCACAAATGAGTCAATCTGTCCCAGCCTCCTGACTTGCTCTCACATACATGCTTATTGTTCAGTTATTATCCTAGGAGGCAGAGAATTTAAACAATAATGGCCAGTGCCACTGTCAAAATAGCACTGACACATTTTTGTCCTAAAAATGCAATAAACTTTCCTCCAAATTTGGCAAAATCAGAACTTTTTAATGTGCTTTGTTAAAATAAAAGGTTAGGTTTAAAAAGATTAAGCACGGGTAACACAGATTCTTTATTAATATTGTATTTATGGTGACAGTGCATTACACGTAATGCTATAGGAATTCTATTCTAATTTAGTAATAATTCATGTCCATGCATTCAATATGACAGCATCATTAATTATGTCACAATGAGTATGGAAAACATATAAACTGTTAATGCTAAGTATTACTAGAAGTTGTATCAAACTGTACACATTACTGAAAATAAATAGTAACATCAACACCTCATCTTTAATAAATCCAGGGAGTACCCTAATCTGACAATTTTTTCTTAAAATGTATATCAGTAAATATAAAACTTAATATTTACTATGGGAAATGCAAAATATATGTCTCCAGAAGAATTTAGCTTGCTTCGCAGGAGCATGATTATTTGGTTACCTTCTGCTGTCTGCTTCCTGTCTGCAAAGTGTGATCTTTTCCCCCTCCTTCTTCCTAATATCCTGTGAAGGTGCCAATTACCCTGCTGCTTATCAGTTGAAAACTATGCCTGGTGCAAAGGGAGCATCAATTATTTGTGAGCAGAGAGCAAAGGCTGCTGGAATCATAATAAAGGATGCTGGCGCTTCCAGCTAATAGAATATATCAAAAGGCAATGTGTAGACCAAAGAGAGCACATTTCAGAAGCCTATGCCTCAAAGATGAAATTAGGCCAGATTTTGCAGACTTTAATGCTATGTAAGTTACACAAGAATTTGCTAATGTTAATGAAGAGAACTGGTAGGGCATTTTCCTTTAATCCACATGGCTTTTAACACACAAGGTGGATTTATTAATACTATTGACTTTTCCTTCCTGAGTCTAGTGTGTGTGTGTGTGTGTGTGTGTGTGTGTGTGTGTGTGTGTGTGTTTGCTTTGCTTCCGAATGGTAGCCAAATACCAGGGAAGTTAGAGCCCAGCTTCCTCAGACGCTTTGTCTTCCACAGTGAGCCTTTAAGGATGAATTTATAAACTTGCTGTGATTGTTATTGCCTTGTAGTTGGACTTAGCTTTGATTTTTAAGAGGCAGTTAAAGGGGTTGGGTGAGTGTGGAAACGTTGCCATCAGTTAAGATGGTTTGGGGAGTTTACTTCCAATTCTATGGGAATATAGAGTTTATAGGGTTTCCAAGTGCTGAGAAGAGCTCACACCTCTCTCTCTCTCCTAATATTCCTATAAAATAATTCAACCAGTCCATTTAAAGTTTCTGATTAATGTATAAGTCTGCTCACACACAGTTAGGACTCAAATATTACTTTTAGAAATGAATAAGATGCCGTTACAGGCAGAATGATAATCCTGAATCTGCTACTAACCCTTTTGTGCAGGTGGGGAGAGACAACAATCTCCAACTTGGTAGATGGTTCTCAGGTAGATTAGTATTCCTATTGATTTTTAAAAATGAACCTTTTATTTTAGAACAGTTTTCAATGTACAGAAAAGTTGTAAAGATAATGCAGAGAGTCCCCATTTACTCTGCACCTTGGTCCCTTACTGTCAATATCTTATATTTCTGTGGAACATTTGTCACAGCTAAGGAACCAATATTGATATATTATTACCTATTGATTTTTAATATTCCCTGGATATTTATTATGTATAGGAGACTGCTCCAATAATAGGAATTTCTGCAATGTTCACTTATTATATTAATTTTTTAAAATCAAGTATATTCTACACTCCAGCTTATTGCCCTCCAAATGGATTGCTTGTTTGCTCTTGCTTAACGGTACTTTACCTTTAAGGATCCCAAGTGTAACCAAGTCCCTACATGTTTTTCTTAGCCCCTGAGATCTTCGGGGATCAAGGTCAGAAGCACTGAGTGATGCTTCAGCTTCAGATCAAGAAGACTGCTAATAAGAAAAGGCACTTTAAAAATCACCCCACTCAATTCACGTATTTTACAGAGGAGGAAACAGAGGCCCGTTGAGGCGAGGTGACTCACCCAAGGTCACACACGGCTGGTGGCAGTCTGTACTGAAGCCCAGCCTCTTAACTCCTCCACACTTATGGCCTCTGATAAAATTTTCACAGTGGCGCTTTTATTTTATTTATTATTTATACCCTGCCTACTTTAAAAAAGAATTGGAGCCAGCTGCCCTGTGATTTACTTTGCTTTGAATACAATATAGATCATTGGATCCTGTATGATTTAAGTGGATTTTAAAAAATTGAATAATGCTCTCATCTGTAATTATTTAATAGTTCCTATCACCTAATCGACACACTATTGATGTCTTGCATATAGTAGGCACTCAATAAATATAGGTAAAATGAACAAATGCATAAGGCTAGCTTGGGATTTATACACAGAAGAGCTCAGCACAAGTAAGTGAGTTGCAGCATGGTTGAGTGAGTGGAAAGAAATACGATCTTCTATTCTTGGCTCTGGGAAAGGCAAGGCTGGGTGAGATACTGTGGAATGAATGCCGATGCCTTTGGCTGCAATTCCCTTTATACAATTAGATGAGCTGCAACGGTGGAACACACATCAGTGGGGGTCTGATATGGTGGAAAGTGTTCCACGTCCCAGGTATGACTCTGGGTAAGTCGCTTACCTTCTCTAAGCCTTAGACCCCTTCCCTCTCCTGTAGGAGTGTGAATACCTGTCTCCTGGGCTGTTACCACTGTTAAATGAGATAGTGATGAGAAAGTGCTTTGCAAATACTAAAATCTGGGACAGGCGTTACTTATTAATTTCGAGGACTATTTAGAAGGAACTCTCAGCATTTGAGGGCTAGTTTTCTATCAAGTACCTTGACCTTCTGTTTCTGTGTTGCAAGTTACCTTAAGCATAGTGAAAAAGTTTAGAAGAATGGATACTGAGAATTAAAAAAGGAAATAAGTAGGTATCAGGACAGAATTGTTTTGTATCTCAACCACATGGCAGAGAAACTGAGTCAAAAATGCCAGGCATTTGCCTGATAGGGAGAAGGGGAATGAGCCAGGCCAAAATACCTTGCTAGCAGTTTCTGCCCTGCTCTGGCTCAGGTTTTACCACTCTTTTATTAGGGAAGGGGTGGAGAAATGTTGGCAAGCATGGAGGTTCTCTTTAGGTAAGCTGTGGTGTATATTAATAGAAACCTTTTCTAATCAAAATACTGAAAGTGACTCTGCACTTCTGAGGCACAACTTCCAGAGGTCAGACAAAGCTAGGGCCAAATAAGAACCAATAGTAGTTGCATAAGACACCACGAACATATGCTATAGCAAATTGCCCTCTCGAAGATATCTTTGCTCTTAGTAGCTGGGACCTGGTTCATTCAATGCTGCACTGCTCCAGGCAAGACTGGGAAGTGAGTGTCCTTCATTTTTCCTTCCTGGTTGTAATTTCCCTCAAGGTACCCATATCTTATATATCTGGGGCCTCTGTAGCACTCTTTGGGCTTTCTCAGCTCACCAGTTAAAGGTTGTTTTGACATCCATCTTGTCTCTCTCTCTTTTTTTTCATTGGTCATTCCCATCCTATTTAAATGTGGACTGGCTGATATTTCATTCCCTCATGGACTGCACGATGCTCCAGACCTTGAAAACTCAACCCATGTCCGTGTAGAAAAGAGTTAATGGGCCATCATCCCAGGTTATGGAATGTTCAGAGAAGTGGTCTGGGAAAAACATCAGAATTTGGTTTTTGACAGGTTGGGATATGTGGAATACCCATACAGATCTGCCCCTCAATTATATAGACTGATGGTCAGGAAAGAGGGCAGGGCAGGGGATATAAATTTTGAAATGATTTAATAGAAGAGAAAGTAGACTATGTGGCCCCAAATGGTAGAAGAGAGTAGTATTTGGTAAGCCATGAGATCTTTAGCAGGACGGGTAATGGTCTTGCTTCCCTATTTGGTCCCACAGTTTGATTGATAAAATGCACTTAATCTTTAAAAATTGATTTTTATTCAAAGACCTAAAAAGATTTAAAGTTTAAAAATATCTCAATATATCCTTTTAAAGTGGCAGAAAGGAAAAATCCCTCATGGTTAATCACTTGCATATTTAGTCTCTCATCCATTCAAACAACAAATATTTACCATGTGTTCACTGTTTGCCAGACATTGTTCTAGGAACTAGAGATAAAACAACAAACAAAACAGATAAAGTCACTGACTTCATGGAACTTACACTAATGGGAGGAGGCAGACAATTAACAGACAGAAGAATAAAAGAGTAAGTATATGCCAAAAGGGGATAAAGACCCTTTAGTACAATAATGTGGTGTAGGAGGAATAGGTGGGTTGGGAGGAGAGGGACTAGTTTACATAGGTTCAGGAGTGGACTCTCCTTGGGTGATATTTATCAGAGACCTGAATGAAATTAGAGTTGGGACTCCTATAGTCTCTTATCTTCTATTAGCCAACAGGCTGAGAGCATCCTTACCAGGGCTTATGGCACTGAGATCTGAGATACGGGGGTCTAGGAACTGGGCTTTCCATTGCTTGATTGGTACCTAAACTATCCAGCTGCTCAATGCTGCTCATTTTCTCTCCATTAGAGAAAGATGGAGACTCCATTACTTTGGGGCAATTGGAGTTGAGATGAACCTGCTGCTTCATTTAGGAAGAGAAGCATTTAGTGGTGCTTTATCATTCTGGGACACTTATGGAATAAGCCTTTCCACAGAAGGAATATTCTTCATTGCAGAAGATTTTTTAAAAAAAATAGCTTATCCCTTTTATTTCCTGGATTTAACTTAATAAAACATTTGGAATGAAATCTTTCAAAACCATATTCTACATATATCAAAAAACAGTTGGGCCAGAAAGGGAAATATTATGCCATATCTTTAAGGAAAGGAAAACATTTCCTAGTGCTTACTCTATAAGAAATTTCTCATGGGGGTATGTTGGACATGATTTAGTCCTGTGTACTAGGTTTGTTTTGAATGCCAACTGTTTATTAATAGAATATTTTGAGGAACTATTGAAATGTTGTCTATTGTTTTCCCTGAAATGAAAAAAATTCCAGAGTGATAGACTTTTGAATTCTTATATCTTACTCTCATTGTCTTTTTGTCTTTTCTCTCACTTTCAACTTGTTGGCCATGACTTTGTCCCGCTGTCCATGCAGGCTTCTGGGAGAACATTCTTCTACTTGACTAATATTTGGCCTCTGATCTGCCAGGCGTGGACAGCCTGATGATCATGCTTGCAGAATTGTAGTTAGAGTAATACGTAACAACAATAATAAAAACAACATCATTTATGAGCACAATATATAATAGGCATAGATGATCTCATTTAATCTTGTCTATAACTGATGAGGGACAAAAAATTACTCTCTCCATTTTACAGATAAGAACACTAAGGATCAGAAGGGTTCCCTAATGTGTCCCATGTTTCAAATGCGTAGGTGGGTTCAGAACCCAGGCAGCCCGACTGCAGGACAGGGCTAGGACATGAGAAACTCACAGGCTGATGATGAGATGATAGCTGTTTTTGTTTCTCAAAGATTCTCTCCACTCCACCACCCCTCCTGCCCACTTGTTTCTTGGATTCTGGATGGTTTTAGTCCGCAGTGAGTAGGCTCCTGTCAAGTGAGGTGTGTGACTGGACTGTTTAGTGTTGTCTGGATAAAAGATTTTCTTTGACAAGAGAAGATGGTATCTGAGAGGCACTGAATTTCCTAAGGCCTGGCCCTATCCCCCTGAATCACTGTATCTGAATTTTATTTTATTTTATTATTTTTATTTATTTATTTGACAGAGAGAGACACAGCGAGAGAGGGAGTACAAGCAGGGGGAGTGGGAGAGGGAGAAGCAGGCTTCCCGCCGAGCAGGGAGCCCAATGCGGGGCTCGATCCCAGGACCCTGGGATCATAATCTGAATGGAAGGCAGACGCTTAACGACTGAGCCACCCAGGTGCCCCCATATCTGAATTTTCATCTCCAACCTTCTATTAATTCACTTCTTCAAAGTAAGTATATTTGTATCTAGATCATGATCCCCCAGCAAAAGCAATTTAACAATTACAAAGATTGTAGAGTTTTGTGCAAAATGGAAATAAATATAAACACATTTAAAGCACCTCAAGTCCCCTCTTTTTCCATTCGGAATAAGGAATTACCATATGCTCTTCGCAGAGGTTTCTAGAAATGAAACCTCATACCAGTTCCAATTTGCTAAATGAAGCCACTTATTTTCTAAAATGCTATCCTTGCCATTTCATATATTTTTATTATATAAAAATGTCTTTTGTGTATTAGTATTTTTCAACCATAATTCTAGTATCTTTTCTATATTGCATTGTCTGCCCATGCAGAATTGAGCAGCAGTCCAAGTGCATAACAGAATCCTCCACCTAAATTTAGAAATTGGTAAATAAAAAAAACATAGGAGCCTCGAAGTCTGTGGCAGTACAGCTGATAATCTTTTTGGCTTTTAAACAAATGTAAATACTCTAAAACTTGCTCTTAGCAAGTAACTTCATAATTAGGTTAATGTAATAGCACTTTGTCCTTTTGTATCACATTTCAGTTAAAGACCTAGAAGGGATTTTAACAAATGCAAGGGCTTTTTACTTTGGTTCCTGTAGAAAAGGAGGGTTGGTTCATTATGCTCACATGATGGCCAGTCGCATCAGGGCCATTAGGGCTGGTGGGTTGGGCATGGATTACCACCACAGGCCAAATTCACCTGGTCTCAGCAAGACATATTATCTTGTACTTTCTGGGTCAGTCTTGGTATTACCTAGTAAAAATAACCCACAAACATACCAGTACAAGGAGGTTAATTTTCATACCTCCTAAGTCTTCACATCTATATGGCTGGGGTTTTGTCTTGACCTTAATAGATGCCTGCTTTGAGAATTCAGGCATGTCCATGAATATAGGATAATCTGTCAGAAGGTGGAATTCAGGTATTCAATCAGAGCAAACTGATACACAATGGAGGAGTGGGGCTGTATGGTGAAGAAGAAAACAAGGAGGGACAGGACTGCATGGGGTCTGTCTTAAATATTGATCTACCGTCTGGTATTAGGTCTCTGAATCTAGTGATGAACGAAACTACATGCAGAAATTGAGAAGCTGTTTTCATAGGGAGCATGGTCAAATGTTGGAGCATCAGGAGTGTTGCTTTGGTACCAGATGATAATGTGGGACTCGGAGTGGAAAGAGGGTTGACCTCCTCACTGCTGCACAGAATACACCTGGCACCTCCAGGGTTGCCTCCTCTGAAAGCATAGGAGACATCATCCTCAACATGGAACACCTTGGCCCAGGTGGCAGCCACAGCAATGAGACACAGTCAAGGTGTTTCTCACCATGGACACTGGTGATGGATCGGGACAGAAAGAGATGTTGGTAGATATTCTGATTAACTCTTGAATGCCTTTGAAGCACGTCTGGGGACTTTCAGGCAAACCAGAGTGAGGTTTTACAGGTGGCTGAAGTCTCACACAAGCAAGTTCTAGAAACAGGAGCTGGAGAAACTTGGGCTTTTACTCATATCCCGATTCTGTTATTTAAATTCATGGGCTTGTGAGGTCTGGAGAAACTCAGGCCTCATATAATAAAATTAATAGATCAGAAAAAAAACTACCTGATCATGCTTAACTCAGGCTTTTGGTTCATAAACAGAGCAAAGCAAGGTTGCTGTTAAAAGAAAAGTGACTGCATGTTTCAGATTTACTAGAACAGAACAGTACCACATTTCTTGTTCTGCACTGGTGGTCTTCCCAGTTCTTTGTGAGAAGCAGCTCCATAGGGGCTGGGCATAGCCAAGAAGTAGATGGCAAATCCCACTCCTGTTTGCTCTTCCCACAGGGACTAAATGAAGACCAGTTCTCAAGGTTCTGCACTAGCATTAGTGAATTGGGACATTCACTCTCTAGAAAGTAATTTATAACACACCAGAGGGTTTTATAAAAGCCTGGCCAAATGTAATCACAACTCCCTGTGCCTGTAGGTGCCCTGTTTGTCTGATTTCCCACTGATACACAGCCAAAAGAGAGTAAATTTGAACCCTAGCATCTGACCAATTCTTCCCAGGAAATGTCTTTCAAGTTTTCACTTTTATCTTAAAAAGGCTTGTAAAATTTTCATTCTACTCCATGATGTATTTGTTTTACTTTTGAGTAAAATTAGTGCTCCAGAAAAATGTTTATTTACTGCCTCAGTAGGACCCTCAGCACATCCCCATGAACCTCTGGTGATTTTTTTTTTCTTTCTTTCTTTCTTCCTTCCTTTCTTTCTTTCTTTCTTTCTTTCTTTCTTTCTTTCTTTCTTTCTTTCTCTCTTTCTTCTTTCTTTCTTTCTCTCTTTCTTTTTTCTTTCTTTCTTTCTTTCTTTCTTTCTTTCTTTCTTTCTTTCTTTCTTTCTTTCTACTTATTTTTATGTAGATTTTATGTGCCTACGTAAAATGTACATATATGTTTAAAAAATATATGTATCTATTTTTTAGTATAAGCATTTCATCAATAGTGCACAGTGGGGTCATTGCTGACAGCATAGGTACTTTATTGGTGGGGAGGGGCAGATTCCTCTGGAGGTCTCTGCAGACCCCTGGAGATGAGGAAAGTTGACAGGAGCAGTCCCTGACACACTGTCTGTCATGGGGTCTGGCCAAGCCATGGTCCACCTGGCAAGATGTTGGTAGTCATAATCTTCTGGAAGACCAGCTACTTGGTCTATAGCTCTTATGACGAATTTGACAGTGTAGATAGAAGTGGGCACCCAGGGCACCTGGGTGGCTCAGTCAGTTAAGTGTCTGCCTTCAGCTCAGGTCATGATCCCAGAGTCCTGGGATTGAGTCCTGCATCAGGCTCCCTGCTCAGTGGGGAGTCTACTTGTCACTCTGCCCCTCACCCTGCTCTTGTGCTCTCTCTCTCTCTCTCTCTCTCAAATAAATAAATAAATAAATAAATAAAATCTTTAAAAAGAAAGAAGAGGGCACCCAGGAGCAGGAACAAACAAAAGAAACAAGCAAGATAGAAAGCAGCCAAACTTTCTGACTTGACTAAAGAGGAAGAGCCTCAGGTATTCATTTGTGTGACAAAAGAGCTAGACTCTGACCAGCTGAATTTTTTTTTTAATTTTTTTATTGTTATGTTAATCCCCATACATTACATCATTAGTTTTAGATATAGTGTTCCCTGATTCATTGTTTGTGCATAACACCCAGTGCTCCATGCAGAACGTGCCCTCCTCAATACCCATCACCAGGCTAACCCATCCTCCCACCCCCCTCCCCTCTAGAACCCTCAGTTTGTTTTTCAGAGTCCATGGTCTCTCATGGTTCTTCTCCCCCTCCGATTTCCCCCCCTTCATTCTTCCCCTCCTGCTACATTCTTCTTCTTCTTTTTTTCTTTCTTAACATATATTGCATTATTTGTTTCAGAGGTACAGATCTGAGATTCAACAGTCTTGCACAATTCACAGCGCTTACCAGAACACATACCCTCCCCAGTGTCCATCACCCAGTCACCCCATCCCTCCCACCCCACCCCCCACTCCAGCAACCCTCAGTTTGTTTCCTGAGATTAAGAATTCCTCATATCAGTGATGACCAGCTGAATTTGATCTTAAAGTGTATTTGATGATAAGGGAGGTGCTGTAGGGACATTGTGAGAACCCTGGGAAAATAGTACATCAAAAATTAGATATAATATTTAAAGTATTTTATTTATTTCTCCAAGAACATTGCAATAGCTAAGAAAGAAAAGGAGAATCTATATACATGTGATGACAAAGCATTACTATGTTCATTTTTCTGTTTCTTTTTAGTGTGTATATAATATTCACTCTACCGGGAGCATAGTAACCATTTGGAATTCAGCTTTCTCAGCTAGCTGTACATCATCGATGTTTATTTCTTTGTTGCTAACCTGATTTTTTAAATGGAGAAGATGGGACCATGTCTCCTTGGGTTAGGGCATCTAGGAATGGGTACACAGAGGGTGTGGCGAGAGGAATCAGAAGAAGTTGGAGGAGCAGGTGGGAAGAGCAGAGAGACCGGGAGAATAAGTGGAACACTGGGGCATATGGTGCTCTTCAGATGCTTCATACATTTTATAATTTAAAATTAATAGTGATCACAGTGGTGCATTTCATGTAGCAACTTATAGTTTATCAGGTGCTTACATCTCTGATCCTCATGGGTCCTTGCGGACACTCAATTTACTTGTTTATTTCTTTGCAGATAAATTAAAAGAGGCTTATACTATCTGATATAAATTAATGATTTCACCCACTAATGAAATTTAAAAAAAATAATTTTCTGAATCCATTTATAAGACTTATCTGCTTTAGTGATTAAGCTAACTAGGATTAATGTAGTAAAGAATGATAATAAAACTGAATTTGTTGATCTTATGTTAGTCAACTTCATACATAATCTGAGTTGTGAACTTCCGATCGACTGTCAATTCCTAATTTTTCTTTTCTTCTCAACTTCCTCCAATGGATTCTTACCTAAATGTCAATGGAAAAGAGGAAAAAAGTATTATTCCTAAATATTTAAAAGCACACTCATATGCTGGGTCCTATGACTCATAAAATCAGTCTTGTTCCTATTCTCATTCAACCTGGATTGGGTTGCAAGGGAGAAATTTACCTTGTTTTTCTCTCTGCTATTTAATTGACAAAGGGAGAAAAAAATACCCTCAGAGCTGGATTCCAAAGCCAGGAAAAATGAAGTGGAGGAATCTTAACTTAGTGTTGTCTCCTTTCAACACTAACACACAAACACAGATCATGCATACGCATACCCCCTAACCCACATCATCCTTTAGCATAGGTGGGTAACTTGGGTAACAATCTCAGTTCTACCACTTGCTATCTGTTAACACAGTGACAGACTGGAGCCCTCTGGGCCTGTTTTCTCATTATTACAACTGGGAATAAATCACCAGGCTATTTTGTGCATTATGTAAAATGATGTGCTGGAAGCGCCTACAGTGGTCTCAACTCTGGCTGTGCAACTCCACACATTTGTAGAACTTGGGAATAACAACAGCAACAACAGCGGGTTTGAGAGTCTCTGGGCTGTAGGACACTGCTCAGCATGGAATTTCATCCGGTTCCTCTGGCAGGTGTGTTGCTTACCTAGGAGGAAAGCACAAAACAAACTACTTCACATAAAAACACTGGGACATCTAATGTGTTATATTTTCCAGGAAGGAAAAGAAGCAGACCTATTCTATTTCTGAACTCCACTGTGCAGGTAACTTAGACAAGTCTATCTTCCAGACTCAGGCTGTGTTTGGTATAATTCTCTTGAGAGCAGTCTGTTTTCCTTTGCGATGCTAAGCAGAGTGCTGCTGACCATCAAACCAAAAGAGTCTTATTTTCTTCATGGTTACCAGGGAAAGAAGTCCCAAAACTTCCCTTAGTAAACTGCTCCTGGGTTTAAGACTTACTGCCTGAAATGCCTCTTTTATGAAAATCTTGAATCTTGCTGTTGCTTTTGTCCAAGAACTCCCCATAGGTTAAAAACTTGAGAAGTTAATCAAATACATATCAGGCCTAGTGTTCTTTGGCCTAGTGTTCTCAAAGTAAGGTCCCTGGATCATCATTATCATCACCAGGGAATTTATTAGAAATGCAAGGTCTTGGGTGCCTTGGTGGCTCAGTCTGTTAAGCATCTGACTCTTGATTTCAGCTCAGGTCATGATCTCAGGGTTGTGAGATGGAACCCTATGTCAGGCTACACACTGTGTGTGGAGCCTGCTTAAGATTCTCCCCCCTCTCCCTCTGCCTCTCCTCCACTCACTTGGTCTCTCTCTCTCAAAAAAAAAAAAAAAAAAAAAAAAAAACTAAGTCTTTGGCCCTACCCCAGGCCTACTGAATAAAAATCATCGGGATTGAAGCTAACAATGTGTGTGTTTTACCTGCCTTCCAAGTGATTCTGATGCATGCTCATGTTTGAGAATCACTATTCTAATCTAGACAAATATGACAGGGATAACAATGGTAGCATTTTTATGGTACTCTCAAGTTTATCTCCTTGCTCCTCCCTTCTTGCCTTTGATGTTCAGGCAGATCTATGCCTGGCATTCATTGTGCTCATTAGGTTAATGGGTAGAGTTATGGAAGCAGAAGGATCAAAGAAAGAACTAGAGCAGTACTATTGACATTTTAGACTGGATAATTCTTTGTTTGGGGGGCCTGTCCTGTGCATTGTAGGATGCTTATCACTATCTCTGGCCTCTCTACCCACTAGATGTCATTAGCAACCCTCCCTCAAGTTGTAACAACCAAAAATGTCTCCAGATATTGCTAAATATTCCCTGGAAGACAAAATTGCCCCTAGTTGAGAACAAATGGTCTAAAACATTGGCTCTCAAATTTGGGTGCTATGGACTAAATTTTGTCCCACCAAAATTCATGTGTTGAAGCTCTAACCCCAATGTGCCTATATTTGGAGATAATTTTTTTTAGGAGATAATTAAGGTTAAATGAGCTCATAAGGGTGGGGCCCTAATCCAATAGGCTTGGTGGCCCTTTAAGAAAAGGAAGAGAGGGAAATGCTCTCTCTCCTCTGTAAGCGACTGAGGAGAGGTCATGTGAGGATCCAAGGATAGGATGGCCATCTGTAAACTGGGAAGAGAATCCTAATCTGAAACCAAACCCCTTGATCTTAGACTCTACACTGTGAGAAAATAACTTTCAGTTGTTTAAGCCTTCCACCCTATACTTTTGTAAGGTATGGCCGTCTGAGCAGACTAATACATTGGGTGAGTATCAGAATCATCTAAAAGAGCTAGTAAGACCAAAGAGGCCTAGGCTTGCTGAGGTAGAATAGGGCCTAGGCCTTTGTATTTTTCCCCATTTCCCCAGGTGATTCTGGTACCAACCAAAGTCTGAGAGCCATTGGCCTAGAACAACTCACAGAAGGAGATTAATCCAAAAGGGAGAGTGAAAGGGGTGTGAGGAGCAGGAGAGCCAAACACATTGGCAGGAATCTAGGGAGGATGCACTCAAGGAGAGACTCTACAGAGCAACTATCACATTAAGTGAAACTTCAAGGAGATCAGCAAAAAATCTGAGCATTTTGTTCTGTTTGTGGCAAGCATATGTACCTCTTTGAGAGATTTTGCTGAAGGCTTAAAATCCTTTTTGCTATTTTGGGATGATGTTGGATTTGTGTTTTTCTTTTTTTTTTTTTAAACTAGAACGTTTATTGTGTGACTAATCGATTTGTGTTTCTTTTTAATAAGACAACAAACTGAGCTTTTCCATGAGGGGTGTTATGATCTGACCATTGGTGCCCCTCAAATTCACCTGCTGAAGCCTTAACCCTTGATGTGGCTGTATTTGCAGATGGGGCCTCTGAAGAAGTTAAGGTTAATGGAGGTCATAACAGTGGGACCCTGCTCTGGTAGGATTAGTGTCCTTAAAAGAAGAGATACCACAGAGCTTGCTTTTACTCTCTTTCCTTATGCACACATACTGAAGAGTGGCTCTGTAAGGACATACAGAGAAGGTGGCCAACTACAAACCAGGAAGAAAGCTCACACTAGAATCCAGATTTACTGGGATCGTATACTTCTAGCCTACAGAACTGGGAGAAAATAATTGTCTTGTTTAAGCTACCCAGTCTATGGTATTGTGTTACGGCAGCTTCATCAGACAATCTAAGATAGACTTTTGGGTTGCACTAACTTATTTCAATTTGGTCTTATTAATCTCCTTTGTTTAAGTTTTTATCTAGCTCTCTAAAGTCAGTGTTTACTACTGCTCAGTGATTTCTGTCTCTAATTGCACAAAGCCTGGAAGATCATTTTAGATCCCTTTAGTTTCATCCACGTTCCATGCTGCTTCCTGCCTCTACTTGCTCTCCCCATCCCATTTATGCACAGCCTATTCAGAGGTAGATGTAAATTTATGTTTAATTTGCCTAATACAAATTCTAGGTTCTCTAATGCTTTCTCTTAGGAAGGGCTGAGTTGGACTTGCCTAAGTTCCTTTGGCTCTTCAAACAGCTCTTCCAATCCCCAGGAACTGACACACTTTAAGGACTTCTCTCTTGTTCTAAATTCTTTTTGCTCTCTTGCCCTCTGTCTTTTCTTGTCTGTCATCTCTGATGCAGCGTTCATACATCAGCTTGTAGGGTTGGCTCTGGCACCTTTAACAGCACTTAACAAAGATAACGTGGAAAGCAACATCATGACCACAAAAAGAGATATCATATACAGACACACTCATTTTCTTTTTCTTTTTTTTTTGTAATAATAGGGAATGAGGTCTTGTTTCAGAATTTCAGTTGAAGCAGTATTTCTGTGATTCTTAGCCTTAGTGCCATAAATGGGTAAAGACTGACTTTTCCAGCAGAGAACTATGTTATCATGAAGGTGAGAGAAGATTAAAAGAAAAATCAACACTACAGCCCTGCCACTCAAGTGTTTGTTGCTAGGGCCATCAAAGATTCCTGCTGCCAATTCTACTTAAGCATTCTCCACAGGTTGGCTCCCTTCCCTCCCTGAAGCAGACCTTCTCCTCTGCCACAGCTGCCTTTGATATGGGCTCAATTCCTGTCATTTGGCTGCTGGAGCAGGGGAAGCACCTTTAGCTCCCCTAGAAGTGCTGACAGTGCTTCCTCACAGAGATCTCCAGCCTTCCTCCCCTGGAGGTAGGGGGGCAAGTCCTATTCTGAACACATCTCAGAAGCAACACATGCAGGTCTTTGGATCACCATGCCAGATTGGGGACAGAGGCACAGGGTATTGCTTAAACTATCATCATGGCCTGCATCACAGCACCCACTGAAGGAACCTGGCCCCAGGTAACAGCGAGGTGAGTGACAGTGCCATGGGGTACAAGACAGACTGCCTAGTCTATCCCATGGAGGACATACTAACTCTCAAGACTGACATGGGGCTTTTAGGATTTGCCTTCTCAGATGAGTGTTACCTCTTTTGTAGAGTCTGTTCTCTTTAAGATCATGTAGATCCCAACAATCTCACATGGAAAGCATCATTCCAAGTTTACAAAGAAAACAGATTTAGGCAGGTTTTATTACTTGCTCAGATATCCAGAACTAGTAAATTGTGGGGTTAACATTGAAACTCAATTCTGTCAGACCCTAAAATCTATTTACCTTTCCTGAAAACAAAAATGGAACAGGTATTTTTAACAACCTAAAATGTTAATGGGGCACCCCCACTCCCCAACTTCTTCTCCAGACCATATCAGCCTTGGGATGGGTAATACCACTGTAACTATAACCACACTACAAACGTTATTACTCTAAACCTTGACCTAGGCTCTGTTGAGAGTCTTCCTTCCCCTCATTTTCCCCTAATTATTTCTAGGCATTCTTAAGAAGGATCACAAACATAGTTTTCTTGAATCCCATTAGAATCTACCATTTTCCATTCTTGTGTTCCAGTGGTAATGTCTTCTTCCCAGGCCTCTGATTGACACGTGGCCATATTGGAATCCATCGCTGTCCTAGTACATCAGTACCACCAATGCCTGCTGAAAATGACATCTTCTTCAGTCTAATCCCCCCAGATGTTTGGGATGTTAGGTCTTCTTGGAACTCCAGAGAGTGTGAAGAGACGTCTTAGAGAAAAGGTGCCTGGTACCCACCTATAGATACTGTGTGCCCAAGAAAAACTAGAAAGGGGACTGTGCTTCCAATATTTGAAGTTCAAGCAAATAATCTTTTAGAATTTTTTGTTCCCTTCTTTCTCCGAGCCATCTCTTCCGAGGACTCAAACATAAGACCATGGATTCAGGGCCAAAGGTCAAGGTTATATGGTGCCTTTGGGTATTATTAAAAAAAACAACTTTTTCTTAAGAAACTATATTTCTGCTGGTTACAATACTGTCCTAATAACCTGTTTTTGGAGGAACGAGAGAGACTCTTTACTGACATATAGCAGGAGATTATTATAATACTTACACAAATTTATGGTTTCCATACTATCTCTGGTGGCCTGTGTTTAGCTTACATGCATGCAAAATGGATCTAGTATGTTAAAAACAAAATACAACCATAGATCAGTGAGGCATACAGCCTAGGACTAGCAGCCAAAAAATCTGTGTTCTGGACCTAGCTTTGTCACCCACAAGCTGAGCAGCATTGGATAAGTCATTTAATTTCATGGGTCTTCAACCTGCTCATCTGTAAAACATCAGTAATAGTATCCTCCCTACCTTTCAAAGTTTTATGTGGATCAAATGAGATGAAGGATGATTAAGAATGTTGGACACATGAAGGGAGCATCAAATGACAACTAAAGCAACCATGAATGCTAGGCATGGGTGCAGTGTGTGATCATGAATGGAAGTTATCCTGGCAAGGAAAAGCTTTTTTAAGGCTTAAGGATATACTGGAAAGGGAACTTTCTGTATCTACCATACCACAGCCCTTCAAATTTTCCCTCCTACTCTAAGAAGGGGGAATGTTGGAATATATGAATGCTGTCAATGACCAGAAATCTATGTGAGAAGTTAAAACTGCAGGGGGCAGATGGCAGTTTGCTCTCCCTCTAGGCCAGAACTCAGGGTATTTGATTCAAACTTCTCAGAATATGGATGACGTTAAGCTTTTCCTTTCCAAATAATGTGTGACTTAGATTCACCAATGATTTCCTAACTCTGTGTTTTTGTTTTGGCTTGATTTTTTTAGACTCAGTTTCCTCCTTTTAAAATACCTCTGGGATATATTTTTCTTTTTTTGAATTAAGACAAACCAACACTTCTTTTTTTTTTTTTTTTTTTTAAAGATTTTATTTATTTATTTGACAGAGAGAGAGACAGCTAGAGAGGGAACACAAGCAGGGGGAGTGGGAGAGGGAGAAGCAGGCTCCCCGCCGAGCAGGGAGCCCTTTGCCGGCCTCGATCCCAGGACTCTGGGATCATGACCTGAGCCGAAGGCAGACGCTTAACGACTGAGCCACCCAGGCGCCCCCCAAACTAACACTTCTTGGTTTTTAAAAAAACATTTTGAGATGATTCCTTGAGATAACTGAAGGTGCCCCGGAGTGACACAACCTCAGGCCTGGAAATGACTGTAGTAAAGCAATGTCACTGACTATCAGCAAATGCCAGGTCACACTTCAAATGAAGAGAGACAAAGGGTGAATCATGAGGAACATAGCCATGATGGCTGTTTTTCAGCCCAGTCCAGATTAGCTCGATCACTGGCTTCCACAGGCTGGGACTGCTGACCCACTACACTTAGAGGAACAAATAAAAGGGCCCAGCGTCACACAACTAGGACATTACCCTCCAGTAAAAATTTTTCAGTGGCTTCTGGGTCTTGGGTGTTGGAGCAGGATGTCACTGAAGCCATATTATTCTTCACTGGTAGGAAAGGCACTACTTACACAGGACTGTGGTTTGATGTGTTATTGTTCAAATCCACTGTTGTTGTTGTTGTTGTTGTTGTTGTTTTAGTAGCTGCTGAAGTAGCCCTAAAACTTGGACACATTGCCTCTGTGTGAAGCACCACACTAGGCAGTCTGAGATTCAAGTCCTGGCTAGGACTCCTGAGTGATTTCACACAAGTCCCGAAATTACTATGAGTTTCATTTCCTCATCTGTAAAAAATGGTTCATGCAAACCACCTTCCTGTTGTGAATTTTAAATGAGACAATCTATGCAGAGTGTCTTGTATAGTGCTTGGCTCTGAATAGCCAGTTGAAGAATGGGACTGATTATTAGAGGAAGAGTAAGTATCTAAGAGACAGGAAGTGTGGGATCTATGTCTAGTTCAATCTCTGATGAGTTTTGTGAGTTTAGACAAGTCGTTTAGCTCCTCTGTGCTTCAATTTGCCCATCTGTCAAATTGTCAACTGGTATTTGATGGTTTACGTATCATGGCTGAGGGTACAATTGTCTTGCAAATATTAGGAAATTATAGAAAATATTTTGAAAAGTTAAAATGACCATACAAATATATATTAGGCACATTAAAAAATAATTAGCATGCCTATATCCTCAGAAATTTCCAGATTCTAAGGTGTCTTTATTTGGAAAGTGGTGAGTCCATCTTGATTACGGTAGCATATTAAAAATGATAGATATCTTGCACGAGAACCACACAAAAATTTCACAGAGTTCGTGGACTGCCCCTAGTACATTCCACTAAGGACATGAAGATGAATGCCAAGGAGGATTTTTTTTTTTTAATCTTTCCTTCTTCCCCTTCCTCCACTCTGAAACAATCATCAATTACCCTTATCCACCGGCACCATCTCATCTAAGTTCATTTTCAAGATGAAGTTTCCTCGTTGGATGGTGGCTGTCCAATCCTCCTTCTGTCCATCACTGACTGCCTCAGAGCTGTCCCTGGATTGACAGTTTGAGAGCGAATCAATAATAATTATCTGGCTGCAGCCATGGTGAGCTGTGTAATTCTGCCATGGGACAGCATTGTGCAAACAGAGCTGCATCTCCGGCTGCAGGTTTAAATATGCAGGCTGGGCTGTCCATTTAGGTGTGCTGATCATGTGATTACCGGGAGGTAGTGCTTCTTCCCCCCGCTGCATTAAAACCCTTTCAAATGATACACTCACCTTCTGGGACTCGCTGCTGGCTAGCAGTGCACTATGTAAAACACTGCCTTCAGGCCCTGGAACATAAATCAGTGATTTAAAGGCACAGCCTTAGGAGAGGAGACACACTTTGCTTGGGGAATGTGTAAGCACAAATAAAAGAATGAGATCTCAGATAGGTTTGGGTCTATATTTATTTTACCTTGTCCTAGCCAAAGAAGATAATTGCTTTCTGAAATTATTTGTATCTCAGTTTAAAGATTAGAGTTAGTTCTATTTTAAAATTTTGTTGGTTTGAGAGGTACAGATTTGTCATTTCCCATTTGAACAAGAAAATGTTGGCTTTACTAAGTTGAATATAACTTGTTTTCTTTAAAGCAACTTTAGCATGCTTAGGTAGAAGATGTTGCTGGTTGCTAGTGTAGTTACTCTTGTGAACAGGCAATCACATTTTATTGCTCTTATTTGGGATATTTGAATATTGAAGGCTGTGGGATTTCCTTGGTGTTATTTTCTGGGAATCTCTTTCTGTCAAGAAATTAGAAGTGGGAGTCACCTGGGTGGCTCAGTCGGTTAAGCGTCTGCCTTTGGCACAAGTCATGATCCCAGGGTCCTGGGGTTGAGTCCTGTATCAGGCTCCCTGCTCAGCGGGGAGCCTGCTTCTCCTTTTCCCTCTGCTGCTCCCCCTGCTTGTGCTCTCTTGCTCTCTCTCTCTCAAATACATAAAATCTTTAAAAAAAGAAATTAGAAGAGGGGAAGCTCTCGGGGGGCATAATCAATTTTCTAGCAGAACTCAATGAGAGGTGAGCATACAACTAAAATGGAGTAATCATAAATTTCTGGGAGTAGGGATTTTACATTTAGAACAGATAGGTTCAGAAAATAATTTATATGTCATTAGCAAATGATGGGAAACAGATGGAAATGGTGTGTTCCACAGCTATATTAACTATGCTGTTTTAATTTTTATATATTTATATGCATACAGATACATATTTATAATTTTTGAAGTAAAATGACAAAATTTTAGCATTTGTTTTATGCACTTCTATTTGGTGGGATTCTTCCATTATTCTCTATTTTATTTTAATGTAAAAAATCTTTTTAAAAAGTTAGAAAAATGGTATAGGGTTTATTGGGTAAGTAGTAAGTTTCTCATGGTTGGATGTAATCAAACTGAAGGAGAGTTACTAAGCAAAGACTTTATGTAGGTCATTTAAAAATCAGGCGGTTGCTAGGAAACATGTAAGATCTCTTCTGACTCTAAGACTGTAGCATGATTCTCCAGGTTTATAGGTGGAAGAGATGTAGGCAGCTCGGGTTACTGGGGAGGAAGTCACTACAAAGTCTTACATCTTAGTTGTGCTGCACTTTGTCTATAGTTACGGAGCTAGGCACCATTAACAGTTCTTTAACTCATCATTGCTTTATCTCCTTCAGCTATTTTTGCTGGTTCTATAGTTCCTTAGTAGTAAAAGACTTTCTTGAAAAATAGCAGGCATAAAGTTGATTAAAGGGAGCTTAGCTCTACCTTAGAACTGCTAACAGGATCAAAGATGAGTGGGGAATGGAGACGCTGATAAAATAGAAAATTTTTCTTCCTCCTATTCTTCCTCCCCTGCTTTTTCCCTCCCTTCCTTTCTTTCTTTTTTCATTCAATCAGCTAACCAAACCATCTACCTTATTAATTACCCTCTACTTGCAGGCACATTTATGAACCAGATCAGGATCTTGTCATTTGAGAATGTGCAGACTACCAAGGGAAAGAAGACATGGAGATATATATTATAGCCCCATAACATGGGGGTGGGGGAGAAGTACTAATTGTCAAGCAAAACTACAGAGAAAGTGGCAAAGGGTTTTGGAAACTGGACAGAAGATTTCTTGCTAGGGGATCATATTTTAGCTAAACCATCCTGTGATCAAAGTGTCTACCTGCTGTTTTGCAATGCATTAATTAACTGTTAAGAAACCAGGGAGCCAATTAAAAGACTTTGGAAAAATAAAACTGTTAAGAAACCAGAGAGCCAATTAAAAGACTTTGGCAAAAAAAAAATGGTGGGTTAAAAAAATTATAAAAGCATAAATATTGGGCATAATGAGAACAATTTTCGATGATCAGGAATAATTTTAAATGATCAGGAAAAAGGCTATAGAAATAGAAATCACATAATAAAATCTTGGAAGTCAATAAGGAAAATTATGTATTTTCATATAGAACAATATTCTTTGAGATTTGCAGACTCTCTGCTATTGAGTTGAATGGCAGAACTGTTATTCTATTTTAATTTGTCAAACTAATACTTTTAAACCTCACCTCCTCCATGAAGACCTCCAGAGTTCTTATCCTTACAGTGCAGGCTTCCTCTCAACTCTTGAAGCCTCTACTGTTTGTACATTCATTTGACCTCTAGCACTCGCTGTCTTGTATGGTACAGAAGGTCTTTTCAGGTGAGCAAGATACATTACTTTTATCTGGAGAAGCATGAATGTGGGCATGCCCACCAGAACCATACTCATCAGGAAGATTAACATATTCCTTGAATTGGTGTGGTAATAAACTTCCAAACAAAATTGAGAATGTCTTTAACTGAGGGGGGCTGCTTTGTGGGACCCATAGTAGTTTGGCTAATTATCAAGAAATTTCATGCAAAGTAACTTTCATTATGGTGAGAAACTACCAAAATCAGTTGTGGCTACAAGAGTAGTATTAGCAAGATTTAACTTGTCTCTGGCTCTTTCTGCTGGCTTCCCTTCAGTCCCTCCCTCACTTCTCCTGGGTAAGGGGAAGAGAGGAGCAAGTGGCGTGCAGGTGGGAGGAGGGCCTATCACTGGAGTTAGATTACTCTGAGCCTGTGAAACAGCCAGCCAAGGCAGCCTATTCAATTTATTGTGAAGAGAAGAAAGGAATATAGAAAATAGTTAATTGGAGAAGTTGGGACAAGGGTTCACTAGGAGACAGCAGGAGCAGGTGTGGCCTTGTAGGAAATGCTGGGTAGGCAGCTGGCCCAAGAAATGGAGTTGGCCTGGGGGTGGTCAAGGTATTTGACATAGAAGCAGAACCAACATTGGTACTGAGCACAAAAAGTGACATGATACCAGGGCCGGCCTCATGTGCATGTAACCCATGCAATTGCACAGGCCCTGTACTTAGAAGGGCCCCTTGCTTGGTTTAATGAGATGTGGTCTTAACACTCTTCGGAATTTTTGAACACAGTTTCCCACAGTATCATTGTGCACTGGACCCTGAAAATTATGTAGCCAGTCCTACCTGATACAGCGTGCATTTGTTAATGCACAAAGATGTCTCAGGTAGACAGTGACAAAGGGTATTCATAATGTTTTGGGAGGGAAAACTGGCTATCTAGACCAATAGAGACCATGTCCTCTGGGTTTGATCTCTCCCATGGAATTCAATACCTTTAAGAGTAGGGCCTGCTCCTAAATCATATTCGTAATTTCCACTGTATATATCTTAATGTGATGCAAGGCCCAATGAATATGTTGATTGATTGATCAAAGAACCATATCCTGTTAGCATTTTTAGATGACAAAAATCTCTACATATACACACAGAATGAGTTAATCTTTACATCTTGATGTTTATGTAGGGAGGATCACTATGAGCTTTTAGGGTAGGACTTTGTCATCCTATGTCCCTGAGAGGAGCAGGGAATGGACTCTTGGGGCCAATGGACTAGCCCTTGTGGCATATTTAATGGCTAAAAGAGTTCACCTTGGTGACTGATAACCTGGCTTTGAAGCCTGGCTCTCCTGCTAACTCACTGTATAAATGGGAGTATGTTATTAACCTCTCTCTGCCTTAGCTTCCTCATATATAGATTGGGAATAATCACTGTAACTGTCTCACAGAGTTGTTGTGAAGATTAATGAAATGATGCATGTTTTTACACTAGTAGAGTGCCCAAGACAAAAAAAAAGTACTGGGTAAATATTCATTATAATGATAATTCTCAGGAAAAAAAATAAGGGGAACAAAAGGTTTCTTAGCTAGTGAAGCATTCCCCAGGTGGACAGGCAATTCATGGGAGCAGAGAATAGGGATACTTTGATTTAACCTCAAGGCACTGCTCAGAGTCAGGGGGAATCTTCTTCAAGTGTCCTCTAGGACTTGGCCCATATTTCTTGAAGGAAGGTACCATAAAAGTGAGAAGAGCAATTTTGCCTTTTGGAGGCCAGAAGATGAACTATGATTCTGACAGCCTTGTAGCGACAGAATGGTGGCACTGCAGGAGCCACGGTGTTGGTGGCAAAATTGGCTGTGGCAGGAGGGAGATGGCGGGGACTAGCTGCAGCAGCAAAGGCATGCATAATGTGATTGGCCCTGGATCTTAGGGAACTTAATCCAGTTTCTTTGTTCATAACTTTCTTCATTGGTAAAACAGAAATAATAAAAGTGCCTACCAATATAAGTATTGCAAGGATTCACCGAATTGAGATGATTAAATGAGATAGTATATGTCAAGCAGTGAGCACAGCAGCTGTTCTTGTCCTTAGCATTTCTGTAGACAGTAGTGTGGAGAGCAGGGGAGAAGAACAATGGCAACATTAATCCCAGTACCAAGGCCAAGTTCTGGCCCAGAGCAAGAGTCAGAATTGAGAACAAATCTCGGATCAATCACTGTGTGACTGCAAGCAACTTACTAAACTTCTCTGAACTTGTTTTTGTTTTCAAAACATGATAAATGAAGTTCAATGGCACCTACGTTACAGAGTTGTCCTAAAGATCAATGGAGAGAATGTAAACCAGAGGCCCTTTCTGGGCTCTAAGAAATATAAAAATCTCCCACATGTCATGCTAATTATCATTTTGGAGACAATCGGACAGGTATTGTTTCCTCCACTTCCTAGATGAGGAACTGAGTCTGGAGGCATTAGATAATTTTCTCAGAATCAATGACAGGTAAAGGACATAGCTAGGACTTGGAATCCTTTTTTTCTGAGACCAAACCTCTATCCTCTTTTCAATTTTAAAGCCTTGAAACCCCTTTCTTATATTAAATTGTCACCCAAATCCAACATATACAACATATCAAGAAGAAGCTATTTCCCTGCCTCTTCCTAATCCTGTCATCACCGTGCCCCGCCGCCCTTTCAGGACTCTGAGGAACACAGTTTGCAAACCTTTGCCTTCTGCAGGGAGACTTCCACTCTGCCACCCTCACTCATCCTAGCCCTTGAGGTCAGATATCAATCATATCTGGCAGGAGGCTGAACCAGGAGACCCTGAGGGCCTCTGGTTCTGGTCCTCATCACTTGAGAGTTCAAGACAATACACACAGGTCACGTTGGGGGTTGTAGAAATGCATGGCTGAGATCCGAGCCGCTGCGGGTGATGCTGTCTATGACTCCGGAAAGCCTTGGAAGCTATTTGGCATTGGTACCACTTGTGCCTCTTGACTTTCTAGTGAGCTGTGATTCTTTCTGTTTCTAGGGCAAATGGAGAACCAGGAGAATTATTGCCTGGTAAGCAATCAGAAAAGAAACCAGGGTTCGGAAATAGCTTAGTGCTTCCAAGGTTTGTGGGAAAAAAAATCCTAGCCAGGCAAATAGCTCAAGGTCAGGATGTGGGCATCTAGCATTTCTCACTGCAGGGCTGGAGGCCTGTAGAATCAGGAAGGTTTTGTGTGCTCGGTCGTGGCTTTAGTGACAGCAGTGCTGTGAAAGCTCAGACCTTGACCATAAAAAAAGCAGATTTCTTGGCTTCTGAAACTATATCCATTTCTGGAAACTTATTAAGCATAGGCAAAAGCATTCCCTGAGATCAGCAACCTTCTGCTAGAATACAATGGGGGAGAGAGATTTTAGGAGAGCCTGGTGTAAGTCCCCTGAAGTTTGCTGGTTTTCACCCAGAGCCTAGTGCAGAGTGTTGGGAAGGTGTGAGGCCTGCTTGAGGAATCCACATTGGCAGGTCATAAAAGGGGACTTGTTAAGAAGAGCAGGGTAACCCTTGCTTCATCTTAGTTCTCTGTTACCTTGGTGAGGACATAAGAGAACCCATTAGTTTCTGAGGCTCTACATGCAGGAAGATGGAGTTGGAGGCAGGAATCATAGGGTTGCCCAGGTGGGCTCCAGGCCAAGAGAGGGGGCACCCAACCAGGGAGTATAATTGAAAAAAGGGGGACCAGGGGACGTGCTGCTTCTCCAGAGGTCCTCAATAAAGAGAGGGCCCCAGGAAAGCCTGTAGGTAATCATGTGCACCCTCTAAATGGAGACCAGCATAGAGCAGAGGCCCCCAGTGCCAGATGGAAGTAGGCTGAGCAAGGGATGCAAGGGAAGTTCCCAGGGTACAGGTTTAGGGAGGTCCTCCCTCCAGGGTTGAGCAAGTGCAGGCTTAGTGCCTCCCTTGTCTCACCCTAGTCCTGACCCTGTGGGCCTGGGTGCACCGGAGATTTCTGTTTCTCCTAGCCCCTTTCCTGCTCCTACACAGGCTGGAGCCTCAGGGAGGAGAATGGGACTTGAGAACTAATGTCTCTCCCTCCTGCCTCCTCCTGGAGCCACACTTCTAGTCTGTATAGACGGGAGCTTCAAACTAGATTTGAGGGAGGAGGTTTAAGCAGACTTGCATTATATTTAAGTAACTGAAGGGGTCTGAATAATTGTGGTTTGGGCTAGGATGTCATCAAAGGAACCACTATCAAACAAAGAATGGGAGCATTGATATCACACAATTGAAAGAATATTAAACAAAGGCAAGTTTATATAACAACTTATTGAGACTCTTCAAAAAAGTGGTTGCCTAAACCAGTGTCTCTGAAGAGGGAGGCAAGGGAAGGTGGAGTGGAAAAGGGGGTGAGGGGTAAGACTCGAAATTACCTGCTCTTCAAAATTAGTGGTTCTGTGGAGGGGACCGGGTGACCGACAAGCCTAGCTCTGACACCATCTGTAGCTGTGGAATGCAGGCAAAGGACTCAGGTCTTCATTTTGTGGCTCGAAAATAGGAGTAAGGATACTGGCTCTTACTCCACAGTGCTATCATGACACTAAAATGACAGCACCTGGAATTAGGCTTAGCACCCAAAAGAGTCAATAAATATTAGCTGTCTCCCTTGGCCTTACCTCTGTTTCACTGGAGGAGTGGACCTTCCACAGTGCACACATGTAAGTGTGTGTGCATGTGCGTCAGGGGTGTGTGTGCTGGAGGGCAAACTGACTGAGAGGTAATTTTGGAAAATACAGGACTGGGGGAGGAGGTACTCTAAAGATAAAAACAACAACACGCTGCCAGTGCGTACAGAAATATAAGATTACAAAGTCAAGGAGCCTTTGAACAGAGTGCTTAAGTTTAAGTGTCACTGAAACTGCGGCAGCCCTGTGGAACCTTACAGAAGTTATGTTGGGCACATAAAACAGTGTGTTACTCTCTCCAGTCATAGTAAACCCATGGACCCAAAGATGGTATATAGATAAAAAAAATAAGCATTTTTTAAGATGATCGGACATAACTATGAAGGTCAGAAATGGAACTAGTTCTTAACGGAAATTTCTGATGCGTCCAGTAGAAATCTTATTATTATTATTATTATTTAAGATTTTATTTATTTGCGAGAGAGAGAATGAGAGACAGAGAGCATGAGAGGGAGGAGGGTCAGAGGGAGAAGCAGACTCCCTGCTGAGCAGGGAGCCCGATGCAGGACTCGATCCCGGGACTCCAGGATCATGACCTGAGCTGAAGGCAGTCGCTTAACCAACTGAGCCACCCAGGTGCCCCTATTTTTGAAGTTAATATTATGAAAAAGAACCTTATCCCCTATGAGGCCGCTGTCAAAGAAACTGTTAGGGGTAAATTTTTGGGCTTAGTATCCTAAAGAATGGCCCCTCGTGGTATTTTTTGAAAATGTTCTAATGAAATTCTAGGTTTTCTTTGTGCTTTTCCAGATTTCTGGAGGAAAATATCTCCTGCATTTAAACAATTGTGTTTGCTCTTCATAAGTAAAGGGGAAAAAATTAAAAGAAAATAGCCAGAAGCATTTTAATAATACTCAGAATATTATGAGGAATGACCACACGAACCAGGTTGATTGATGTATAAAACAAATCACGTTTTGATTGATGTAATGTTATGAAAAGACAAATCATTTTGTTTACATTAACAGAGAATTTTAGATTTGAAATTGAAGTTTAGATTTGGAATTACCCCCATGTTTTTCTCTCTTTCCTTCCTTTTTGGGGAAATGGTAGTTACTGTATTGGTCTTTGTTGGCAATCCAATACTTTCCTCATTATCATAATAATGGTATTTATGCTGTGGTATCAGTAGATGTTTCTCCTGGTGAAGATTTCATTTTAAAGCTCTTTGTTCAGACATTTTAAATCCAGCCATAAATATTTCTAAATATTTTCAGGATATCCCAAATTACCAACAATCTATCTGTATTATAATCAGAGAAGTTGTGTATGTTTTATATAGGTATATATATGTGCCATGAATTAACACCAAGCTCAAAATCTAATGAATGCATGAGTGATATCAGAAGCACTTTCTATACTATTTCTTTCCTAGGATATGATTGGGAGTGGGACCTCTTGACTTAGTACACAAACAGAGGAGATGGGGAAGAGAAGTGCTGGCATTTTACACAGTTTATCTTCCATTATTGTATTTAATTTTTAAAAGGACATCAGGATCCTTTGAGAATTCTATCACTGCCTGAAATTCTGCTACCAATTCCACATTTTATTTCAAGTTGATATAGTGATAAAATTTCATATGCCTTAAAACAAAATAATATTGAAAACTTATAAGGACAAACATCCCTTGATAAATGGAAGAGAAATATTCCTGGGAAAAATGTCTATATGTTTAACTCTTTAAAAACACCATTATTATAGTAACTAGATACAGTTCTTTCTAACACAATTCCAGAGATCAGGGATGGAAGACATCTCCTGGGATTAATACATTTATGCATAGGGAAGAGGTCATGGTTGTTGGGGTAGGGACAGCAAACTGGTAACTTGCATAGGTGGGTGTTTTTGGAGAGAGGAGATTCCTCTAATATGTACTGAAGTCTTAATAGTTTGGAGCCAGCATGGTCTTCCACATTCCTCCCACTCAGCAAACATCTTTGTCCAAATCATACATCAATTCATGCTTGGTGGCTCCAATGTTGTATACTCCTGGGAAAATAGTAACATGGAAGGAAACGTTTGCAAACATTTATTCATCTCCATGGCTCAGTCTAGTTAAGGGGGAGAAATACCTCCTACACCAAGTGGATGTTTTTGCAACTGCCAATGAAAACTTAATTCCAGAGCAGACCAAAACACAGCATATTTCCTGACATGGATCTCTCGGCCTTTTTCACCCACTTCTTAGAAATTCTATCCCTACCAGGCACAAATGCATTTCTTTTAAAGATTTGTAATGTTGAACTGAACAATTGCCTGCACTCTTCAAACTCTAATCCTCTCTTTTTCAAACCAACACCACTGGTGGCTATCAGTTGTCAAGAAGCTGATGGGCACAACACATAGTTCATGCTCGTGTTTATGCATTGTACTTGAGAGAACAGGCCTTCTGTGGATACCATATCTTAAATTAGTCACTGGCATCTTGACTGTGGCTTTTGTTCTTCTAGGTATTGGTTTGATAAAATTTACCAGGAAATAAATTATTAAAACATCTGGCTAGATCAACTAGAAAGTATATAAATGAACTATAGAAGACAACACTCAAGAATTTATGACATTTCAGCCCTATTACAACTTTCCTGTTGTTTTAACCACCTGGATGTGAGATGCTCTGGGCTATTAGAATCGATCAATGAGGCAGGTAGGGGAGCAGACTTAGTTGCTTATGGCATAATAATTAGTAATATAGAAGCTCCACCGGCCTGCAGGAGGCCTGCATCCAACATCCCACTTCTCTTTGGTGTAATTCTCTCATATTTTGCGACTGTAGTCTTCTCTTTGGTGCAGACTTGGTAACCTTTTTGGCCAGAACTCCATGAGCCTTTCAAGGTGGAATGTACTTTAGAGGAAGGGCTTCTTCCTAACAGGGTAAAGCCTATTCTGATCGCTGGGTTCTGATCTTTTCAAAAATGGTTGTAGCAGTGAACTCTTCAGGAACCAAACACCCTGGGTGATCTGAAAGTGTGCTTTACCTACGTAAGGAAAAAAAGAAGTCTTCCATTCACTCTTAACAGCAGGCATATTAATATGCTGATGTTCTATCAAAACTTCGTTCTGGGGTGCCTGGGTGGCTCAGTTGGTTGAGCATCTGACTCGTAGTTCTGGCTCAGATCATGATCTCATAGGTCATGGGATAGAGCCCTACTTTAGGCTCTGTGCTCAGTGAGGAGTCTGCTTGAAGACTCTCCCTCTGCCCCTTCCCCTACTTGCTTGCTCTCCCAAATAAATAAAGACATTTTTAAAAAGATTTTATTTATTTATTTATTTGACAGAGAGATCACAAGCAGGGGGGAGTGGCAGAGGAAGAGGAAGAAGCAGGCTCCCAGGTGAGCAGGGAGCCTGATGTGGGGCTTGATCCCGGGACCCTGGGATCATGACCTGTGCTGAAGGCAGATGCTTAACTGACTGAGCCACCCAGATGCCCCAAATAAATAAATCTTAAAAAAAAAACAAAAACAACAACAAAAAAAACTTCACTCTAACTCTCCTTTTAATAAAGTAAAATTACTATTTGTTCCTTATTGTCTTGTGGAAAAGCTCCACGATTGTCACTTTTGTGGACTTTTCATTGGGCATTGACTGGAGACTAAGTTACAAAAACTCTAACAGAGATGCCCAGCTAGCAATGCTCATACAGATTTATACTTTGAAAACTTTATCAGAATCATGCCTGCAGGAAAAATCTTTTGAAAGGCAATTAATAATCTAAAGTATTATAAAGCATAGTTGCATTTTAGCTGCTATTTAAATTTATATCTAATGATGATTTCCTTCTCACCTTAATAAATAGAATTAACAATTCACATTAACATAGTATAGCCTCTTAAAGGTCCTACAGCAAAGAAATCTATTAAATTCTGTGTATCCCAGTGTTTCCCAAAGTTTTTGACTATGGAAAAATTTTGGTTCATTTGACTCGTATGTATATTCCAAGGACATGGATGTTCCGTAAAACACGATGTGGGAAATACCAATCTAAAGTGATTATTAATTAAAAAAAAAAAGGATGTGTTTGATGCTGTCCGTGTGAGGGTGTGATACCACTTATACCTGAAGTTGACACCTTAATGAACAGTAACTGCACTGCAAATCCTCAACAGAGTCCTCCAACTCTCTGAAATTTGCCTTCTATAAAAAACACAAAAGAAACTATTTTTAGACAAGACATATCTCTAAGAGTTCTTGTTTCTTTTTTTTTTTAAGATTTTATTTATTTATTTGAGAGAGAGAGCAAGAGAGATCACAGAGGGAGAGGGAGAAGCAGACTCGACGTTGAGCAGAGAGCCCAATGCAGGGCTTGATCCCAGGACCCTGAGATCATGACCTGAACTGAAGGCAGACACTTAACTGACTGAGCCACCCAGGTACTCCAAGTATTCTTGTTTCTGATAGATTGAGCACTTACATCATTGAGCTGTATTAATTTTAAAAATGCACAGACATGTGGTAGGCAAATCTAATCACTATATAAATATCAATTACTTGGTCCTTTGAACAACACTGAGGTAGATATGATCCTATCCCATTTTGAGATGAGGGATTAAAACATGGAGAGAGTAGATAACTTGCCTAGGTGAAGATAGTAGATGATAAAGCTGGTTTTTGACTCCATGCAGCTGAAAAACAGTCAGCTGGTGGTCATGCAGCTGAAAAACTGGTGCTGGTGGTCTTGACCTTTTCCTCAGATAAAGGAAGTTTTCACACAGGTTTTCCTCTCTCCCACATTCACACTGACCTGGGTCTCTGAGATGGGGAGGAGCAAGTCAGCAGCCTTCCAGAATAAGAGAAGGAAGGTCAGTGAATGGGACTCAGCACAGACCCCCACATCTCTCACCTGATGGAGTTGAATTCTAATATGATGGTAACTTTTACCAGGTTTTCTTATCTTATTTTTTCCCATGGCATTTACATATGGATCACGTTTGGCCTCTTTATATTCAATTAGAGAGACAGGGAGTCTGAGTGTCTGGGAATAAGACTCATTGAGCCAAGTTTTGTCACTAAGTGGGTGGCCTAATACAAGCCACTTTCCTCTCTGAGCCTTAGTTCCCTTATCTGCAAAATAGGAAAATTGAGCTAAGGCACTTCCAAGACTTTGTCTAACCTTATAATTATATACATGGCATTTATTTTAAAATTGCTTTTTTCATTAAAGGTGTTAAGAACTCGAAGATTGGAGTTACTGAGCGATGTGTCTTTTCCTGTGTGTTAATGCTTATATTCTCTGGAGTGGATTGGAGAATTCCATGATTAAGGAAATGCCTTGAATGGGGAGACTGTGATGACTCGGAAGGTCCCTTTTCCCTCCCGTTTTACAAATAAGCTTCTCCATAGCTTTGTATCTATTCAAGACAAATGCCAATCTAGGATCATTCAGGATAAGTCCTAGTCTAGGACCCTCACCCCCAAGTGTTGTGAGCCCATGAACAAAGGGCTATTTTATTCATCGATATATTTTCAATAGTATTTAGCACATAGTAGGGGCATAACAATAGTGGTCAAATTAAATTGAACTCAAGTTGGAAAACTTGATTAAGCATTTAGTAAGTTGGCAATATGTATTGGAAATTCAACAGTGTAGGCAGCAACAAGCAACCTGAGAGGTGGTATAAAAGAGAGGGTCCTGACCGTTCGAGTTAGTGGTCAAGTTAGTGAAGAGGATATTTATGTCTGGTGCATCATTTCCTGAACATGTTTTCTAGTCTCATCTTCTTCTTAAAAAATCTACCGAAAAAGAAATATAATCATAGTAAGATTGGCAAAGACTAAAGGAAAGTCTGTATACCCAAATATGAAATTAGAATGTCAGGGTAGAGAATCTAAATGTGCCCATGTGCTAGAGGGCTCAAGACTCATGCTTCAGTGCATGACAAGAGTGACAGGATCGAGTCACAAATATTCATTCTCTTCAAGACAAACAACCCCAGATGGTGTACTCCCTCTACTATCAGACGTTAATGAGATTGAGAGGGATATGACCTGTTAGTAGGCTCTCATGGTAACTGATGAAAAAAAAAATCTGACACCATTTATAGATGTAAAACTCAGTATCTTGGGCATATTCCTACAGAAAATTTAGCTTAGTCAAAACTTATGAAAATAAAAAGTGAGATTAGATAATTTTTTAAAAATGGTGGAAGTATCTCATTCAAATGAAAAGGGATTGACTGTAAATCTACATTTTCTTGGTGAAAATTGGAGTTTATTAGTATAATTCATCAAATTAGGAAGCAAAGTTGATTAGTTATTTGATTGAGACTGCATTGATTAAGGACTTGGAAAAAGCTATAAATCTAATCAGGGAAAACATACTTCCACATGGGAAAAGTACTGGGTTGACATTTAGAAGACAGTTGCTTTTTATAGCAGCTTTTATCTAATATGCAGAATTATAAAAATTTACCAGTTTTTGATTTAGCATAATAACTCTTAGGAATCTATCTAATGGAGTCTGAAGAAAAGCGTTAGTAGTTTCCTAGGAAAATAAAATTCCCAAGATCTTCCTCCTTTTAGGTGAAGTGAAAGTAGAACAGTAATCTTGGGCCTTCGCTTCAGTTAGGTATTTAATATGAATAATTCAGACAAGACTGATCCCACTGCTGACTCAGAATGTTGTGGTTCTCCCTCCTTTTGGCACCTCTCTGTGTGCGCATGGCTTGGGTAAGTATTTAAACTTTTTTCTTCGTTTCTGTGTGTGCAGATATAGCCCTTATGGATGAGGAAAGATGAAGCATTTGTTTTTAGAAAATAAAATGCTGCCCTTTCACTCAAAACAGTTTCCCCTGGAGAGCCTCCACAGATCAAACATATTCTTTTTCACAACTGAACCAATCCTTGCCAAAGCTGTGACCACAGTTTTTGATTTATTTTGGCTTGTGATGAAAGGCAAGCACTTTCAAAACGATTCCACCAATGGCTCTCACTAGGAAGAACACCCTGGGTGGAAATGTGGAAAACATTTTGAAAGATGGCAAGGTGCAAATATGCTCTCTGTTAAAATGCACTTTCTGTTGGGATTCTACCTCTTGAAAATATTCACAATATCTTGCTGGATTTTTTGTGTGTGCCTAGCCATACTATGCAGTGTGTTATTTCCCAGAGCTCTGAAATCTACTTAGAGCTGTATCTTCTAATTTAGGCTGGAAATTATTCTCATCAGGCAGAGACTTCCTCCTGACCAACGCCCATGTAGCTAACACATGCTGTCAGCAATTCTGTCTAAATATGTCCTGTGTGTGACCACTTCTCCCACCTTAGCCCAAGATAATATCACCTCAGCAGGAACAACTGTAAAGGCTCCAAAAGGAGCTTCCTACTTTCACACTAACCCTCTTTTAAAGTCTAACCATCTGTGGCAATCAGCTTTTGAAACTTATGTAATTTCTCATCACCCTCTGATGGCTTCCCATCACACCTAGAATAAAATTCAAAGGCCCTACAGATCCTGCATAATCTTTTTTTTTTTTTAAGGATTTTTTATTTATTTATTTGACACAGAGAGAGATAGTGAGAGAGAGAGAGCACAAGCAGGGTGAGCAGCAGGCAGAGGGAGAGGGAGAAGCAGGCTCTCCGCTGAGCAGGGGGAGCCCGATGTGGGACTCGATCCCAGGACCCTGGGATCATGACCTGAGCCGAAGGCAGACGCTTAACGACTGAGCCACCCAGGCGCCCCGATCCTGCATAATCTTGTCTCTGCCTCTCAGACCTTATTTCTACTCTCTCAGCTCACTCTGCTATAGACATTCTTTCTGTTTCTCAAAACATGCCAAGAAAATTTCCGCCTCAAGACCTTTGCTGCTTCTTCAGCCTGGAGCCCTATTCCGTCAAGAATTCACCTGGCTCTTGCCCTCACCGACTTAGGTCCCTATTCAGTGACACCTCCTCAGAGAAGCATTTCTCCACCAGCTGCTTTATTTTGTATCCTGCTTTATTTTTTCTTCAAAGCACCCAGCACTACTTGATATATAATTTATTCATTTGTGATATTGTCTGTCTCCTAAAGTAGGATAATAGCCCTTTGAGGGTAGGGACTTTATCTCTTTTGCTCATTACTGTGTTCACTTTACATAATAGAGAATGAAAAAAATGTTTTCAATGAATGAATTAATGAATCTACTGATACAACTTCCTTAATGCCTGTATTATTTTGCTAGGGCTTCCATAACAAAGTATCACAAACTGGGTGGCTTAAATAGCAAAAATGTATTGTCTCACAGTTCTGAAGGCCAGAAGCCCAAATTAAGGTATTAGTAGGGTTGGTTCCTTCTGAGGGCTGTGAGGAAGAATCTTCCATGCCTCTCCCCTGTGGTGGTTTATTGGCAATCTTTGGTGTTCCTTGGCTTGTAGAAACATTACTCTGAACTCTCCCTTCATCTTCATATTACATTCTCCCTTGGCACATGTCTCTGTGTCCACATTTCTCCTTTTTTTAAGGACATCAGTCATATTAGGTTAGGGCCCACCTTTCTCCAGTATGACTTCATCTTAACTAATTAGATCTGCAATGTTCCTATTTCCAAAAAAAGAGGTCACATTCTGAAGTACTAGGGGTTTGGACTCAACATATAAATTTGGAGAGGCCACAATTCAACCCTTAGCAATGCCCCTCCCAAGTGTTGTAGTCTGGCCTGGGAATCTCACTATCTGACACTTAACCCTTGCTTTGCAAATGAACTTTAAAGACAAAACCTGTGAGTGAGTTAGGGATTGTGCCTGTCCTTTAGTTTCTTTAGCACTTCAGTTGTTGGAGAAGAGGACTGGTCTCTCTTCTGACAACAGTTGGTTACCATCCATGGTGTTCGTGTCTCTCTCTCCCAGTGGAGGATGGCTATGCTCCACGTGAGAAAGTGTTCTGGCTAGGATGACAGAACTTGTGCGTTCTTGCATTGTCAGCTTATCCTTTCCTGTACAGCTGTGCCACTGAGGGTGCTTTCTTTGGTTTCTTACACTACCCCCAATCTTAGGAGCACTCAGGGAAGATCTGAGGAAAAGAGCCTGTGAGTAAGCATAAATTTCCTTGTGTTTTGGGGCTCACAAGAGTTCTGTATTGTCACACTAGCCCACACTTGGCTTTTCACCTTTGCTAAAATTTTAGATGATTTCTCCTTACTTGCTCGCATGGTAACTAACACCTCTTCCTCCCAGGCTGAGCCAGTCTGCATGGTCTGTCTCTTCCTGGAAGTAGCCAATTCTTCTGTCTATCAAGCTACTTGTTTTGTGCTGTGACACCAACTCTCCCCAAGGTTCAAAAAAGAGTTCTCATTTTATAGACTCTCTGGCATTTCTTTGTTGTTAGAGTTTTCACAACACTCTAGCTTTCTACATCCTAATATCCTAAGCAGAAGCAGAACTCATCCACATCCTTTACTTTACAGAAGCACAGCACAATCCTCAAACTCAGTCAACGTTACCATTAGTAAGTGACAAAACTAGAACTAGAACCCATGTTTTCTGCTTCCTGGTAAGGATTCTTGCAATTATTCCAATGTGCCTGGAGCCTTTCCCTCCCTCTTCTCTGAGATCTCTTTTTTTTGATTCACATCCCATCTTTCAAAATCAAATTTCCTCCAAGGTCACTCCTCTGACCTGTTTCTCTGCCTTTTTTTCTTGGGCCAGTATCGTCATTCTCAAGACCTCTGCTTTCATCTCCATGCTGACTGCTTACAACATCCATCTCAATTTTTATTTCTAATCCAGACACCATCTTTTTATCTGTTAATTAAATTGCTCTAGATGGATGTAACCTCATCCTCTCAAATTTAACAGGTGCTGAACCACATATTTAACCTTGTAATTTCCCTGCCCTTTCCCCCACTTTTTCCTATTTCCAAATCAATGCTTTTTGCTGACACCCATTTTCCTGTCAGTGGTAAATTCCTTCTGCTAGTTCTCTGGTATCACAACTTAGGATTCATCTTTTATAATTGTCTGTTTATCTATACCCACCAGTGTTAAAATAATCACAATTTCCCTCTAATCTGCCTTTCTTATTTTTTCTTTCCCCCTTGTGGCTTAGGTCATGTCTTGGTCCACTCAGGCTACTATAACAGGATACCATTGACTAGGTGGGGTTTATAAACAACAGACATTTACTTCTCATAGTTCTGGAGGCTGGGAGGTCTGAGATCAGGGTGCCAGCAGGTTCAGTATCTTGTGAGAGTCTGCTTCCTGGTTCACAGACAGTTGTCTTGTCCCTGTGCCCTCACATGGTAGAAAAGGTGAAGAAGCTTCTAGGGTTGCTTTTATAAGAGGACTCTTATCCCATTCAGGAGGCCTCCACCCTATCACCTAATTACCTCCCAAAGGCCCCACTTCCTAATACCATCACACTGAGGATTAGGTTTCAACATATGAGTTTGGGGAGGACATAAACATTCAGTCCATAGCAGGCCCTTTTTACTTTATTGTGGATTATTGTCTAAATAAGCAGCCTCAACAAGTCCTTGGCTTCCATTCTCCTTCCTGTCAACTCCTGTTCTCTTATCCTTCCCTCTCTATCTCTGAATTGCCAAGCATCCACAATTAAAAAAAACAACAACAAAAAAACCCTTCCTGAAACATAGCCTTTATCTCATCATTTCTTAGCTTAAGAATCTAAAATAACTCAATATCATTTTGTGGGTAAAATTTAAATATCTTATTCTAGAATTCAGGGCTTTCTAACAACTCAAGGTCACTTCTGTCAATCTAGTGTCACTTGTTACTATGTTTCTTGGAGTCCCTTTCAGGTCTACTTTTATGAACTCTCTCTTACCTCCAATGCTCCCTCTCAGACACACCCATTAGATGTGGGGACATAGGTGCTTAAAGAATTATCACTAACTCAATTACTGAAAACAAACACTTCTAATTATTCCATTTACTATGTGTGGGTAGACATAGGTGTAATGAAGTCTTCTTTCATTGGACTGGCACAGGGATGATATTATGAGTCTTTGTTAGAGAAATACTATACAGGAGAGTTGTTAGACGTGGGGGGGAAAAAGCAATAGATGCTGTAAAGGCACCTTGCCTTTAAGGAAGGAATAATAAGTTGTCATTAGATTTAGATTTTGATTCCTACATGTATTTGATGGGTGATTTAGGAAGCCACCTCTTAAACACACCATTGTGTTGTTTAAATGAAAAATAGATGAAGGAAATGATTCTCAAATAAAAGAGTCTCTTTAAATTTTATTTTTGGTCATTTGAATGAAGTTTATGTACCAAGAAGCAGAATGTCAAAGATTATTTGAAACCTGTCACAAAAAATTACTGGCTATTTGAGACGTTGGTTTCCTAGATAACTTAGAGAAAGGGCACAGGCCTGGTGGTAAGTCTTTGTTAGATTACTCGACTTTTTATATATTATTCCACATGTCTATTCATCTGAATTATTTTATACAGGGAGGGATAGAGAGAAGAAGCAGTGATGAAACTAGATGGAATTGTTTAGATAGAAAGAATTCCATTTAAGTGTAATTCCCCTGATAGCATTAATTTGGTAAAAAACCTGGTACATGACCTGCTCCTAACCTTATATTGAGCAGTCAAAGATAGCTTTTAAAAAAAGCATTGTCAATTCTAAGCTGCAATAGCTCTCGCTTGCCACCAACAATGGTACCTCATATCCTGTGTGCAAAGTAACTAATAAGGGCCTGATTGAAGTTTTGACTTCTATTACTCCAGTCATGGTGGAGTCCCTTGAGGATGAATAGGAAATGCCACTAGACCTCGATGGTCTGTGCCTGATTTCTGAATTCTGAGCCATTCCACCCCTAAAGCGGCTATTGCTGCTCAGATTCTAATAATGTTTTTGTATGTCAGTGCTTGTCTCCAATAACGCTTAGGCATTACAACGGAGTGGCATGTGAAAATTCACATTAATCATGGCACGACTGCGTTAGCAAACATTGGTAATTCATTCCTTTCTTTCTTTCTCCCCTTTTGATTTCTTCCCTCCCTCCTTTTCTTCCCTTTTTTGATCCTTTCATGCATTTTAAGAGGAGGCATTCAAAAGATGGTACCTTTTGCCTTAACTCTGCTATTCTACCCATGGTTAAAAGTAGGTTATTTTGTTATTGCCTTTATTCTTTCCTCTTTTAGAGCTTCTCTAGAGTATAAGAATGGTCAGACAAAGAAGAAATGGGAAAACAGAGGAGGAAGGAAATGAGGGAATGCAGATGGTAACACAGAGGTTAATTGAGAGGAGTAACAGCCAAATATGAGAAGGGAAAAGTAAATTGAAGTTGTAAAGAAAGAAATAAAAATGATAAATGAGTGGAAGTGTTCATCCAATGATTTATGGTGAGACTATTATCCTGAGACTTGAGTTTGGTTTTCTATAAAATGGGAATGTTATTCCTTTTTGGTAAAATACTCCTTGAAATCTTTATATTATAGTCAATCTTTACCAGCAAATCATTAAGCTTCTTTAAAAAAAAAAGAAAAAAAAACAGATTTCTAGTGAATGCCAGCATCAGTTATTTTTCTCTGTTTTAAAGCTGTAGCAGATATTGGAAAATATTGATTATTCAAAAATCACCTTGGGCCTTTCTGGCCAATTCTAGATAATACATTTCCCTCTTTTACCTCTTAGGATATAAATTTAATAAGTAGACAATTCTTAACAAATTGTGCCCTTTGCCATTTAACTTTAGGATGCATGTGTATGCTCCAAAGGTATATATAAAGCATTTTAGAATTATTTAACTTTTAGAAAATCATTATGATATTGTTATAAATCAGTCATTTTATTTCCCTTTAAAAGCCAACCTGAAAGGACAATGTTTGGACCATCCACCCATAGGTCAGCCTTCTGATCTTATAAACAGAGTTCTTTATTTTGTTTTTCCAACTGTAGCCCAATCCTGTCTCACTAAATTTGCTAAGAAGATAATTTTTTTTTAAGTTCTGCAAAGGACCCACTTTGTGGCCTGCTCTAGAGCTTTGCCTCTCCTTCTTATTGTCTTACATTAGGTGAAGAAAGACTCTAAAAGAGGGATGAGTTATTCTTGCAAAGGTGCTTTTCTGTTAATATATTCCATATTCAACCTCTTGGCCTTTACATTACTGCATTTTATATTACTTCATTACTGTACATTTTGTTATTGATTTTGATTAAATCCATTTGGAAGTCAATATTCACAACAGTAAAAACAGAAGGTATGTTCGACTATTATATACAGTACATTTACCCTCCTCTATCATACCCCTGAATGTGCGTTACGGACCTGAGAGTCTCCTCTGCTCTTCGGTAAATCTCACCATGAGGTGCTTCCAAAGCTAGAAATCATACCCAGCTCATTACTTAGTGCATTCCACGCATGCAGAGCTGGGATATGTTTAGCCTATATAAGGTTTTAAAACACTCCCCAGCCCCTAAACTGTCTTTGTCACTAATCCTGTCACCAGCCAATCCTGTCAGCAGCTGGCCGAGTTTCAGTTTATTATTTACCATGTGCTGGAAGTGCTCTGTGTTTATGAGAAAGCCCCTTTACTGGCCTTGCTGTTCCTTAGGCAGAGGGAGGCTTTGGTAGTCACAGGGGAAAGTGATACCTTTGCTATTAGCATTGGCTTTGAGAGGAAAGAGGTACAGGGGTTGGGGGGGGGGGGGCAAAGAACTCGGCCAGCTGAGATCAGTCAGCTGTGATTAAGACAGAGTAACTCACCAATAGTGAAAATAGCCAATCAGCTGGAAACAGGCTTCCAAAGCTTTCAAAACACCATCACCTGCCAGCTGAGCAGCAACCACTCACCATCTATTGTTGCTGAAGAGAACAAAGATCAAGTGTTGGCAAGTGCTCTTAAAACACTTCAAACGATAACCTTACCCCCCATGTTTCTGGTTCTGTCTCTGGCCATCCTATAATAGATAATTGTGTGACTAGTAATTTCGCATATATGGAAAACAAAATTTCTTAAATGTGGAAAACAAATACCCTGCTAAAAATAAAATCCTATCTTTATTTTAAAAATTGATATCTGGTTCATCACAGAATTTTGCACTAATTTTGATTCTTAAGAATATTACATTAGAATATTACTTACCTTGATTAATGTTTTTTGGTGTCCCCTTCAATTTTGTACTTGAGGTGAGTGCCTCACTCACTGCACCCTAATTCCAGCCTTGTTTATTAAACCTTACCATGTGCTCACAACATCATAAGGAGACAGACTGTATAGCCATTTTACAGATGATAAACTGAGGCTGATGAAAGTTAAAAATCATATCTAAGTGAACCATGAGAGACTATGGATTCTGAGAAACAAACTGAGGGTTCTAGAGGGGAAGGGGGTGGAGGATGGGTTAGCCTGGTGATGGGTATTAAAGAGGGCACGTACTGCATGGAGCACTGGGTGTTACATGCAAACAATGAATCATGGAACACTACATCAAAAACTAATGATGTATGGTGATTAACATAACAATAAAATTAAATTAAAAAATAAAATCATGTCTAAGGATATTCAGAAAGGTCATGGCAGAAATGAGTGGTCTAGAACTCTGGGTTTCTGAATCCTGTTCTGGTATTCTTTTCATTTTGGAAATTCCAGGCCACAACAGTTGCATAAAAATTAATCTTAACCATTATTACAATTAACATACATGGAACACTTTACATATAAAACATTGTTCACACTTAATCCTCATGACAACTCTTTATATAAGTAACATAATATTCATTATTCATAAAAAAAAAAAGATTAGAGGGCCACAGAAATTAAATAATTTGACCAGGATCCCACAGAAAATAAATGGTAGAATATGGATACAAACCCAAGTTTTCTGAATTGGAATTGTATGCCCTTTTAAACTGGGTATGGAAATATTTTTTTTAACAAAACACAAAAAGGTGCTGAAAATATTTATAAATTTGAAAATTCGCCTCTTAGTAAGTGAAATATAACAAAGTAAAAAGACAAGTTGAAAATGGGGAGAAAATATTTCCGATATATATAACTGATGAGATTGGTATGAAGAATATGTAAAGAAGCTTACAAATGAATAAGCACAATGAATAATGGAAAAATGGACAAAAGTATAAATGAGCATATGAAGAGAGGTTTCAACATCATACACTTTCAGAGTTTTGGGGAATCATTATTTTATCTAAAAATTGTTTATCAAGTATCTACTCCAGATCAGATTTTGTTATCTTTTTAAATTATAAAAATGAGTAAAATACAGATTCTACTAGAATGAATATACAGTACAATCAAAAAGAGACATATAAACAATACTTGCAGTGCAATATGGTTAGGTTTTTTTATAGAATTACAAGCAAAGTTCTTTGGAAGCCTGTAAGAGGAAAGAACTAATTCTAGAAGAGGTAACTTTCGAGCAGGGATTTGAATCAAGAAGGGAAGAAATACATGGAACCAATGAGGTGGTTCAAAGCTCCATCGCAAAAGTAAGATTTGAAGTTGGCCTGGAAAGCTGGCAGGATGAGTTTGGGTTGGGGGTGGGGCAAGAAGAGGTACAGAGAAAACTGAGATCATGGACACACATCAAGCCAGAAGTAAGTGAGTAGTGATGGGATAGGTTATATTCATCAAGACCACAGGTCTTGAATGAGGACTCATGATTTGATGTGATAATGAGAGGATGGCATTTTAGCTTTCTGAAAAAAGGGCATAACATAAGGGAGGTTTGTTTTCAAGTCTTTGCTGATGAGTGGCTCTCTTCAAAAGATCTTCCTGTTCCAGAGGTTGGCCAAGCTATATAAGTGGGAGTCAATCAACATGGGTTTTGCTTGGCTACACGCGGAAGGAGAAATGGGGATTGTTGGCCCCATTCAGAGCCAAATCCGGCTTTCCCTACAGTGTCAGCTGGGTTTGGAGAAAGCTTAGCTCTGTTCACAGAGGGCAGAACTCAAGGGAAGAAAGAACACCAGAGTTTCAGGTTTCAGAAAAGAAGAGAGGCTTTAAACCCTCAAAAATGACAGACCATAAAATAGAGCAGATGAAGGAGAGGTAGAGGAGAACAAAGGTCATCACTATGGGAAGTAGCTGCATAATAATAATTATAACACTCAATTAATACCTTATACTTACAGAACACTTTTGGCACTTTATCATTAAAAAACGATTTCACACTTGAGGGTCAATTTCACAGATGCTGAACCTGATTTTGATCAGAGAGCTGGACTGAAAAGAGAAAGAAGATTGGGCAGACAATTGGTTGAGGGCTTACTTTGAGAAGACAAAGGAACCTTGGTGATTAATTATGAAAGCATGGAGGTGAGGAGGTGCCCCAAATTATTAAGAATTAAACTGGGCCATGTGATTTAATGAGATGTCCCTTTATTTCATTAAGGAAAAACCTGGATAGGTCAGGGGACATTGATCCTAGAACCAAGGAATTTTAGAGTCAGAAAAAACCTTTGATCACGTCTTCCAAACCCCTCTTATGGTCCTGTAGCATGTTATATCTTTTTCTACAGTTACATTTCAGTGCTTATTCATAGCAAATGTAAGCATTGCATTTACCTTTTAATTCCTTGGAGTATTTTATAAACCTGGGTAATGCAGTCCTGTTTAAAATTGACAGTTATAGATGTTTTCATCTTTAGTTCACGTCTTTCATGACCTCAATTACTGCATTAAAATATTGTTAACAAATTAAGATTCAAATAGCATTTATTACACAAGATCAAGTTCCCTTTACAAGTAATTTACATATTGTCACAATGACTCTGTGCCAATTGCTTACAATTTTGACATTGTGGGAGAGCAGCCAGCACTAATGCACAGGATTGAGACATAATTTATTATGAGAATCTCTTTGCTATAGATGTTTAGGGAAATAGTGCAATATAGTAGAAGTCAGTGCACATAATCAGTGTGGTTCTTTAGATTATCCTATATTAGGATATGACAATGCAGTAGTGGTTCTACCTGTTCAGCTTCTGGAGCAGAAAGAGTCCAATACTAAGATGATTTCAGGTATACAGGAAGGAAGAGAGATGAATTTCTAGTTGATAATTTGAACTATTCTCAAAATCATCTTTTGTCTCCATCTACCTTTCTTAATTTCATCTCCAAATAGTGTAGTGGTTAAGAACAAAGGTGTTGAGCAGGATTGCCTGGTTTCAAATCTTGATTCTGCTACATTTTTGCTGTGTGACCTTGGGCAGCTCATTTAATCGTTCTGTCCCTCAGTTTTTTTATATGTCAATGGGACTAGTCATACTGCTTATCTCATAGGTTGCAGTGTGAATTAAATGAATTAACAGACCAATGCCTCACAGTAAACACCACAAATGAATTGGCTATTTATTATTAGTCTTTGTGTTATGTGTTTCTATATCCCCTTTCACCTTTTTCTATTATAGCACTAATATTAGATATGTTAGATCACTTTTTTTTTCTTAATAGGCCTGTCAGACTCCCTAATTCTGAACTATTCCATGGCAGAAATTACACATGCTTCTCTTTGATTCTGCTCCAGTATATATGTAGGTTATATAATTGGTACAGTTTTAGAGATGAAGACACTTTCAGTACATGTAATTTCCAAAGTAGTTACTTTTTTTTTTTTTTCTGAATAAAGTCAGTGAAAGCTTTTGAAAATAGCAGAAGTCAGGTGGTTGGAGCCTTGAGAATTCCTGTCTTTTGTCCTCTACCCTGTCATCCCCTCTCAGCCCGTCTGGTGGTTGCTCTGGGTTTCTCCTTTGAGAACCACTGGCAAACCTGAAGTGATTTCTATCTTTCCCTGTATCAGGATGGCAGATGAGAATACCCCATTCCTGTATATCCAAGCCCCAGGAGGTCCTCAAAGATATCCACACTCAAGAACCCATAAATGTCTTTCTTTTTTTTTTCCTTCCTGCAGTAATTCTCATTACAGCAGAAACAATTTTTCAAAAGCAGTGGTTCTCTAAGAGTGGTCCCAGGATCAGCATCATCAGCTGGGAACTTGTTAGAAATGCAAATTCTTGGCCCCACCCCAGACCTAATGAATCAGAAGCTGTGGTAATGGGGCTCAGAAATCTGTGTTTTAATAAGCCCTCCAGGGTATTGTGTTGCATGCTAAAGTTTAAGAAATACTGCTCAAAAGGGTCTTGATTCTCTAAAAGCCCATCATTAATAGCAACAGCTACACTAGAAAGGGGAAAGAAAGGTTTAGGCAGCCATCATGGTCAATTAAGAGTAAGTACTACAACAAACTATCAGTGAGTAACTGGCCTGTGCCAGGCATGGTGGTAAGTGCTTTCAGGTGTATTAGCTTATTTAATTTTAACCACAGTCTGTTAAAAAGATGATCTTAACCCAGTGTTGCCAGGGGAGAAAACTGAGGTATAAACCTTTACCCAAGGTCCCTGAACTGGTAACAGAGCTAGAAATTGAACCCAGGTCTGTCTGACACCCCACTTGTGCTTCTTCAACTATTTCATTTGGCTCTTTCAACTTTTAAAATGCACATCTTTAGCGGCGCCTGGGTGGCTCAGGTCATGATCCCAGGGTCCTGGGATCGAGCCCCGCATCGGGCTCCCTGCTCCGCGGGAAGCCTGCTTCTCCCTTTCCCACTCCCCCTGCTTGTGTTCCCTCTCTCGCTGTGTCTCTCTCTGTCAAACAAATAAATAAAATCCTTAAAAAAAATGCACATCTTTATTCTTTGTGCTTAGTTTAAGTGATTCCTATTTTGGGTAAATATTCTGTTTTTCAGAATGCCATATATTTGTATTTGTGTATGAGTATTATAGCTAAATTCTGTTTTGATAATGTAGATTAACCATTTCATTTCAGTGATTGTTTGTTGAGGACCTACTGTGTGCTAGGTATCATAGAAGCATATGCAGAGCTAGCATCTTTGACCTCAAAGTGATCACTCAAATAATTGACTGGGATCCAAAATGATATGGAGAAAATAGGTTTAAAATATCCCAGATATTTAATGCAAATAGATCTTAAATATAAAAGATTTGCTATACTAAGATAATGAGAAACTTCTCAATAGGTAATCATAGCAGCTAATGTTGAGATTAACATTGCTGACTAAATTTTATATTAGCTAGTTTAAGTCATGATCTGAGGTAAGGGACAATGAGTAGCAACTTTAGAATATAGAGTTTCATCCCCATGTTTATAACACTTTGTTCTCTCCACAAGCATTTATTGAGGGTTTGCTATGTGTTCGACACTTTACAAGGTGTTGAATGTGATAAGAAAGAACTAGTAAATAGTCCCTCCTCTCAAGGAGCTAGCAAGGGACTTTGTCCCTTGGTTTGCCCTGCTGTTATCAAGATCAATCATTTGTTTTAAAATAAATGTTCTATTCTGCTTAAGGCTATTAGTGATCATCCTCACATAAAAATGATTTGATTTCTCAGCAGCATCTTTGAATTTTATTTAATATCCAGGGGTCCCAGTTCAGCCAAGTTTCTTAAAAAAAAAACATCAAATCTGTAGTCAAAGCATAAAGTCTTAACTGATGTAACAAATGCTTGACTTTTATTCATTCTGTAAATTGATGAGTGCTATGAGATGCAAACATGAGAAAGAGAGTCCCTACACTCAATGAAATCACAGTCAGGCATGTAAATAAAATATTAAAATGAAAAGAGATACATACTACCACAAGTTTGTACGGATAATTAATGGTCATCAAGAACAAAGCAATATAGGGGCACCTGGGTGGCTCAGTCGTTAAGTGTCTGCCTTCAGCTCAGGTCATGATCCCAGAGTCCTGGGATCGAGCTCCCGCATCGGGCTCCCTGCTCAGCGGGAAGCCTGTTTCTCCCTCTCCCACTCCCCCTGCTTGTGCTCTCTCTTGCTGTGTCTCTCTCTGTCAAATAAATAAATAAAATCTTAAAAAAAAAAAAACAGAGCAATATAGATCTGTGGTGAATTGCTTCCTGGAGGCAGTGATTATTGAAGAGAGCCTTGAAGAATGATTAGATGTTCTTTGGGTAGACATAAGGGAAGAAAATTCTAAATATAGAGAAAAACATTTCCAAAGATATGGGTACATGAACCAGCATGGCATATTAAAGAAACCATGGTTAGAGTTTGGGTGTATTTAGGTGAAGGGAAAAGAATTTAGGGAAAAGAAAAGTTTTGAATACCATGTTCAGGAACTTGGAGCTCGTTTGATGGGCAATGAGGATCTATTGCAGGATGTTAAGCAAAGCCAGATGATCCTTAAGCAAGAGAATTGAAAGTTCCTATCTATGCTTTGAGAAGTTCTGTATGGCTGCAATGTAAAGAATGACTGGAATTATTATGGAGTTATTATGGAGTGGATATTGAGCAGACAAAGGAAGACTTAGGAGTGCACTTGACAAGGCTTAATAATTAGACATGTAAGGTAAAGCATATTCAGCCTTGAATGTTCAAATCTTCACTTTTTTCATATTTGTTAGTTTGTCTTTGACCTTTGTCTATTAAAAATTAATACTATTTACACTAATTGTGAGTATGACCACAAAGACCAATGTGTGGCCTGTTGCCCCTTTCAAAGCAAGAACTTTCAAAGGCTGTTCCTTGTTTTAGAATCCCACTTTCTACAAGAGTTCTGAAGAGCCTGTTTACAACTTAAACTCTGAGACTGAGTCTATAATGTTGCCTGGGGCCATCATTTCCATATTGATCATGAAGCAAGCAATCAAATACCAAATGATTAATCTAATTCTGCAGACTTGCTGCTCATACACCCTAACTGCTCAGCTATTGCCTGGGTGGAGGCAGAAACAACTAATACACACCCAACTGATACATGCACATACACACTCAGTTTTTTATGGCATCTAGATGTGGCCCTGCACTCTCTAAACCGTCCCTGATTGCCACCCTACCCCAGCCCCCATCATAAGTCTTCTCCTCCTCTAATCTCCTGAAATTCTTTGCTGTTAACTCTCTTGTCATTTCCACCAAAATCTGTATATATGCTGGATTATAAACTCCAGGAAAGCATGATCTTTGTCAGTCATCTTTCTGACTCTTTATCAGAGACATTATTTTACACAGGACACAGAACATACTTATGATGGCTCAGATTTCCATTGTGACACTTTTGTAGTCTTTCTAGCACATAATATTCTCATTACTCCCCCCAAACCCCAACCTCATCCCCATCATAATGACCAGAACATGAAACCTAAGAGCTTTGACTATGCCAACAAACCAACTGGTTCAGTGAGAAGTCAACAGGGACCAGGTCAATGTAATCAGCAGAGAGAAGAAAAATATGGCTGACTTATTCTTGAGATGGAAAAATCTACCAGAGGTAGTGAATTTTGTGTCTCTGAGTCATGTTTTTGGTAAATGCATCATTTCTCTTCAAAATACAGTAATGGCCTAATGAAATATTAAGTAAGATATTTTCAGCACAGTAAAGGGATGGTTAATATCTTCAGGAAGAGTACTGATTAGCATATCATCAGAGAGAGCGTAGGGCAAAGCTATACATGCCTCACAGGGGACCTTTGACCTAACATGGCTGACTTCTCAAATCCTTCTGAAACATATTAGATCCTATATCACAAATTTTCCATTAGCAGTGCAATAAGCACAATAGAGATATTTGTTGAATATAAATTACTTGTATGTTATCAAAGCAAGAGAAATATTGGAATGGGAATTTGGAAGCCTTTGTCACATTCCAATCTCACACTGACTAGCTGGATGTCCTTGTGCCAATCATTTCCTTTTGCTGAGTTTTGGTTTATTCTTTATTGGGTTAGATCAGATGATCCTAATATTTTCCAGCTCTAACTCAATGACTCAATGAGCCATGAAAAACAGTCTACAGATCTTCTAATGGAGCATTGTGCCTGGCTGAATAATTTATAGAATCTTGAAAAAATATTATCTCAATGATTTCCTTAAATCATATTTTATAATTTTGAATGAGTGATCACAAGTCAACAGGAAAAAGATGACTGAAGAAGACACCTAATAACATTCTAAGACAATGTTTTTGTTCAACCCAATTGTACCACACTGGGTTATGTTTCTCTTTAGGAAACTGGTGTGATATATATCCCAGGATTGCACTTCCATGTGTAAAAGAAGCAGTTTTCTGGGTCAAGTGAAGGTTTGAAAGAAAAATCAGTTATTTAGAGAAAGACTGATTAGAAGGGATATTCCTCAGCCTCTGCGAGTTCTTCCCAATTTGAGGAACATGAGTCCAGGTTCGTTTGATGTTCTCAATACCAAGAACATGTTTCTTGTATGTTTTTATTTATTGTAAGTTAAAATCCATTGGAAGCTGGATGTTGGTAAATAACATCGTAAAAACATGGGTCAGGTCCTCAGATCATTCATAAGCTAGTCAAGATAGAATAAACTAAGAAGCAGCCAAGATAGTAAACACATACAAATTACAAATACTTCAAGGTTTGAAAATAAAGTCAGCATCATAAAATAATAATGTACTAAAAAGCAAGGAAAAGAATAAACACTGACAATGAAATGCCTTTCTGTCCTTACTGAAATGATTGGTTCTGGTTTTGGATTTCATAGTTAGAATTTTCTGAATGGAAGATCAAGAAGTCCAAAAGAGAAACTAGTGCAGTAGAATGAGAAAAGCGGGGGTCAAGAAATAAGAGACCTGGCTGCTAATTCTGGCTCTCACACCAACTGAGCAGCCTTGAAAAAGCCTGTCCCTTTTAGCCTCAATTTCCTCATTTGTAAAATGAGTGAATTGAGCTTGACCACTGTTTCTCTGTCTTCAGAATTTATGGACCTCTGTGAACATTTCCACAGAACCCAGTGGCCCATGATCTCCAGGTTGAGGCATACTGCCTTAAAGTTAAACTGGATTTCTTGGCATAGCAGGCCCAAATGCTGGTGCTGAAATCCTGGGATTGCTTTCCATTATATGGTGGGTATCCAACTGACTTAAAATTTGTTTTTCTTAGTTAGTCCATTGAACAAAAAGTACTTACTTTGGGCTAGAATTGTTCTAGGCATTTGGGATTTATCTAATAACATAATAGACAAGATCATTGCCCGAACAGAGTTTATATTCTAGGAGAGAGAAATAGATTATGAACAACAGACAAAAAATAAGGAAATTAATTTTGAATAAAAAAATTTAAAACATTTTCATGGGGAATTCAAGGATCCCTGCAAATATATCCATGGATTGTGATTTGAGAAACATCTGAGCACAGGAGCCCTTGAGGACTGTGGTTCAGTGACTGGTGGTCACCCCTTTCAGAATGAGCAGCAAGCAGCGTTTCCCTACCAGGCATCCCAACTGAACACAAACAGTTTTAACAGAAGTCTCTTCAGATTCTAGAAGCAGCAAGGGATTTTCCTTGCTATAGCTTTATTTTGTGCCTCGCCCTGTTCTGAACAACATGGAGGTGTTTCTAGGCACAGAGCCAAAACTTCATTGCAGGGCTCCAAGAGAGCACAACTCTGGAGAAAAATCATTAAATTAGGCAAAGATCCAATAAACTTAAATTTTCTGTTTTTGATTGCTTGCTGTGAGGAACATTATGACATGATTTAAAACGATGATTTAATGTAGCAAGAAGAGAGGGACTCTAAAAACCAAGTAGTGCAGTCATACAGTTCTAATAAAATTTGTCTATTATGTGCAAATTGATTGCTGGTGCCTAGATTTACATGATGTTTATGATATCAGAATATCTGACAAAAATTGATGTCAATATTTATGCCTCTATAAATTACTCACACAGCACTATTATGATGGCTTCTAATTAAAGTGGAACCAAACTAATTGACCTTTAAATCCAAAGGACTTTGTAAACCAAAACTCGTCCACATTGGGATGGCAGGATACACTAACATGGGAAAAAATAGAGCCTTTTGGGTGGTACAATATTTTAGTATGAAAAAATAATTATACATTCTGCAAGAACTGGTTCCACTAGAAAGTGGATTTTAGATTTGATTCACACTGTATTAAACTGTTACTGTCTAGGTTCATGACAAACCATGTCTGGTTTTATACCTAGGGTGTTTGAAAGATTTTTTTTTTTTTTTTTTAGCCAAGAAATACCTGCTGTCTGATTTTGAATATGTCAAATGAGACAATTAATCAAATCAAAGACCCTCCTTTTTTGTTTTATTTTAAACATTTTATTTTGTAATAACTTAATGTTTTTAGAAAATTTATAGACTAAACTTGTGCTCCTTGAGGTCAGGGATTATATTTTATTCATTTTTTAAATAATCTCCTTTAACCTAACACAGGGCATGACAAAAAGCAGGAGTGCAACAGGATATGATTTGTTTTTTAGGAAGAAGGCAAAAAGAATGAAAACAAACACAGCTGCTGGTATCCTATAACATAAAATGTTCCATTGTTATTCCTGACAAAGCTGGCCTTTGGCTTTCCTTCTCCTCCTGTTGATAGATAGCCAATTATGTTTTTACTTATTAATTATGTAAAATAAACCCAAATATTATTCTTTGAATACATATTATAGAAACACAAATAAAGGGGCACCTGGGTGGTTCAGTCGGTTAAGTGTCTGCCTTTGTCTCAGGTCATGATCTCAGGGTCCTGGGATAGAGTCCTGCATCAGGCTCCCTGCTCAGCGGGGAGTCTGCTTCTCCTTCTCCCTCTGCCCCTCCCCCCGCTTGTGCTCTCTCTCTCTCTCTCTTGCTCACTCTCTCTCTCAAATAAATAAATAAATAAATAAAATCTTAAAAAAAACAACAAACAAAAATAAAAATAATAAAAATAACTTGGGTAGTTTAAGTAATTCTGGGGGAAGAAACCTGGCTGTTAGTCCGGGGTCAGAATACCTAGATTTTTATTTTATTTCCAATAAAAACTTGCTCTGTGTCCTTGAGCAGCTAACTCTTGTTGAGTATCTTGCTTCCTCAACTGTAAAATGAGGAAGGTGAATTCTGTTTTTTCAGGTCCTTTGCAGCTTCAAAATGCCATTGCTTCCGATACAAGTTGGAGAGTGTGTGCATTTCCACTGGACTGCACTTTCTTTTCCACTCTCTGCTCTCATTTCACACTGCAACTGCGAAGAGGCAAAAGGATGAGATGCAGTTATACTACTGTGTATTTTGATTAATGTATTCAACTGAAGATTGTTGAATATTCAAAGTTCATCAGTCATGGTTTTCAAACTTATGAGCATTTTCAGTGTTCAATTGTAAATCCTTCTTGTCTTTGTACTGAAAAGATTTCTATCTGCATTTCTTTTCAGTTTTGTTATAAAACTCATTACTTTTTTATTACAGACTTAGTGGAGCCTTCTCTTTTGAATTGAATCATATGATTCACTATTAGCTGGACATTTAATACTATGTTGTCTTTATATTGTTCAGTATTCTTCTTGGTTCTTTTATTTGCACTTTGGAAATGTCTCAGAAGAAGAAATTGAAAGATGATATTTCTTTGAAATAATTCACTCCTGTCCCAGGAAGGCAGTGTTTTAAAGATAATTATTTAAACAAAATTTACTACTTTTTTTCTAATTCTTATTAATCTAAACTCCCTACAATAATGAATGGAGAGAATGAGTAATTAAGTGATCCAGAAAGTAGGTATTTTTTCACAAAAGTGGTTGGAAGACCCATTTCCTAAATGGCTTCATTACTTACATGTCTGGTGTGTCTGTGCTCCTTGACCACTCCTTCCATGTGGTATCTTTACTTCCAGGTTTTCCATGTGGCTTAGGCTTCTTATAGTATGATACTTTCAGGATAATTGGACTTTTTATATAGTAGCTTACCTCCCCCAGAGTGATAATTCCAAGATGCCCAGGGAGAAACTGCAAGGCTTCTTAGGACCTAGCCTGAGTAGTCTTAGAATGTTACTTGCACACCACTCTATGAGCCAAGCAAATCACTCAGGCTGGCCCAGATTAAAGAAGAGAGGAGAATAGATTTTACCTCTCAATGAGGAGATGACATGGTGATGGTGGCCGTTTTGGACACAAGCCACCATAATATACGTATTATGAGATCTTCTGATTATATATATAGTTGAAAAATTCATAGAGATAATATTCAATTTCCTTTTTCTGTGGTCAGACAATAGTCATCAAACATTTATTGTTTGTTTTAACTCTTTCATCTGTCTATTGAAAACCTTAGCTGAGCTTGACTGCCCTTAGTGGCAATATTAAATAGGCCCATCATTCAGAATAACATGTTGCCTTCTTTGCTAGAAGCTTACGTGCATTCACTAAAACTACCAGAAAGATGAGCTTGAAAATCTCTTAACTTTTGAAGTTTTCTCCCTTGCAGCAAAATCCACTTGGTCAAAAGGCTGAGCCAATGTAGATTCTAGAAAACATTCAGGTTCTTTACACTGACTTTAACCATGTTATCAAGAAGTTCTCCATTTCCAAGATTCAGAAGATCTCATTCGTTTACAACCTGAGACCATCTTTTGTATACTGCACAAATATCTCCCAAGCTCCTTCCATACTGTAGCTACTTAGGCAATGGTAGTTTGCTTCATTTGCATGTGGCTTTTCTCATTAGAATATAATTAACATGAAAAACACCCCATACCCAATGAAACTAGTAATGTGTCCTTTGTGGTTGTCTTGGCTCAAACTTATGCTTCATTGAACTTTCAAGTTACAATCTTGGTTCTCACATTATAAGAATTTAAGCAGTCTGTTAATTTTTCCTCTTTATTTTGCCCATTTATTCAACCTCAAGGACTTGATTCTTACTGAATGTCATAAGGCTAGAGTCTTCTCATTATGTATGTCCGCTCATCAGAGAAACCTTCCCTGACCATCTCGTCAAATGTTGCACCCCTACCAGTTCTCTCTGTAATAAACTTATTTCTTCCTTAGCACTTATCTCTATGTAAAATTACTTTTTCTATTAGTTTACTTGTTTATTGTCTTTAATTTCCACTGTTTTATGTCCAGCTTAAGTTAACTGTTACCAAGTATCTGGGTAGGTGCTTAGTAACCATCTGTTAAATAAATTAAATAACCACATAAATAACTAAAAACATAGTACCATTAATTGATTGGTACTATCGTGACAAGATCAAAATATATTTTATATGTCAAAGTAACACAAATAACATTAAATTAAAACTAACTTCTCCAGTGGGGAAGAAAACTTTCTGTTGAAGAATTAAAATAATCAAATTGCATATTTATAATCTACAGTACTTGGTACAGTTGTAAGAGGATGAGCAAGCAAGAACTGAAACATTTAATAGCACTTTGCAATGATAATGTTTCATGTTGAATAGATATTCTCAAACACTATTGGTGAGAATGTAAATTAGGGAAAGCATTTTACTATATATATCAGGAACATTAAAAATAGTCCTGTCTTTTACCCAAGAATTCTATTTCTGAGACTTCATCATAAGGAAAAATATGAAACAGAGAAAATAGTATGTATGAGGATGTTCACTGAGATATTGAATATAAAACTCTATGTGTCTAACAATTGTGGAAAGATTCAGTAAGATGTAACACACCTACATAATAAGAAATTACCTTATCTATATTTACTGAGAGTGAATTAACATTGAAAGCTACTTACAATAAAATTTTTAAGTGTAAAAAGGCAGAGTACAAAATTATATGTATAATTTCATTTCAACTGTGCCCAAAAATAAGTGTAGAGAAAAAATTTGGAATTAAATATTTTGAGAATGAAAAAAAATCTTTTTTCTTCTTTATATTTTTATGTATTTTTCGAATCTCATACAATGAGCATTCATTCTTTTTTTTTAGTGTTCAATATTTTCATAAGCAGAAAAACTGTCTAAAGTAAAAAAAAGCTTACAATACATTAGTGCAATATTATTAAAACAGGACTCTTTCAGGCTTGTTGGGTAACTTCATGGTCAGAAAGACCTAAATTCTAGTTCAGACTATAGGACGTAGCAATTGAATAAGGGGAAACAATGTTACTAGTGGTTGGTGTTTGAAGATCATTTGTTCTTTGTTTTTTGGTGTGTGTGTGTTCAAGACAATTAATAATTCTTTATTTCATTTAAATATTCTTAGAGAGTTGAGGTCTCTTTTCATTCTTATTTCAATAGATAATTGATCATATGAAATTGCCAATATTTTGCCTTTTCTGATCTATAAAAAATGGCATTTTCATGCATTTGACTGAATACTCTCTGTGTCAGATATTGACCTAATAACAATGACTACTGATTTTTGTAATGCCATGTACTGGCACTTTCTTTTTTCTTTTTTTTTTTTGCAAGTAGTGATGCACATCTTTAAATAAATGGCTGTTCAAATCCAGACTGATTTGGCAGAAACATAAGTTTTCATGCCAATTTAGAGAGGGGAGAGGGATTTAGGAAGACAAAAGGGTTGAGAGAGACATTTTGTAATATCTCAAATATGAGTAATGATATCTCAGTTTGTACTTTAAAAAGCACTGGTGATACTTAATCTTTCAATAACACTTTATAGCTTACAAAGCATATTCTCATTAATTATTTGATTTAATCCTCAAAACCTAAGAGGGAGATAATTTTATTCTCATTTTACTGTTTCTGAGTGATTGTGATTTACAGGGTTAGGCAGCTAGAAAATGAAAGAGCTAAGATTTGAACCCAGATTAGCAATCTACATGGCAGGAAAAATTGCTAGTTAATTTGTGCCTGAGAAGAAATCTTAATTTTGTAGAAATAAATTATAGCCAATAATTAAAGTTTGGAAACCTAGTCATTTCTGAAGATAATTGTTGTCAAAGGTTGCCTCGTATTTCTTTTAAATTATATCTTTCACAGCTATTTTTTTTTGTTTTCTAAATTAATGTTTAAAATATTCTGTGATTATAAATTTCATGTATACATACATATATATCTTTGAATTAACCAACAAAAATTTTTAATATCAGTGTTTCTGGCAAAAGTAGGAATTGATTTGAAATTAAACTGCAGTGGGAAATCTATATAGTAGCCTATGAAGTATGGATTTTTGAAATGACTATTTTCCAAAGTTCATATTAATATTTGAGGGAAGATGGAGAGAATCTTTTATTCTTAGAAGTCCTTGGAAGAGATCCACTTTGAGAATTACTTCCTTTTTTTGAATCTATCAAATAATGTGGTTGGAAATAAAAAAGCAACTCAGGGTAATAGAGAAGATATTATGTAGCTTTTGTAGGCAGAGCAACCCTGGGAGTCATACTTAGTAATTTGCTTCTTGCCTAGAGAAAGAGGCATTTGTAAACAGAGTATGAGGAGCAGAGCCTAATTCCAATGGGGCTTTTCTGTTTGTCCTGTCATTGGAGCCCTCTTCTTCACCTGATAAATAAAGCACTGCATTCCTCCTGGTTAGGGATTTAAGAAAAATCCCACTAGTTCTGCCCACTTCACATTTATAGAATGAATGTTTGCCAGTTTCTTATTTGTTTGGGGCCATGTAAATCACAAAATAAATAACAGCAGCCCTCTCTTATAATGCAATGAACTGTGCTACAGATAAGAGGGATCGAAATTATACTTACATTGGATTTTTCTGTGTACAATTTCATTAAGGATCACATGCCCTTAAAGAAATTAAAAAAAAAAAATTCACCCTCATCTCTTGATCTCATAAATGTGTTTACTGAAGGAAAATTTTATATTAGGAAATAATTTGCTCCTCTCTCCCCCAAATAGCCTGGTTTTCTTTCTTTGTAGCAAACAGATATTCTATTTCAAAATTATCTACCTGTGTCACTGAGTGTTTCTTCTAAAACTATTGGGGAAAATGCCCTTTATAAATCAGCATTTAAAGGAAATGCATGAGACTGTTTCTGAGTCAATAATAAATGCATACATCATTCACTTACAATTGTAATTTTAAGTGATCTGCTTAACCTTTGAAATTTTGAAAGCTTCTATTCTTGTTCCATATGCTAGTTTTTATGATGTATATTCATTTCCATGTGGAAAATCTCTGTCATTGTGAATGTTCTTTTTAAAAACAGACACTTAACAGCGTCCTGGTTTCATGTGTGGCTAAAGCAAACTCAATCTGTGAGCTGGAATGCATTGGACATTGTTTCCAGTAGGTCAATAAAATGACGAATGGATTTGAGCCAAGTTGTAGCAGAGGACACACATCCTCTGTTGAAATAGCTGAAAAGACAAATTAATATTGAAGTGTGGAATACTGAATTGGACTGTCTTTCAGTGCACAGAAATAGACTAAAGTAGATTACCAAAATGAGGCATGTGCACTTCAGGCAACTGAAACAGACTTGCTATGCAAACATGAGGTGGTAGATGGAGACTAGAATGTGATATCCGGAAAATGGTAACAGTTCAGCCTCTACAATATGCAGTAGGGGATCACAGAAATACCTTGAATCTTAGAACCTTTTCAACATCTTGAAATTAAGGAATGTCTATATATACAACTCCTAGCTAAAATCATAGTTGTCACTTTTATTGTACTATAAGAGCATATATTAAAGTATCAGTCTCACTTAATAGTTTATTAGTGCAGCAGGAAAAAAATCACAACAAAATAACACAAAACTTTTGTTGCATCAAAATCTGTGTGATACCCATTGCCCAAACAAAAACTTCAAATTCCTTTCATAGTCTAACACCTAAAGTATGTCATGATCAGGCTTGTATTTTATTTCCTATAATGCCTTTTATAGACCAAATACTGGGAGAAAATTACATCTTTATTTTCATCAACTTTTAAATGAAATTTCCATTGATAATGAATGCTGGAAACTAACTACAGTAGTATTAGCAGTACTGTGACTTCATCACCAATAGAAACGACATATATTCATGTCACATTATGCTTGTTGCAGGTGTCTTGAAAGACATTGTTTACAGCTCATTGTGACTTTGAAATTAACACAAACGAAAGTATATTTCTGAGTATTTTTATAACTGTATTTCACTATATTTGGTTTCCTTTGTAATTCACATTAAAAAAATATTAGGGAGGTAGTCCACAGGTATCACCAGAGTGCCAAAGAGGCCTATGGCAAAAAAAAAAAAATTAATAATTTTTAGAAAAACTGACCTTAATGATCATCTCTCAATTGCTGGGCACTTAATTTTAATTTGTGCCTTTGCCTAGAAGGCTATTCCCCACCCCCAACATCCCATATTCATCTTTCAAGTACAGTCCAGATATTAGCATATCCATTAGATTGCTCCTGAACCCACTAGTCAGGATCAGTTGATCTTCCTTTATGTCCCCTCAAAATTGCTTTTTGCATTTCTATTAGAACTTATCCTGTCTTTCATTCTAATCAGTTGCTTCCTTCTGTATCTCTACTTCTAGAGTATAAGCCTCTTGGGGGCAGAAAGTTTGTCTTATTTAATTACCGTTTAATGGTTGAATCTAACTATCTTACTATGGTTGGAAAATGTGGTCTCTGTCTTCATACTTTGGAATTTACTGAGACTTGCTTTATTGCCTGGTACAGGAACAATTTTTGTAAATGTTCCATTTATGCTTGGAAACATGGGATAATCTGAAGTAGTTGTTTGTGGGTTTGTTAACTATGTGACTCAGATCTATATCCCTAAAGTTTCTTTTTTCCCTGCTTGATTCATCAGTTATTTAGAGAGTTGTGTTAAAATATTCTGCTACAATGGTAGATGTGTTAACTTCTTACTCTGTCATTTAACTTTATATATTTTGAATCAGTATTATTAGGCACATAAAAATTTAGAACTGTGTTATCGTCCTGATGAACTAGACCTTTAATCAATATGCAGTGATAATTTTATCTCTAGTAATGCTTTTTTTTTTTTGCATTACATTTTCTCTGATATTAATATAAACCGGCTATTGGGTTAGAATTTTACTGCTATCTTTTTCCATTCCTTACTTTCAATTTTTCTGTGCCATAATGCTTTAGGTGTGTGTTTTGAAAATAACATGATGCAGGATTTTATATTTTTAAAAATTCATTCTGAAAATCCTTGCCTTTTGCCTGAAATTTTAGTCAGTTTACAATGTTTGTGATTATCGATCTATTTTTATTCATTTCTAATATATTTATGCTTTATCTTTGCCCTATCTTTTAGCTTTTTATTACTCTTTTTCTAAAGTTTCAGATTGAGGTATTTTCTCCCTCATTATATTTTTCCTCTATTCATTTGAAAATCCTAATTCTATTTGTATTACTTTAGTCATTCCTTAGAAGGTTTAATATTCATATTTAAAAGTCTAACATTTATCAGTGTCTTTGCCTTCCTCTGAAATAATATAAGGAATGTGAACAAGTTTAGCCCCCTCCTTTCTTGCTTATTTATTTGCTATTGTCCTTTTTATCCCCACAAATTTCTACAAATTTTCTAATTTATTTACTCTCCATTTCTCTGTCTGAGACTTTTGTATCATTTTACTTTTGCCTTTGAAATTTCATTTACTTACATTTTCGGGTGGTAAAAATTCTGTTTTTGTTGATCTAAAAATGTTTTAATTTTACTCCTTCCTCTTAAATAATTTTGCAGGGTATAGAACTACAAGTCGAAAGCAATTTTCTCTAAGCTATTTGAAAATATGATACTTCTGAATTTGGACTTCTATTTTACTAAGTCAATTGTTAATTTTTCTTTTCTTTGTAGGTAATCTGCCCCTATCCCTCCCATCATAAGCTGATTTTTGTCTTTGGTGTCCTGCAGTTTTACCACACTGTCTTGGTGTGGATTATTTTTTATTTATTCTGCCTTGGATATGATGAGACTCCTAAAATTGAGGGCTTGATAACTTTCATCATATCTGGACAATTTTCATTCATTATCTCACTAAATATTTTAGTGTCCCTCTCTCATTCTTTCTTGTCTTGTTCTAGGTCTCTGATTAGACATATATTGGACCATCTTACCCTATCCTCCATGTCTCTTAACTTTTCTCTCATATTTTTCATCTCTTTGTTGTACTGTGCTGTAGCCTAGCTAGGTAATTTCTTTGTGTCTATCTTCCAGTTAACCAAATTTTTTTCTTTAGCTGTGTCTAATCTGTTTAGCACATATATTAAGTTTCTAATTTCAGCCACTATACTTTTCACATTAGAAATTCTATTTGGGTGTGCCTGGGTGGTGCAGTTGGTTAAGTATCTGACTCTTGGTGTCCGCTCAGGTCATGATCTGAGGGTTGTGAGATCGAACCCCATGTTGGGCTCTGCGCTCAGCATAGAGTCTGCTTGGGATTCTCTCTCCCTCTCCCTCTGCCTCTCCTGCTCATGTGTGTGCTCTCTCTCTCTCCTTCTCTCTCCCTTCCTCTCAAAATAAATAAATAAATATATCTTAAAAAAAAAAAAGGCAATTCTATCTGGTTTTTTTCACATCTACCTGGCTTACTTTATGATATCATTCCTTCTTTGTACTTTTAGTTCTGTCTTTTATTTCTTCAAACATATTAATCAATCATATTTAATATTCTACATCTGTCAAGTTCAACATCTCCTGTTATTTGCTGGTATGATTCTGTAGTATGTTGTTTTTGCAGATTATTTCTCATGATAATTTATTTCCTTGTATGATTAGTAGTTTTGGTTTTTGTTTTCTTTTTGTGAGCTCACATTCCTGGGACTTTGTATTCCTTGGACTTTCCTATTATTGCTATAAAAAATTACCATAAACTTGGTGGCTTAAAGCAACACAAATTTATTCTCTTACAGTTCTAGAGGTCAAAAGTCCAAAAAAGGGTTTCTTTGGACAGAAACCAAGTTGATTCAAGTCTGTACTCCCTCCAGAGGCTCTGGAAGATGAGAAATTTCTTTGCCTGTTCCAGCTTTTAGAACTGCATTGCTTGCATTTCTTAATTTATGACCCCTTTCTCCATCTTCAAGACTAGCAGTGTAGCATCTTCAGATTTCTCTCTGTAATGTCTTCACATGTCAGTCTCCTCTGTGTCAAGTCTCCATTTGTTTGCCTCTTACAAAGATACTTGTGATTACATTTAGGGCCCACTCAGATAATTTAAGATAATCTCCCCATACCAATATCCTTAACTTAATCAAATGTGCAAAGTTTCTTTTGCTATATTAGGCAACATTCATAAGTTTACAGGGATTAGAATATGGACATTTTGAGGGACCATTGTTCAGCCTACCACAGATTTGTCTGTGGAACTTATTTGAGACCTGGTCTTAAAGTGTGTTCCTCCATAAAAGATTGTATTTATCCTAGTTTTTGGTGGTATTGCTAACCCAGAACTAATTTAAACTAAAATTTTGCATTTTGGGGGAGCCAGATAATTAGTAGACCTTTTAGCCTTCATCTGCATGAGTGTAGCATACAGAGGTACCTTCCCCTTTTTCAATCATCCAGAGCCAAGATTAAGACAATCATGTATCACAACCACCTTCCTTTGTAGTGTGATTTTTTCCCCCCTGCTCCCCTTGAAGATCCTGGCTTTAGGTGAGGCTTCAATCCAACTTCTTACTTTATCCAGGCCATAGGCTTTGTATCCTATTTCCTGTAGAGGTTTATTAAAACTCAGATTATAGACTGTTAGAATGGACATATTTCTTCAGGGCAAATGCTGGTTCCAATACTCTCCCTTAAGGATTAGCACTTTCTACATTTTCTTTCTGATCTTAAAGAAATTCTCTTACTTTTCCATCAGCACAGTCATACTTTATTTTGTTTTTTTTTAAATATTTTATTCAGTATTGTTAAGTGTGTTGTATTATCAGGGCATTATCTGAATTTAGGCTGCAATATTGCCAGACATAGAAGTCAGATATTGAAAGAGTGTCTAATTTATCCCTCTACCCAAATGCTACAACAATGACCTCCAAACTGTGAGTAATAAATGTTAAATTAAATAAAAATGTAGCAGACTGGAGCTTGAAAAGACATTAAAATTGAGTCATAACAGAGACCATATGGTCTAGGGAGTCTAAAGTATTTACTATTTGGCCTTTTATGGAAAAAAGTTTGCTGAAGCCTTGTCTAGGGAGTTAATTTTTACCATCTCCAGGCCAGAATAGGGATGATGGTAAGTTCATACTCCGAAGTCTCAGTTTGTCTTGGGGAGAGTATCCTTCATCTTGGTGATAAAGAACCACCTGACCTCAGAAGTGCCTCTGAACTTCATGAACCCCAGGGCTCAACTACCATGTCTATTTTCTCTGCAATCACTGATGTAGGTAATGTGCAAAGAGTCAGTATGTGGAATATCATTTACTGAGACTCCTCCGCCATTCTATGTGTCAACCTAACTGACTCATGAATTGCTGAGATGATAACTTTTGGCTTCATGTTGACTTAAAGATTTAATATGTTTGAAGGAGAAGAAAGAGGGATGTGGGGTAGCATCTTGGTTCTGTTGCCAGTTAGCCAAATGGATATGGAGATATCATGTTTCTGGGTCTCATTCTCCTCATCTGTAGAAAGAAAGATAAGTTTAGTGAACTCTAAGTTTCCTTCTAATCCAATGTTCTCTGATTCTGAAGTCGGAATAAAAAGTTTTATTTCTTCTTCCCAAGGTACAGTCCCTTCCTCCTTCATGAAGATTAGATGAGTAAATACATGTAAAGTCCTGAGAACAGGCTTGGCACAAAATACATCCACAATGAATGTTAGCTATTATATTGTTGTTATTAACATTACCAAAAGCCTCTTAGACAGGGTGAAAGCCTGAAATCATTAATCCTTTTTTAATGGATAGTAGTCCCTCATCCCTGGTGAAAATTTGCTTGAGCATCCTTAGCACTGGAAAGAAATTCTGATTGGCATAAAACAACATCTCCATGTTTTCTGCTGCCAGCCGGTGAACCACAAACCACAAAGCATTGACCAAAACTACATCTGCAAAAGAAAGAGGGAGAATAAAAAAACCTCCAAGTTAGAACTAAAGATGGAGCCAGCTTTCCCTGGTGGTGCCTACATGCTGAATTGGGGGAGGGTAAAAGTTATTGTGATGGTTATGTTAGAACAATAGCATGCTTATTGCAGAGGTGAGGATGACTCTCAGCCACACTTGGCTCTAGCTAGAAATCTGATGTCATACATGTATTCTGTATCATTCAGGGTCCTTGAAGGAAATAATTTACCCCAGATAGTTCATATGAAGAAACAATATATGGAGGAGGCAAGGCTAAGGCAAGGTTAAAAGAACCATTGAGGGATGTTGAGGCAACCAGAGACTAGAATTGGTGGGAACTGTTATCACCACTGGGATTAAAGGGGCAAAGGGAATAAAGTATGGCTGGAGCTCAGAGAGAAGCTGGGGCCAAGGGGGAGGGGCTTCCTGGTAAAGGGCAGATATGGAGGGATGCAATAACTTCCAGAGAGGCAGGAAAGGATCAGGGAAGAAATACCCCATCTCCTGATATCTTTTGGTGCATTGGCTGAATCCAGTTGGAAACCAGCCAGCAAGGGAGCCCAGGAAATGCCTCCATAGCACAAGGCAGAGCAGAGAATGGATGAGGAGCTGCAGAGAAAACACAAAACAACTATCCTTTTCCTCCAGAGCTTTTGCTCTGATGCCTCTCTGGCTGGATATTTTTCTTGTGCCTTTGACATGTGGTCTCTTGTTGGTGTTTTGTGGATGAGAGCATGTGAGAGAGGGTATGTATGTGTTGCTTCCCAGTCTGTGTCTTCATGCAAAAAGTACCCAGTTTAAACCAGGATACCTGAATTCTGGTCTGTTAAAGAGAAAATTATTCATGACACTTGTTAAATGGTAAGGCAGGCTTTATTCTGTACTACTGCAATAGGATTTTGCAGTAGGAGAAAGAGAGTGAACTCAACTCAAAATATAACAAGGAAAAGTAGGCATTTATAGGCAAGGAACAGGGTGAGGAAGTCAATTAATAGAGAACTACTAAGAGGAGACATCAGGGGTATGGTGGGGGCGTGGTGTCCTGGCTACACTTCCCTAAGCAGATTCTTGCTGAAGGCAGGCCAGATGATTAGACACCACTGGAGGATGGTGGAGGAAGAGGACTTTAGTTAAATATTGGGGGTGGGGGATTCTGGCTACACTGAGCAGGATTCTGGCTAAAACTGTACTCTTGAGGACATGCCCAAGAATGGGGCCTGGTCAGGCACAGAGGAGCATGTCTAGAGTTTGGTCAAGGAAAGCATCTTTGCCAGGTCTCAGTTCTTCCAATAACTTGGATAATATTAGGCAAATCACTTAACCTCTTGCTTTTTATCTGTAAAATGGGGTAAAATGGAGTCAATAACATTTGTCCAATCTTTCTCATCAGGGTTAAACAATCAAATGGAATAATGGTTAAAAGCAAGCTACAAAATCAATGTAGGAAGATAAGCCCTGAGACTAGAGCAGGATGGGGGGGGACTGTCTTAACAGGGAATGTGATGCTTGGTGCACAGTTTGTGTGACTTGGGGGTATGGCTAACAACACACAAGAATGTGGCAGAAGTGGTTATCTACCTTTGTTTCCTTCTTCCATAGCATTTGAATGATTATTTGGCATATGGCTGCCCAGGGACATTCTAGTTTCCAGTTTCCCCTACTGGGTGTGGACATGTGAGTTGAGTAAGTTCTCTTCAGTGGAATCTGAGAAGTGATGTGTGCCACTTTCAGACCTGTCTCAGAACCTCTTCCATGAACATTCACTCTTCCATGTCCCTTCCTTCTCCCTGGAAGGGAGGCTAACAGGGTAATCTAGAAGCTACCTATAAAAATTGGAGAACTATCACCAGTTCTATCCTACCCCAAAATCCTTCTCAGTAAACTCAACACTCATTTGACTGTTATGTATGAGAGAAATAAGCTTCTCTATTCCTTTAAATTCTGGGGTCTCTTTGTTGCAGTAACTTAGCCTACTCTACAACAGGGAGCAGGAACATTTCCTACATTTCTGCTCAGAATGTGATCTGGCTCTGTCAGTATGGTGACAGAGTAGGGGAGACTACTAGAGGTGGCATCTGAGAAGGGCAAGTAGTATCTTTTTTTTTTTTTTTTTTTAAAGACTTTATTTATTTATTTGACAGAGAGAGCGAGAGAGCACAAGCAGGGAGAACAGTAGAGGGAGAGGGAGAAGCAGGCTCCCCGCCAAGCAGGGGGCCCGATGTGGGGCTCGATCCCAGGACCCTGAGATCATGACCTGAGCCGAAGGCAGAGGCTTAACCATCTGAGCCACCCAGGCACCCCGGGCAAGTAGTATCTTGACAGAAACCATTGGTAGGCATTTCCATCTAGCCACAGCAGGATCTCCAGATACCAGGGCTTGCAGAAAGCAGACATTATCAAAGAGCCTGGAGGAGAAAAATATGAGTTGATGAGCTTTTAATATTTATTCAGAAATAAATGAGAGATAGTTGAGGGTACAGGGAGAGCAGTTAATTCCTGAGCAGCCGAAGGCTATTAACTGCAAAAATTGCAATATTAATTATTATTAATGACACCTGATTTTCATTTTGTATCAGAATGCTTTCTTTCGGCTGCAAGAAACAGTCAACTTGAATAAGTTAGCTTAACTAATACATATGTTTTTTTATTTCACATAATAAGAAGCACCAAAGTGGAATGGGCTACAGGATATGTATAATCAGGGTTCTGTATCTGCTCTCTCTGATTCTCTCAGCTCTGTCCTTCTCTGTGTAGATGTTTTCTTCTCAGGTTGGCTTTTCTAATCATCAAAAGATGGCTACCATCAGCAACTGTGGCAATATGCTCACTTGTTTATCTCCAGTAAGAGACAGGGAAGGGCAAGGAAGGAAAGAAAAAGAGGATGAGATAAAGTAGAAGAGAGAGAGAGAACTGTTCTCCCAACAATAGAATCAGGTTATTCTCTTTAGTCTTATTGGGTCACCTCAAATCATGTGTTCATCCCCAGACCAATAACTGTTCTCAGGGAAATGAAATGCTCCATGGGATTAAGTCAAGACTCCTGACCATAACTGACAAAGATTATGGAATTGTCATGATGGCCTAGACCAAGGGCTTGCAAACTCTGACTTGTAGGCCAAATCCAGACAGCCACTTTTTAATTATGTCTTAAGAAGTAAGGACGGTTTTTACCTTTTTAAATGGTTATGCCTTCTTGGTCTACAAAGTCTAAAATATGTACTATCTGCCTCTGTAAGAAAAAGTACAGAATCTTAGACTAATTAGATTCTGTAACTCTGGAGATGGGGATGATGGGCCACTTTTCCTTGAAGCACATGGGTGGTGTTGGGAGAATTCCCACAATGAAAGGGAAGCTCACTTAAAAATATGAGGAATGGCAATGGCAATGTCAGATACTCATAAACTATGGTTAACTATGTCACATTTTCCTCCATTAGTGCATATTACTAATGCTAATATTTAGTGCGCTTATTATTTTGTGCTGAACTCTGTTCTAGGTATAAGATAATAATCAGAACTTGCCTATGAACAATTTCTCATACCTAATCTTGCCCAAACACATAAGACTCTCCCTGACCTTTTGTTCTGGTGTGGTGAGGGAGATGAGGGAACGAAGTGTCTCAAGGAATACATATGTAAAGTGGACTGTTTAGTTTCTAGGGCACCACATCAAATGATATAAAACACTAAAAGTAATAAGATCTCAGTACAGACTGAGGTCACCCATAAATGCTGTGCAATTAAGCTCTCCAGAAGGCTTAAACAATAATGTAAAACTTGGTCCTGTGTTTTGAATGTAGTTAGATAAATGTGCAATTTAGATTTTAAAAATCAATATAAATTAGTCTTAATCTGAATTCACTTCAAGAGAAAGGCAATAGTCTAGGATATAGTATAATGATTAGAAATCAATTTTTACTGGTTTTATTTATTTATTTTTTAATGTCTAATATATTCAGTATCTAAGACCAACCCTACTACAAGGTTTGAAAAAAGATAAAACACCAGTAGATCATGGCAGGTAAAATGGTTGCTATCTATTTACTCAAGAGGCTTTGAGATTGTGGTTAGTTTAGGATTTAATGTACAAGGCTGATACTGGTAATAGAAGTCTAGTGGTACAAACTATAATCCTTGTCCAACTATCTAGGGACACAGAGAAACTAACCAAGAGGCAAGGAGAGAACACTTACAAAATTGCTTTTCGTCTACAGTGAGGGCTGCTGGTTCAAAACACAGTCTTGTTTGAGGTGCTGATTTAGATCACTGCTTAAAATGTGACATGAGATGCCATGAAAAAATGAAATCTTGCCACTTGTGACAACATGGATGGACCTAGAGGTATTATGTTAAGTGAAATAAGACAAAGGAAGAAAAATACCATGTGATTTCACTTATATGCGGAATCTAAAAACCAAGGCAAACAAATAAGACAAAACAGAAATAAACTCATAGATGCAGAGAATAATTTGGTGGCTACCAAAGAGATGGGGAGTGAGGGGGAATAGGGAAAGAGGATTAAAAGGTACAAATATTCAGTTATAAAATAGATAAGACATGGCAATATAATATACAGCATAGAGACTGTGGTTAATAATATGTAACAACTTTGCGTGGTTCGATATGGTAGCTAAATTTATAGTAGGGATCACTTTGTAATGTATCTAAGTGTTAAATCACTATGGTGTATATCTGAAATTAATATAATATTATATGTCAAGTACACTTCAATAAAGAAAAAAAAAAGTGACCTGAGGCAATTTTGTTGAAATTTATGGTTTGTAAACTACAAAATGCAATGTGATCATTAGGCATTATGGTTATTCTTTTATTTTTTCATGTCAGTTCCCTCATCTATTCCTTATTGCTCCTAAAATCAGTATCAGGACCCAATTCCTGACAAGAGAAGAAGGCCACACCCAAAAGCATGGCCATTCTAGGCCTGAGAAGGGAATGTGTGAGTGTGTATGTGTGTCCATGTATGTGAGCTTCTCTGTTCTGGCTACAAGGATTAATCATTGATCAGATGGAATAAGAATCAAAATACTAGCTACAATTCATTGAGCCAGGTGCCGTACAAGTTTCTTCACATATATTATTTCTCATCCCACAAGTACACTTTGGGGTTACGTATTGTTCCTGGCCTATAGATAAGGAAATAGGCTTGGAGAGCTTTGATAGCCTGCCCAAGCTCACATGGGTAGGGAGAAGAGTCTAGATTCACAGCTTAGACATGAAAGCCCAAGTTCTTTCCCCAGGCCACAGAGCCTCTGCCATGGGATAGCTGGTATGTCCTGAAATGATCTGCCTTCTACCAGGCAGGGAGATCAGTTGTCCGTAAACTTCTTGTGGCTCTCCATTCTTTCTCTGGAGGTGGAAGACCTTCCAGAAATTAGAATAATTATCTTGGAAACCTGGGGTGGGGCTGTTCAATAAAATAACAACAACAACAATAATAGTAGTACTTAACACTTAGTGGGAGGTAAGTTTTATTATTACCCCGATTTCCCCATTTCTGAATTGAGTCAGAGAAAAGATGAGAAATTTGCCAAGGGCACATGGATACTAGAGGCAGATCCAGGATTCACATCCAGACCATCTGAAGGGCATTTGCTGAGCAGAGTGGGCGAGGCAATCGAGGTGGATCCCCAGCTCTGCAGACAACTTACCAGTCAGTGTGACCCCTTGAAGCTCGTGAGCCTCACTTGAGTCCCATCTGTATAACAGGGGTGAATTACATCCTGGTGGTCCTCGCCTCTGATTCTCCCTGGGGATGGGAGGACTACAGAGATCAATGAAAGTAAGAAGAGAGATTCTTCTACCCATGCAGTTTTTCTTGAAGGAATGGCTTTTGTTTTCATGGCACTCTTTGGCCTGTGAATACATTTGGATAAAGCCCAGAGGATAGGAAACAAGGACTTCTCAATTTAGGCCCATCCAAGATTTGGGGGAAAAAAAAAAAAGGAAGAGAAAAAGGGCAATGAGCCACACAAGACTGCCAAACTTTGAAATCATATTTCCTATGCAGTTTTCAAATTAGAGGTTTGGTTGGAAGGTCAGGATGGGGTCAAGCATTTTCCCAGAGCAACTATCATGCTTTTATGTTGGCATCAGTTACTCCCAGGAACTCTTCCACCAGAAGGGCCAAATCAAGACGAGCTCGGACAAGGTCTACAGGACTCAGGCTTTTAGTCACGAGGAGCCTCCTGAGTAGACCCCAGCATGGAACACTGATGAGCACCCAGGTAGCAGCTGCTCTGCTCCAGAAACCTATCAGCTTTAGTGCTGCTCGAGGCGATGCAGCTTGGGCCAGTTTTTCTCATCCCAAAAGGAAGGTAGTTCCTATAGCCACAAGCCTGGGAGACTCAGGGGGCAGAAGACCCGATGTTCCTCATAGTTGTACCACTTGGGCCCAGTATCGGGTCTGGCTCACAGTAAAATCTCAGGACAGTTGCCAACTCATTCTGTCTCTATGGACGTTTTGCCTCTCTCAGAGACATTTTGCCCACCTAAACAATGGTGTACACTCATGGGATCATTTGAAGTCAAAATGAGACAGTGCTTATAAGCAAGCTTGGTAAGCTTCAAAGCATACACAAACATTAAGGACATAAGAAAGCTCTTTCTTTATCACCACTTCTTCAATATACCCAAATAGGCAAACTGTCCTGGCTCATGGCTATCAGGGTACAGGGCTGTGAGGGACCAGGAATCCTACCTCACAGGGCATTTTGGAGGAGCCAATAATAAACTGAAAATTGTAGAGAATTTACTTAAGGAACATTTTGTAATAGTATTCCCCAAACCCGCATAAGCCCCTTTGTTTCTGCTCTGGTCTCTAAACAGTCTGAGAAATTTCCTCAGTCAGGGTGCCTACTGTGGTTGTCGCTTTGGCTACTCAACAGATGTTTCAGTTTCTCCCCTTCAGGGCACAGGAGAGAATTGCATTTCCCTGCCCTCCTTCAGGGTGGTGTGTCAGTGTGTGCTGGGAATTCTCTGTACATTGTCTCCCCTTCCTTCTCTGCTCTGCTCCACACTCCAGAGGGCTGATCCCTGTGGACTGCCTAATCCAAGTGACTTAATAATTTTGTCAGCATCTAACCTAAATGTTAGATAAGCTGTCTCTTCTTTTAAGATTCAGATGAAATTAATCTACCAGCTTCATGAAATGTCTTCCTGTCCTGAATGGGCCATTATTGTTTCACTTTTTCTTTTTCTCCCAGATGTAGAATTATCTGTTTTATTTATTATTTATTTATTATCCTCAAACCCACAGTTAACAGGCCTTCGTGTATATAACAAACTCTCCTAAATGTTTGTGAAAGGAGGCAGTTTATGTCACGGATGAGCAAACAACTTAGAACTGAATAGCAGCTATTCTTATTCTGGTTATTGTTTCTTTGTTCTTTCCATCAATACAGGCTTTCATTCTTCATAAACTTGTTCATCCTTTTCTTTCCTTTGCCCTTCCTTCTAAACCCAGCTCTGGGCCTCCCTTTGTGTAACCAAAGATTATTAATAACTCTGTCAGATGAGGGGACATATTCTGTGGGCCTCCCCTGCTCCTCCTCCTCTTTTACCCGTCTGTGCAGTGGGAAGGGAGCTGAACAGATATACATTCCACATCGACATGGATTATGTCACCTCACCCTCACACCCTCCTCTACAGCTCCATCCATTCCCAGGTACCTTCAGAATACACCTGCAGGTACAGCCAATCGGGGTTTTGCTGCCTGTCCCCTCTACACACATACCTTGTGTTCCAGTTTGTATTGACTTTCTTTGCTTTTGCTCATCACAGGTATGAGACAGTCTTGAAGGTGCTGACCAAGAGGAAAGGGGCCAGAGAGACCTGGCTGTAATAAAGACCTTAGACTGCCAGGGCTAACATGCAGTTGCTGACCACAAAGTCTTCCCACTGGGGGGTGTGAACCCAAGCTGGCTTGATACTGAACTTTGGTCAGCTGTTAAACTTATTCTCAGGACGGAGATACTCTAGGGTCTTAAACAGGGTTGTTCACAGTTTGGGGATTTTTGGATCCTGGCCACCTCTCCATTTCTTTCTACCACAAAATGAACTATCAAAACAAATTCCTTGGGACGCCTGGGTGGCTGTGGGTTAAGTGTCTGCCTTCGGCTCAGGTCATGATCCCAGAGTCCTGGGATCAAGTCCTGCATCGTGTGGGCTCCCTGCTTGGCAGAGAGCCTGCTTCTCCCTCTCCCTCTGCCGCTCCCCTGCTTGTGCTCTCTCGCTCTCTCTCAGTCAAATAAAATCTTTAAAAAAAACCAAAACCAAATTCCTTATCATTACTGGGAAATCAACACAAAACGTTTGCCATACCTCTTCTAACTCAGAATTGTTCCACGTTTTCCCTCCTCCTCACAGGTGTCCTATTTCAGGTCCCCATCTCTTGCCTGGACCAGCACTGTCTCCTAATGGTCCACATGCCTTCCACCTCTCCTCTACCCTGCCTATCCTCTGCACTGCTGCTGCTGAGCTTCCTGAAGTCAGATGCAACTGAGTCAGCCCCTTCTCTGTGTACTTTAGTTAAAAAAAATTATCTTTTTGGATTTTATCTTCAATAATAGAGGTAGTACTTGCTCATTGTAAAAATACGACAATACATATTTAGAAAAAGTGAGAGTCCTTCTGACCCTGCTACAAGCACTCCCTAGAGGTAGCCACAGCTGATAGTTTATTTTGTATCTTTCCATACACTTTCCCATGTAGGCACAAACATGTACACAGACATAAATATATGCACACACGTAAATATATATACATGCACACTTCAGTACATCCTTTCTGCAACTTGATCTTTTCACCTAAAAATATATGGAGAGATCTTTCCATGTCAACACATATCCACCTACACTTTGTTTTCAAAGACTGTGAAATACTCCATTTATTTTACGGATTTACTGATATTTATTTAACCAATCCCCTACTGATGAACATTTAAGCTGGTAACAGTTTTCACTGTTATAGACTATGTGATTCAATGTCATATCTATCTACCTATTTTTTTAGATTTTTAAATGCCTGCTGGCTCTTGCTTTTATAAAAGACCCGTAGCATTTATAAAAAATAAAAAAAATTAAGTCATAAATGTACAGTTAAAAAAATCAAATGGCACTGCTAGGTTTATAATGAAGAAGAGCAATCCCTTGCCCCTCCCCATCTTGCAGTCCAATTTCAACTCCCCTTATGCAACTTTTCTTTTTTTAGTTTTTATTTAAATTCTAGTTAGTTAACATACAGTATATTAGTTTCAGGTTTACAATATAGTGATTCCACAATTCTGTATAACACCTGGTGCTCATCACAAGTGCCCTCCTTAATCTCTATCGCCTATTTAACCCATCCCCCCACCACCTGCCTTCTGGTAACCATTAATTTGTTCTCTCTTGTTAAAAGTCTGTTTCTTGGTTTGCCTCTCCCCCCACCACTTATTTGTTTTGTTTCTTAAATTCCACATATGAGTGAAATCATATGGTATTTGTCTTTCTCTGACTGACTTATTTCGCTTAGCATAATATTCTCTAGCTCCATCCATGTTGTTGCAAAGGGCAAGATTTTGTTCTTTTTTATGGCTGAGTAATAGTTCATTGTGTGTGTGTGTGTGTGTGTGTGTGTGTGTATCACATCTTCTTTATTCATTCATCAATCAATGGACACTTGGGCTGCTTCCATATCTTAGCTATTGTAAATAATGCTGCTATAAATATTGGGGTGCGTGTGTCCCTTTGAATTAGTGTTTTTGTATTCTTTCGGTAAATACCTAGTAGTGCAAATGCTAGATTGTAGGGTAGTTCTATTTTTAACTTTAAAAAAAACTTTTTATTTAAATTCAGTTTAGTTAAATAGAGTGTATTATTAGTTTTAGGGGTAGAATTTAGCAATTCATCAGATGCATATAACACCCAGTGCTTATTACATCAAAGTGCCTCCTTAGTGCCCATCACCCAGTTACCCCATCCCCCCACCCACCTCCTCTCCAGTAACCCTCAGTTTGTTTCCTATAGTTAAGAGTCTCTTATGGTTTGCCTCCCTCTGTTTTTATCTTAATTTATTTTTCTTTCCCTTCCCCTATGTTCATGTGTTTTGTTTCTTAAATTCCACATATGAGTGAAATCATATGGTATTTGTCTTTCTCTGATGGGCTTATTTTGCTTAGCATAATACCTTCTAGTTCCATCCATGTCATTGCAAATGGCAAGATTTTATTCTTTTTGATGGTTGAGTAATATCCCATTGTATATGTATACCACATCTTCTTTATCCATTCATCTGTCAATGAACATCTGGGCTCTTTCCATAGTTTGGCTATTGTGGACATTGCTGCTATAAACATTGGGATGTATGTGCCCCTTCAAATTACTATTTTTGCATCCTTTGGCTAAATACCTGGTAGTGCAATTGCTGGGTTGTAGGGTAGTTCTATTTTTAACTTTTTGAGGAAACTCCATCCTGTGTCCCAGAGTGGCTGCACCAGTTTGCATTCCCACCAACAGTGTGCGAGGTTTCCCCTTCCTCCACATCCATACCAAAACCTTCTGTTTCTTGTGTTGTTGATCTTAACCATTCTGACCAGTATGAGGTGATATCTCATTGTAGTTTTGATTTGTATTTCCCTGATGATGAGTGATGTTGAGCATCTTTTCATGTGTCTGTTGGCCTATGTATGTCTTCTTTGGAAAAATGACTATTCATGTCTTCTGCCCATTTTTTAATTGGATTGTTCATTTTTTGAGTATTGAGTTTTATAAGTTCTTTATACATTCTGGATACTAACCCTTTATCAGATATGTTATTTGCCAGTATCTTCTCCCATTCCATGGGTTGCCTTTTAGTTTTATTGATTGCTTCCTTCTCTGTGCAGAAGCTTTTTATTTTGAGGTAGTACCAATATTGCCTGTGCTCTCTTCTAGGATTTTTATGGTTTCAGGTCTCGCATTGAGGTCTTTAATCCATTTTGAGTTTATTTTTGTGTATGGTATAAGAAAATAGTACAGTTTCATTCTTTTGCATGTAGCTGACCAGTTTTCCCAACACCATTTGTTGCAGAGACTCTCTTTTTCCTATTATTCTTTTCTGCTTTGTTGAAGATTAATTGGCCACATAGTTGTGGGTTCATTTTTGGTTTTCTATCCTGTTCTATTGATCTATGTGTCTGTTTTTGCACCAGTACCATACTGTTTTGATTACTACAGCTTTGTAATATAACTTGAAGTCCAGAATTGTGATGCCTCCAGTTTTGTTTTTCTTTTTCCAAGGTTGCTTTGACTATTTGGGGTCTTTTGTGGTTCCATACAAATTTTAGGGTTGTTTATTCTGCTCTGTGAAAAATGCTGTGGTATTTTGGTAGGGATTGCATTAAATGTATAGATTGCTTTTGGTAGTACAGATGTTTTAAAGCAATATTTGTTCTTCCAGTCCATGATATGCAACTTCTTTCAATGTCTTTACCTGTACTATGATCTCATTTCTTTTTTCATATAATTTATATTTTTTCTAGAATTATTAATTGTCCTATTTACTCATTTTCTTAATTATCCATGTATGTATCACTTATTCACCCCAAATTTATCAATAGAAATGAAAATCTTCTTTCTATACTTTAAAACTCTTTGGTTATTCCAACAGTTTTTTTTTTTTTTCTTGGAGATATCTTTTCCTAAAGATTTCTGTCCTCATTTTATAGGTAGGAATCATTTTCTCCCCCACTAGGATTGCTATACAACCATCCGTTTGTCTTTCTCCTGTGTTGAATATCCTATTACTTCAGTGAAAGGTCTGACTTTTTCTTGTTTACCACTATATCCATAGCACCTTGCACAATACCTCCACAGAATAAACACTCAAACATTACTGAAGAATGAATAAATGTATGATTGAATTAATGTCTTATTGCTGGCCTGGATCATTGGTTGAGGCTCCAAATAAATAGCATATCTCCACTTTTGCTAAGAATTTAGTGAAATCCCCAGAGAATAAACTTGAGGAACATGGATGATAAGTCAACACACAAGTTTGAGCCTCATGGTCTAGTGTAGTGGTGAAATCCATGGCAGTAGAAAGTATAAAGCTGGCTGGTCTTTACAGGAACTCAGCCTCTTGCCCTTGGCTTCATTAACTCTCTACTCTATCCAACTGAGCCAACTAGCTGTAGGCAAGCAGATCAGGAACTAGCCTGGTAAGCTGGCCCCCATATTACTGCTCCTGGCTTTCTGGCCCTACGGAGGATTGCTATTGTCCCTGAATTTAGCCCAGTTCCTCCCAGTAGGCTGCCCTTTAAGGACACTTCTTATCAGCAGTCACTGCCCCAAGAAGGTGCTCCTGCTCTCATAATGACTGTGTGTTTTGTCCAGACCAATTTACTGCCGAAACCCACCTTCACTGAGTAGAGCTTTGCTCTAAGCTCCAGAGGTTACTGTCAAGCTTTCTTCAAAAGTCTTTCTTCCAAACCTTAAATCATTAATTTGTTTGCCTTCCACTGCACTTTTTAAAGCTCAGTCAGCATTACCCTTTCTTTGCCCACAGTTCAGAATTGCAGGGACCTCACTGAACACAGACTGTTCACAGGCCCTCTTTGACTCTCAGATTTTCATGAGAGCAGATATCCCCCAAGTAAAAAGCATGTTCTGCCACAGTGTATTTCAAAAGTCTTGGTTGTCAGGGTCTGTTGCTTTCATCAGATTGCACAGATGTGGACCTGTCCAGGAAGTAGATAAAGGTGAGAAAGCACCTATAGAAAGGGGATTAAAGGGCGGGTATGAGGAGGCAGGAGGCTAACTAGAGTGGGGGATGCTTGAGGCAGTTTTCTCTCCCATTTCCAAGGTGGGAGATTTTTCCTCAAAAATTATGTTGGTTCATTCTTAACAAGGACTTACTCTATGCTAATAGTAGGCATATATCATCTCATTGGATCTTTACCATAGCTCCACAAGGTAGGAAACAGGAGAAAGAATGGAAGAGAGGGTATCCAGGACTGTGGGTATGGCATCCTATCTCCCTGTGGTGGAACCAGGCATGCACTGCTCACATTTCCTTTCTAGCAAGGACTTGCTACCCAGTTGCCACAATAGGTTCAGCAGATTGTCTTTGCCTGAAGCTTTTTCTTTTCTTTTCTTTTTTTTTAAGATTTCATTTATTTATTTGACACAGAGAGAGAGAGAGAGAGAGCATAAGCAGGTGGGGTGGCAGGCAGAGGGAGAGGGAGAAGCAGACTCCCTGCTGAGCAGAGAGCCTGACATGGGGTTCGATCCCAGGACCCTGGGATCGTGACCTGAGCTGAAGGCAGATGCCTAACCAACTGAGCCACCCAGGCTTCCCTGCCTGAAGCTTTTTCAAGGTGTGCCTCAGCATCACAGCCTGAGCCTTAGTGACATATGACACCCAATGTGAGAAAAGTGCTAGGGTGACCAAGTGTCCCAATTTGCTGAGGGCACCTGGAATGTGGGATTCTCTGTACTGAAATAATTTACTGCCGAAACCCACCTTCACTGAGTAGAGGCAGGACAAATTGGTCACCCTGTAACAACGTGGATAAGCCACATCTACTCCACAGTTCCCCACTGGGTTGGCCAAGTTTTATCTGATCACAGTCCCATTTGTCCCTCTGTCTGACCTGTTTCTTCCTCTCACTTCCTTAGGTATTGATCCCTGATAAGCATCTTGCACATCAGATTCTATTTTAGCCTCTGCTTCTGGAGACCCCCCTACAAATTCCCACTGCCATAAAGCATCAGTGCTCTGGAGGAAACCCAAACCCCAACCAACCAAGAGCCCCAGGCAGAAAAGGGTACAGTATGTAAGAGGGATTGAGGGCAGAAGATCTGACATTTCCACTCTCAGACACAGAGCCTATCCAATTGCAAAAGTCACAATACACAGAACCAGGCTGATGATATTCTGACTTGTTAACCTCTCTTGGTTATGAGAGAGGAGGAAACAGCCTACCAGTAACCAGAGACATTTGGAAGAATGCAAGGAGTGATGCGCAATACCAACTTGCTCAAACATTTACACAATTATTCCTTCTCCCCTTTGCAGGCATGTTCTTGTCACTCTGTGGCCTCAACTTCTTGGCTATACTCTTCTTTTCTAATCCTACCCAGACTTTGCATTGTGGCTGCATTTTGTTGAGGAAATCTTATCACTGACTGAAGGGCTCTTTAGATGCAGTTTTCTCAACTTAAAAAGTGGATTTTGGAGAGGATGTAACTTTCCAGTTACAAAAAAATCCTACTCTTAGCAAAGATCTTTGTCCTTAACTATAGGTCAGAGAGGATGCATTTCCTCTAGGAAAATCTACCTCCAAGTCCCAGAGTGGTCACATATGTCCAACCTAAGTCACGTGTGCATTAGGATCATTGCCTCTTTGCTACATCTCCAAAGGCTCCTGAAGTTGCCAAGGCAGGATGGTTTGGGACAGATGTTTGGACAGAAAGATAGATAGTAGTTGAGGAGGCACCTCTTCAGATAGTCAAAGTCCTCTCTATGTGACAGCTCCGCCACATCCACATCACATACTTCTTTACACTTTGTCACACCTGTTCACACTTAAGGGCATTGACGAATCAATTAACAGCATTCTCTAGGTGTTCACACATCACTTTGCATCAAACCAACCATTCTTTTGACAGGGGCTGACATTTACCATCCTTGTTGGAAATTTCCCAAGGAATGAATCAAAATACAACCAAACTTGACTGCAAAATCTTTGGGAAGATTAGTAAGGGCCACAAACAATTCAAGTTGAAAGGGGGAGTGAAATCTCTTATTTATTTTAATGTGACAGCCATTGTAATGTGTGGTGTGCCAACTGCCACTTGCTATGCATTTGACCTTGAGAAAAGAGGATTCCCTGTGAACTGAGTTTCATCATTAGGATAATGTAGGGAATATTTATCATTTTATCTCACAGGATTGTTGAGGTTCTAATGAAATACTTTGTGTGAAAGCACTCTTGGTGAACAGCGAAGAACTGTGTCAATGTGTGGTATTTTAGTATACTGCAAAAACATAAACCAAAGAACAAAACAAACAATCCAACAATAATATATTGATGAAGAAATTAATCAGAAAGTCTGGTAAATAAAAACAAAACAAAACAGTGGTATTGGCCATTATGGGTAGCACAGCCATTTAAAATGAAGTCTTATAAAGAGATTATTCTGCAAAGGATATTTCTTACCTGATTTCCTACAACTAACACACCAAAAGTTTGATTGAAATAGTTATAAAAGAAGTTGTTCTTAGGGCACCTGGGTGGCTCAGTCGGTTAAGCATCAGACTTTTGACTTCAGCTTAGGTCATGATCTCAGGGTCCTGGGATCAAGTCCCACATCAGACTCCCTGCTCAGTGCGGAGTCTGCTTGATTTCCTCTCTCTCTCCCTCTGCCCCTCCCCCTACTCCCTCTCTCTCTCTCAAATAAATAAATAAATCTTAAAAAAAAAAAAAGTTGTTCTTAAAGACTGGCCTAAAAAAGGCAAAGAGAGGTTGAGTAACTTGTTTGAGGTCACACAGCCAGTAGAGTTAGGATTGAGTTCAGGCAGTCCGTCCCCAAATCTGTACATGTAGCATTCACTATACTGTATCTCTGAGAGAGGAAGAAAGAAGGTGAAAGTTAAGTATGTGATTGGCAGGCTTTGAGTGGAGCATGAACAAAAGTGTTCTGTGCAAAATGTGCTGTGACATACAGCTCTGAGCACTGGCAGGAAGCTGTGGGGAAGGGGAGACCACGGCAGCTGGCAGCCCACTCTGGCAGGCAGCAGAGGGGAGAGGTGAGCCTTATTTTTAGCAATAGCAGCTCAGCAGCAGCACGGACGGCTTGAGAAATGCAGAGGTTGATCCTCAGACACGAGACCCACACGTTGCTGGTGGAATGACAGGCTGAGATCATGGGTGTCTGAAAGCAAGGGGGCTGCAGCGTAAGCTTCAGATTTTTGAGACACAGCTTCACACACACATCAGAACAGCAATAACCACAGCAGCTTTGCCAAACAGAGGACACCAGCAGACTTGCACTAGCATTTCTATGTAAAATCTTAAGACTTTCCAGAGAGCTCTGAGCCAGGACCTTAGTCATCATCAAGGCAAATGTGAGCTATAAAGACCAGAGAGAATAAAAGCCACTAGTATGCAAAATCCAAGTCACCCCTTGTCGGTAAAATGCCTCCCCCAGGTATCCACACAGTGGGATAAGACTCCTTCTATATTCAGTGTCCATGCTTTAATTGAATCTCATCCTTTGCTGGAATTTGAGGGAAACATGCAAATGGACCCTTCATTCAGCTGCCGGCTCTAAGGTTTCCCTGTCTGCCTCCCCCCCCCCCCCACCCCCGTAGGCATGGGAATTGGATGTTGACTAACTATTATTCTAGCTCAAGAATGACTTTCTGGGATAGAGAGAATTTCCCATCCATCAGTATAAGGATCTATTCTTCCCCTGAATTAAGAATCCTCTTAAGCCCATGGGAGAGACTTTGGTCCGCTTTCCAGCATCCTTCAATGATACCATGAAGGGAGCCCTTGTTCTGCCTTGTGGGTGCAGTTTTGAATACTTAGATGAACTACCATGGTTCTTTTCCTTCCTTTCAGCAGCAGACTTCTCATTCCTTCATCCTTGCATTTTTGCCTCTATCCAGGCATGGAGAGATCTCCTCAAGGTCACCAGTAACCTCCAAATACATCTATCTTCCATTAGTCCACATGCTTCATAGTATCCAGGCTTCATTCAACATGGATTCTCCCCAACTCTTTCTTAAAACTGTCTTCTCCCTTGGCATCCTTAATTCCACTTGTCCAGGCTCTTCTCCTCCCTCTGTGGGCGTGGCTGCTCTCGTCCTTTGGCCCTTCCCCTTCCCATCGCTGGGACCCCTGCACAAGGCTTAGCTCTCTGGTGAGTGCTGGGCCCTGCCAAGAAGAGCTGAAGAAAACAGGCTACTTCAGGGAGCATTTCTTGGTTTGCGGGGTAGCCTGGAGAATTGGGCTAGGGGCTTTCTAACCAGAAATACAGGGACTTGCAAATAATTTTAGCCTTCAGCACAGTTTTACCTTTAATTGGAGGATCAGCCTCATTGAAGAGCAATTTTATTTTTGCTTATGTTTCAAAAGAGAAACTGCATGTTCTGACAGTTTGATACAGTGTATGAAATCGCTGATTTATCTTGTCTTAAGAACAGATCTGGCAGCTAAAGGTCTATGATGCTTATTTTTATAAATATAAATATATCATTGTCAAGCTTCTTTAAAGCACTGGTGTCAAGGAACAAAAAAAGCCTCCGTTCTTACTGGGTGGCCACTTTATGTGAAGTTATGTTTTAAGACATGGTGCTGCCCTATGGTAAATCTGAATCAACATAGTAACTGGGCATGCTATAACACTGTTCAGCTAGATAATAAAATATGTTATGTTTGGTTTAAGATACACCAGGGTGATTTTAAGTATCATTTTCTTCATGAAGGCTGTTAACATTAACTGTTACAATCCCTCCTGGTCTCTCCAGTGAGGTTTTCCACAGTTGCATCAAGAATAAAAGCAAATGAAATTTGGGTTAAGACCTTTTAATTTACTGAATTAAGGATTTCCCAATTAGAGGCAAAAGGCAGATCTAGCAAAAGAAACGTGTAAGTATTTACTCTCTGTTTAAAGACTTTTTGGATTAAAAGATATTGGAACGGATAACACCACAAAATTAGTTTTTGCTGTGATGGCAAGGTTAAGACTTCTGCTGTTGCTAGGATATACCTCCCTATCACAGCTGATCTTGACGGTGAAAATTGGTGCCTTAATTTCCCAGTGGTCCGTGCTACTTCTGACTTCGGCCTCATTCTGGTTAATCACACTGTCATTCTCACTGCAGATTGCCTTTTGACATCTTCATCTGCACAGGGGTCCTGCAGCCAAGACTCATTGTGTGGAGTCAATTCAGTGGTCTTCAGTGGTCAAGGCCTGGTTTCTGGGACCTGATACTGATGGGGGAGAAAAGGAGCTTAGGAGAAACATGTGCCACCACTGTAAGCAGGGCTGGAAGGAAAACAGTATTTCTCTTTGTGTACAGGGAGCTATGATTAGGAGTCATATGCAAATGAAGTTATGGAGAGAATCTTAATGTGCAAAGTCAAAGTCTACAATAATTACAGCCAGTGATTCCTAATGAAGTAGTACTAATGAAAAAAAAATCTATCACTTACAATTTTGAATTCAAAGAAGATGGAAAAATCAGGTGTACTGAATTTGAAAATCTAGCTTTTATCAACCCCTATTTTATGCCTTTAATCAGTCAATATATAAATAGGACCTTGAGCCAGTACCTCATTTCCTAAGTCTACAGTGGCTTATCCAAAGTGTTTCTGTATTTCCAGTTATTTGCCCTAGTATTTAAAAATGCCAAGAATGTATATTTTTCATTAGAATGTTATCATAATAGAAAACCCTGACTTGAATTATCACCAGGATTTATACAGCATCCAATTTTAGGTCTAGTTTGTAACAGACATATCTCTAAAACTCATACAACTCTGTATGGTAGGTATGAAGTTAACTGGGGCGTAGAGATGTTAAGTCGCTTGTCCAGGGACACACAGCTGGTAAGTGGCAGAACTGATCTGAACCCTTATCTCTCTGGTCCCTAAACCCATAGTCTTTTCATTACAATACGTTAAACTGCTTCCTGACTGTGTTGGAAATTGTATCATATATTTCTGAAAGCATGTGACTTATAAATTATAAGTTATATGCAGTAATTATGGTAAAAAATAGACACAGGATGTGCATGCCTGCTTTTCCATCGCAATTTTTTCTCTTATGCTTATGTTATAGATAGAATCCTGGGCTGGGGCCACCAAAAGTACCCATACCCTTTCAGTAGAGGCTGCAAGTAGGGAGGGGCCGTAGTAGGTAATTTTGCAATTTTGTTACCACCAAGAGTTGAGTAGTAAATAATATTTCTCCTCCAGATGCACAGCTTTTATCTCAGTATCACTTGCTGAAGGATTCTTTCTTCCAGAATACTCACTCTGTGGACATTATATTGCACCAGGGGGATGAATCCAATGCTTAGAGTCTCCCAGACTTTCGATAGGTGACCCAAAGGGCTGTTATGCATAGAAATCTGAGGTCTGTAGCAGTCTGTCATTCTGATTTGAACCCCACAGCCACTTCGCCGGATATAAAGGCAACAGGGATTACTGTGGGAAAACCCAGAGAATCCTGAGGTTGCATCCTGGCTGAAGGATAAAAAAATGCACAGACCTGAGTGTGGAACACAAGCTTGAGTGTTGGGGGAGAATTCTTATGGGTTCTTGGCCATATCTCTCAAATGAGGAACCACAGACTTTGTAAACTCTTTCTCTTAGATATTTGAATACCCCCATAGTTGCTTGAAAGACCACTTAATTCCTTCTTAATATTGATATACTCTTTTATAAAGAGTTCTGGGAAATTACCTAGATGGAATGAAAGAGAAATATGACTCAACCCATTAGCTCGACATGTGACTCTGAGCATCATTTCACTTCTCTCAGGGTTTCCACAAATTGAGTAGATGAGGTTGTGTGTGCTCCAGAGTTCTGTTCCAGTCAAAAATTATGTGACCAAAGCAATGGAGATTCACAATGGTGATTTTTAGTATCTTCACATATTGGCATGTCATATCCATCCAACTCATAATTATACTTCATGTCTTCATGACAAGGGTAGACTCACAGCTTAGAAAATGGTTGCCCCTCACAGAAATTGTAGATATACTCAACATGACAACACAACCTCAGCGGCCTTTTGGGTTATCATAGGGGGGTCCATTTCCTCTCCCAAACTTTTCACATCTCAGTTTCCAGACAATAAAACTAACAAGAACTCACATTTTTGAGCACTTATCATATGTGTCTGTGCAATACTTTAACACAAATGATCTTATGTCATCCTTCCAACATACCCTACAAGGCAGATCCTGTGCTCATCCGAGTGTACCGTGGAGGAGACGGGAGGCCGGGGAAGCACAGTGACTGTACAGTTTGACAAAGCTGATAAGTGGCGAAGGCTGAATTGGAACCCATCTGCCTGACCCCTGGTCTGTGATATTTCCCTCCGGAGCACTGCCTCCTGATAGATGGCTCATGTACACCTGGTCTCATTTCCATAACTCCCGATAGTAAAAAGATGTGTATATTTACAGATGCCAGCATGAAAAGATTCACTGTTCAGTTTAATAGAGAGCGAAGTTTAAAAACCAAGCGCATAAACACAACTCTAGTTTTCCTCTCTGGAGTGCTCACTAGTCCCACCTCCAGGATGGAGTGTAGGTGGGGCCCTGGCTGAGAACAGACCTCACCTCACAGTGGGGCACTCCCAGCTACTTGTCCTCCTTCCTTATTGCCCTATTGATTGGCCTCTTTCATTTACAAAGAATGCGGTACTTGAAGAAGAAGATAAATGGCTGTAAGTGTCAGCCTGATCCCCTTCCTTCCTGCTAATGACTGAAGAAACCTGAAATTCTGGGTTTAGGGCCAATGAGTAAACACACCTTCCAATATGCAAAAACTAGGAGTCAAAATAAACAGAGATGGGGCAAAGGCAAATCTGAAGCAGCCACCCCCTCTTCCTTTGCCTGAAGTTGAAGAAACACCTCCTCATGGCTTTATCATTTTTATAGGCCACATGGCTTTCTCAGTTACAGAGAAAGTTAGACAGCTAAGGTGCTTGTTCAACTTTCTGGATTAAAATTAGCATATTGGTAAGTCAAAAAAGCATCATAGGGCATATTCTTTGTTGAATGAAAGAAAATATTTGCTTAGAACAGACCACCCCCTATTTTCTTTATTAACCTTCTGTTACTGAAAATATCTATTAGGTCCTTAGAACACATAGGGGAACTGAATTTTTCCTCTGCAGGGCCTGGTGTAGCATTCAGCATGTGCAGCTCAGAGATAAAGGGTAACTTATCTGTAATAACCCCCAAAATAGCATGCACAATGTGCTGATGAGGATTTGCATGGAGCAAACAAGAGACCATTTTAAAAGACGATGGGAATTGGGCCCTTCACAAACAGCATGTGGGGCTGAAACAGCTGAGATCATTAAAGAAATTTCAGAAGAAGATGCAAGCTGGCCCTCATCCCAGGTGGTCAGTTCACTTTCCCTTGTGTGTTGAGTTTGTCTTTGCTTTGGCACCATGACTAAACATCGAGTCTGTTTTTTACTGACACACATTTCACAAACTAGATGCAGCCCCTTTTGGCTCTAACAAATATCAAGGCTGCCTCCAGCTAAACATGTGTTTCCATAGTCAGTGCCAATCAGGTGGACAGAATTCATTTTTCCAGCACATCCCACCTGGTGCTCTACAGTTTTTAATCCATGGATTCCCACAGAAAAAGCCCCTTTAACTGTTTATAAGCCACACACTCTGAATAGATGTAAAAATTGGCATTGATTTTTATTTTAAGCTTAGAGCGGGTTTACTTGCTCTTTCTGTAGAGGAGCTGCCAACAATTACACTTGTGGCGTATGGGGCCGAGTGTTTCAGATTAACCAGTGCATCTGAAATGGCAGGAATCATCTAGAATGGCAATGGGCAGTTTATTTCTTCTTTGCTCTTCAGAACATGTTTCAACTTTATCATTGCCTTGCTATATCTCTATACTAATGTATGTAGCAGAGAGATTTTCTTCTGTATCTTTCTTTCCTTTATAAAATAATTGACTGTGGTATCAATAATCATGCTGAAAAGTGCATAGCACTTTTCAGCAAATACAGTATATATATATCTTCAATATACAGAGAGACTATATAGGATTTTTAAAAAATCTTTTGAGGTGGGGAGTTATTCTCTTCTCCCTTCTTGCAGAAGGGAAAAACTAAGGCTCAGAGAGGTTGAGTGATTTACTCAAGGCCACACAGATAGTAAAGGGCAGACCTGAAACATGAACTCAGGCCACTTTTATTTTCAGAGCCAGTGCTCTTTCCATTATTCCATGCTGCTTCCTGAGAATGCCTTCATGGAGGGAATTTTTGCCTCCAAAACCCTACAATTGCCTTTTCAATACACTGAAGTCCAAGTCAGAGGATCTGGAGGCATATACCACCCAGGCCATGTCTACAAAGAGCAGACAGTCACGGAGGGATGCAGAGCATTCAAACGGCTGCTCTAAAGCCCAGCCATCAATATGGATTACTGCACAGCTGATGGCGGCCAAGGAGAGCTGCATCGATTTAGCAACAGGCAGTGATGAACAGTGTGAGCTCTGCCGTCGTCCATTTTTGATCACGCCTAGAGATGGGCAAATCTACCACTTGAAAAATAGTGGGGTACACAACCCAGGCAGCTCCCCTACAGCACACAGCATCATCTTTTATGGTCTGTTCCCATGTGGCTCTGTAAGAGGGTCTGGACAAGCCTTGCATCATTATTGCAGCCCTTTGGAAGGGGATGTGGCTTAGGAGAATGGGCTCAGCAAGGGCCAGCTTCTGTTGGCCAGTCTTGTACCTTCCTGTACACTGGCTCTGTCCTTCGCCTTCCCATCCCCCACAGCTGCCGTGGAGCTGACAATAAAAAACGATGCCCTAGGCTGTCCTGTTTTTATTATTAGTTATATGGCATCATAAATGTACATAGAGATGTTCAGTAAATGAAATTGTGCCAAACACCAAACAGGGCCACTGCCCCAAAGATCTTTTGGCCTCAGGGCAATGGCAGAACAATATAAGAGGAACAAAGGGAGCTGAGAGCCAGATGAGTGAGGTTTTAGTACTGTTTGGCCTTTCCGAGGGGGAGGAACAGGCTGTCCAGCAGGCTGATGGAGAGGTACAGCATGCAAAAAGCATTGTGGCCACAAAGGAACTTTGAGGCCAGCAGCCAGGCTCCCAGGAACAGGCTGGGGATGATTTTGGAAAGTCAGGGGAATCAGGTCCTTCTGTTATTTAATAAGGTAAACACAAGAGGGGGGAAAGAAGGTATGATTATTTGCTTTTGATCATGAGCAATCTGCCTCTGTTAGGAGAGGCATAAGCTGCAGGCTCACCCTCTTTTTAAGTGTCCCTTCGGATTCCACATAGTATTAAATTGCTTCTCCGGCAGATGCAATGTGTAAATATAGGACAATAACTGGAAATTTATGAGGTTAAATACTGAGGAATTGCTGAGTAGTAAAATGAAGAGACATAAATTACAGGAAATGCTGCCCTTCAATGAATACATTATGCATAATAATGAAACTTTTAAAAGGCAACAGAAACCAAATATCAGAAGAGGGTCTGGAAGGAGAAAAGCCAAGTAAAGAAGTAGGACTAGGACAGTCCAAAGTCAGTGCTGCTTTGTCACTGTTAAACTGTCACATCAGTTCCCTTAGATTTCTGTGGCTCTTTGTCCTCAGAGAGGTGCCCTATCGTAGTGAAAAGTATGGAGAGTGCAGTCGGAAGAGAAACTGCTTCACTACCCATATGACCTTGACCAAGTTACTTAATCCATATGATCCTTGATTTTCCCTTCTCTAAAGTAGTTTCAATAAAACTCATTTTATAGAATTATTGTAAGAATTAAGGACAGACTTGCAAACCACTTGGCCCAGCATGTAGGAATGTTACACATACATACACACATACACACACACACACATACACACAAATGAGCTTCCTTTAAGATCTAGATCAAATAATAACAAAGTGTTAGCAAAATACAGAGAAGGAAGATGGGTTGTGGCCAGAAAGACTGGGGAAGACTTCTTAGGTGTAGGACCTTTTAAAATTGGGGTTAGGTTCTGGTGAAGAGATGGACAGGGCGTGAATCAAGGCAAGGCAGAGGGGAAGGGCAAGGAATGTTCTGGGACTGGAAAGCAGGGGAAATAGAGGAGATCAAGCAAGACAGGCATTAGGCCTAAATCCTGGAGGGTCTTGACGAGCATGCTCAGTCCTCTGGCCATTGTTCTGTAGGCACTGGGGAGACACCAGAGGTAGCAGAATAGGGAGCGGCATGATCAGGGAGGTATTTCATGAAGATGGCTCTGGCATAGCATGAAAGATATACTGGAGTGGGGAAAGACTAGAAGCAGGGAGGCCTTTGGGAGACTGTGGAGTGTCCAGGCAAGCACTAATGAGGCCTGAGCTGGGACAGAGGCAGTGGGACTAGAAACAAGGAGACAAATATAGGATACTGAGAAGGCTGATATGGCAGGGTTTGGCTATTGGTTGATTGTGGGGAGAGGGACTGCAAGGAGTATAAGAAGGCTCTGAAGTTCCAAGTCTAGGGGACTAAGGATCTGATGATGTCTTTTACAAAAATAAAGATGGGAGAAGTACATAAAAGTGAGTCAGTTTTAGATTTATTGAGTCTGGGGTTTAAAGAATATTGAAGAGAGCCTACTGGCAATGCAGTCCTGTGATGTGAGTCTGGACTAATATCCAGATTTTGGAGTCACTACACAGTAGTCTAAATTGATGCAATAACAATGATGGAGTCTACCAAGGGAGCGAGAATAGCTTTGGGGTGGAAAAAGCAGGAAAGAGGGGAGGAGAGGACAAGGGAAAATACGGAAAATGTGTTTGTTTTGGGGCAGGAAAAGGAGGATGCAAAGGAAGTGGAGGGTGAACATGAGAGAGACAAGGCCAATGAGGGTGTTTCTGGGTGACAGAACCGTCAACAGTGTCAAAAATTGGGGAAGACCTGAGATGGAGTAGAGCTAAGAAGAAGCGATAGGTCTTGGTGACTTTAGTAACTAGGATTTATTCCCTGCCTTCTTCCAAAAGGCATGTGAAGAGACTTTAAAAGATCAAAATGCACTTCAAACAGTACAACTAAAATTAATGTTTTAAGGAGACAACTCAAAAGCCCACTAGAAGGATGCACTGGGGTGAGGCAAGTACTGCAGCTGAGCACTCGATTTAGCACTGACCTCCTTGGCACAGAAGAGATTTTGGGGTCATGGTGTGCCTTTAAGGTTCAGTTTCATTGGGGATAGGAGACCCACAACTTAGAATGCAAAAGGATATGAGGAAGGAAGTGGAAGAGCACATCTAGACAATGTCCAAGAGTGGTTTTGTGGTGCAGAGAAGGAAAGAGGAGGACAGTATTGGCATCTAGGGTAAAATGTAAGTTGTGGTGACAAAGAAGAAAAAGGATAAACAGACACACTGTCTAAGCAAATGAGATAGACAAAAGCAGCCTCTCATACAAATACCCTTTCTATAGAAGTATGCACATGAAGAGGTGCAGGACATCTGAAAGAGCAGGGAGAAAACTTCACCCAGAAGAAGACTTCTCACTTAGACATAGGCGAAGATATGGGGAAAGAACATTACACTGGGAATGGGGAGGGGAGAAGCTGGAGTAAATGTGCTGAGGTGGGGTGAAGCATGGAGCCTCTTGAGTGGTGAAGAATCTCTTTCTCAGATCACATTCAATAGTCCACTTCTTAAATTCCACTTGACACAAAGGTTTTATAAGTCGATGGGTGACAAATAATTGAGTGGAGACATTTCCCTGGTGCATTGTTGGGAGAACTTGCCCAGAGGTCTTGTAGACAGAGAATCCCAGCAGCTATAACATGGAAAGAAGTGGAGTGGCTGGGAGAACCTAAGGAAAGGGCTATCTTGGGCTCCCTTTCCAGTCAGGGACTGCAGACTTCCCCACAGGCCCCAGGTTGGCTCTCTGCCCCTCTTCCAGGTGCTCCTGTCTGGAGGCAAAAGGTGTAGGAGAGTGTGGGTAGACACAAAACACCTCTCCCTGGGCCTGCAGCTCCATTTTCCCATTCCCCAAGACTTTATCTGTATTAGTGATTTTCAACCGTTTAAGGACCGCAGAATGCTTTCAGCTTTTCCTTTGACACCATAGAACACACAGATGACATAACCTAAAAGTATTGTCACCTTGATTGTTGCTTTCTTAATTTGAAAGTAAGGTTAAATCATAAAAATCAAGCATAGTTATTCACATTTAATGGATCAGCAATAACCACTTGTTGGAATATTTGAAAATTCATTGATGTTGTTTTATTTGATACTTTTGTTTAAATGTTTGAGGCTCTTGGGAAATACATTTAGTATAGAAACTGTAACAGTTAACTGTTACTGCTTTCTTTCAACTGGAGCTCCTGGTCATTTTATAAAAGAAAAGGGGGTTATAGGAAATTGAGGGATAACGGAACTGACAGTTTTTGGAATATCTTCTATGTGTTCAGTACTTGGTGTCTAGTAACATTTTTCAATCTTCAAACAGTTCTTTAAGGTAGGTTAAGTATGAGGCTCAAAAAATTTAAGTGACATGCCCAATATCAGTAGTAGGGGCAGGAACTGACTCCTGGAACATCTGACTTGAAAATCTATCTTCTTTCCATTGTACCACACTGACTCCCATAGCAGAAGACAAGTGAGAAATGGAGCCATGAAATGGGCTTCTTCTCCCTTAAGTTCCCCAAATCATTCCTACTGTGGTTCCAAGTGCCTGCCAGCATGCCTTTGCTTTGGATGAATTGTGTATGTGCACATCCAATGAGTGTTTTGTCATTCAGAAGTGTTATGTAGAAGAGAGGTTAGACTTGTTCTGTACTGTTCAGCAAGCAGATCTTAGTCAAATGGATGAAGTTAAAAGGAGACAGATGGTAGCTCCACACAAAGAGGTATAAAAGAAAAATCACAAGGAGGGACATATAATGGATCCAGAAATGAGGTAAATAATAATAGGAACTATTATACCCTTTTATACAGTTGAGGAAACTGAGCTATGGTGCTTAGGTAAATTGCCCAAGATGGAATAGGAATTTTCCCCCCTTTGGTTAAAAACTTCAGTCAAAAGAAATAGGGCCAGTAAAATGGGCCAGAGAATTAGTCTATTTTTTCTCATTCAGTGCCTGAATTCTAACATATAAACAAAATGGTAGACTGAGACAAAAGGACAAATGGGCAAGGAAGGGTTACTTTCTCTACCTTTTCAAAGTGGTCCTTTTACCAAGAAATTGCATGGAATACCTCTGAACCATGACCCAACTCATTTACCTTGCAGTTTCTTCACAACAATTAATTTACCTAATTATTCATTTGACAAACATTTATTGGGTATCCCTCATTCTAAACATGATACCAAATCCTGGAGATACAGTGATGACTAAGACATTGTTCCTACCCACAAAGGACCCCCAGTTCCCACAGTAAGAAGCTAGACAAGCACAAATCAGGCTGTAATGAGATACCCCAAGAGAGGTGGGCACAAGCAAAGTGTTATGGGATTTGAAAAGGAGAATAAGAAATAATTTTTAATGGAGGTGGGGGATCTGGAAGGACTTCATGAAAATGAAACTATCAAAAAAAAAAAAACTTTTGAAAAGCGGATCAAATTTCAGTAGAGACAGGAAGGGAAGATATGAGCCAAAGTCTTGATAATTAAAAAGCAAGGGTTGTGCTGAGAGTAAAGATATACAAATAGGGAAGGAGGAAGGTAAGGATGTAAAGTAGTGCCAGAACTGAAATGTAAGCCATCTTGAAATTCATGGACTTTTAGCTGGACTTGGGGAATGATAGGAGATATTTACAAATGAGATCCCATAGGCTAAGAGATTTATAGACTATGAAACAACGTATGCATAAAAGAAGACACAGAAAGAAGGGCAGTCAGGAGGCTGCAGTACTGAGGAGCTGAGTGAGCCTTTATCCAGGCTTAGGAGTCAGCCAGACTCCTCTCAGAATCTTTCCTCCTCCCAGCTAGTCCTACTACTATGAGCAAGTTCTTTTTTCTCTCTGGCCATCAGTTTCCTCATATGTAAATACTTACTTTGTAAGTTTGTTGAGAGGACTGAATGAAATATTGTGTATCCATCTTTTAGCAGACAATAAGCAAAACCAAAGCTAGGAATAGCCCACGGATTGAATGTGTCTCACCGGCTCACCAGTTTCTCTGCAAAACCTATTAAGTGTTTTATATGTAGGTTTTTACACTCTCCCCTCTGTTTGACATACTCTTAAGGAAAATATCATCACATTAGAAGACTTTGCTTCATTTTGCCGTGGTGAATATCAGAGTAGTGGCATATTCCGTGCAATGGACTTTCTCTGTGGACACTCTTTGAAATTCTACCCAGCAACAACCACACCACACAGCCAAGGTGACTATGCAGGACTGATCCTCAGGCCTTGCCTGGGGCACACAAAGAACTCGGAGGAGAGGAAGGAACAATTAACTGCTTGGTGTCTACAGGGCAAAAATAATGGGAAAAAAGCCATCTCAAGTGACCATCCATGAGTTGGCCCGAGACACACTGACCAAGGAGAGAGAGACAGTGACACCTCTGTGAGGTCATACCTTTTTCAGATTTGATGTGGCTCATAGATGCACAGCACAAACTATTACCTGAGCTTTCCTTCATATGCTGTGATTATGTGTTCAGTAAATAGCATGGAGACTGTTAAGACTTTGTTGTGAAATCAGGCAACATTAACTCATTAAGTCAATAATTCATGGACTCTTTTATCTAAAGTGGCAACATCACACCATCAATTCACAAAACAGCCACTTCTCTGAAGTGTATGTGATGATAATAATGGATTTTCTAACAATACCCTCTCAAAGCAAGGTCACTGTGCTCAGATGCTGTGGACATGCTGATCTGACCTAGGTCAGCAAAACAAGCTTTATTATTGAACCTAATTATGAACTATCAAGATAATGGTCTAGACTAAACTGTTTCCTAGGGGATTATTTAGAAACTAGTAAGCCATTTTAGTTTTAAATCTACTGTACTTGGCAACACCTGTGATCATACAGGAAATATGTTTGCTATGTAGAATGGACTACAATTCGTGCAAATACTTCGGAATCTTAGCAACAGTAGTGATATACAATGTTATACTATACTTGTACATAATTTTCAGGTTACTGTCTATGCTGTTATATACCCATCTTACAAATAGCTAAATAGGTAAAGCTCAGATAATCGAAGCTCATACTGAAATATGCAGTTCTGAATATTTGTTGTTAGTTCTATAACGTGACATACAGGGACAGATGTTTTGCTGCAGCAGCTTTTATGTCTTAACTTGGGAACTGCTTGTAAGAGATACTTATTTCTGATATTTATTGAGAGGTTTTCTCCTGCCTGTCAGATTGTGGTTAATATGTTTCTCCTATTCAGATTCACAGACTTCATGATGGCCTGACACTGGGTAATACGCCCACACTGGCATACTTTTACATGAGAGTTAACCCTGGGGATAGAATTCTGGGAGAAGGAACCAAAGAACATGGTATTTCCTGGGTTGTAAACTGCACCAACAGGTTTACCACAGCTTTTGGAGAAAAAATGCATCTTAGACTTAAGGAAAGAAGATATATCCTGTTTGACTGATAAAAGTCCTGGTAAAACTACTCATCTTGCATGAATGAAGACTGCATTTTTAGGTATAAAAATAATACTATGGCCAATGAAACCAGTGTTTTGTGACCACTGTGAAAGATGTTGTAGTCATTTCAAGCCATCTTTGGTGGTATAATAAGATACAGGGTTTTTATCATTCTTGACTTTTTGATATATGTTTTTTAAAGATTTATTTATGTATTTTTTTATTTTTATTTATTTTTAAAGATTTTATTTATTTATTTGAGAGAGAGAATGAGAGACAGAGAGCACGAGAGGGAAGAGGGTCAGAGGGAGAAGCAGACCCCCGCTGAGTAGGGAGCCCGATGTGGGACTCGATCCCGGGACTCCAGGGTCATGACCTGAGCCAAAGGCAGTCGCTTAATCAACTGAGCCACCCAGGCGTCCTTATTTATGTATTTTAGAGAGAGTGCATGCATGAGTGGGGGAGGTGCAGAGGGAGAGAATCTTTAAGCAGATTCCTTGCTGAGCACAGAGCCTGATGCAGAGGGGCTCAATCTCACGACCTGAGATCAGGATCTGAGCCGAAGCCAACAGTCAGATGCTTAAATGACTGAGCCACCCAGGTGCCACTTGAATTTTTGATATTTTAAATGCAATTCTCAAAGTTTACCTGAGAAAAAGGTTTGCCACATTACTACAACTAAGAACAGTATCCATCTATAGAGTTTCTGTTTCATAATTGTTGCATGGACTTTTACAGTAATTTGCAATGGTCTTTGAATCTCTAAAACTACAAAAGAGGCAAGTAATGTGGTAGTTCATAATATGGTCTTAGTAATCAGAGTGATGGGTTTGTATCCTGCCTTTGCCACTTTCTAGAAATGACTATGGACAAGTTGCTTTACCCTCTATAAGCCTGAGTACCCTCCACTCTAAAACGGCGAGGGTAATCTCCTACATTATAGGGTGGTTGAGAAGATAAAATGAGATAATATCCAAAAACTGCCTGGCACTTAGTAAGTACTACTAAATATAAATTATCACTCTTCAATATAAATTGCCTGAAATTACCATTTATAGCATTTTTTCCTTGGGTCATATTAAAATTTTCCTCTCTTGACCTAGATCCAGGAGCAGGGCTCCTACTACAGTTGCCTTCTCCCTTCACTTTTAGCAGCTTAAACCTTATGAACTGGACTCTGATTAGACTGCAAGGATTTGTTTTTCCTTACTTTTTCTTGCTTCTCTGTATTTCCAAGATTTTTTTTTTACAATAGACATGTTTTGGAATAATTGATGTGAGAGTTAGAAAACAGTCTCTCTTCCTATGTGCATGTGTGCAAATGTGCAGACAAGGCCCAAGTTTAGAGCCATTTCAATGACAACGATTTTGCCAAATTTTGTCAATAAAGTTGCAAATAAATAAAAGATTAAAAACTGACCAGTGGACACATATAGGAATAGAGTTTGTTAAAATATTTGCTTGCGGGGCATATGAGTTTTTCCTATCTCATGCCACTTGTTTCTTCTTTTCTTATTATGATTTTTAAATTTAACAGAAGTCACTTTGTTACAGGAAAGAAATAGTAATGGAACTTTCACAAGAACTCAAATAATGACCCCACCTAGTCTTCAACCCTATTCAGGTCAAAATGAGATGATTTTCCATAATTAGTACATTTACTGTAGATGTTACCAGCCATGTAGGTAGTTAAATTATTATATTGAATGTGTTAAGAGAAACTAAAAACAAACTGAGGGTTCTAGAGGGGACGGGGGTGGGAGGATGGGTTAGCCTGGTGATGGGTATTAAAGAGGGCAGGTTCTGCATGGAGCACTGGGTGTTATATGCAAATAATGAATCATGGAACACTACATCAAAAACTAATGATGTAATGTATGGTGATTAACATAACATGATAAAAAAAAAGAGAGAGAAACAAAAAATTATATTTAAGTAAAATAATTTCATTTATATTCTATTCTAACTTATAAAGGATAAAATTAACTAATATCTGAAACTTCAAGTTAGTCGAAATATACTTCTATTTCTATTTATAATGTAAAATAATTTTGCTGTATTCTTTTTATTCCCTGTATCTGAATTTTCAATAATAATAATAAAAATAACAATTGATATTAAAAATGCCAATTTGCTTAATGGCTGAGAATTGTTCATTTAACTTCAAGTAAATGATTCAATTAATATAAAAACACACAAGACCAACAGAGAATTCTTTATATATGGGATTCTCCAAGATAAACAGATGCTTCTAAGTTAAGAACTAATGAACCTCTTAGGAGTTAATCAACAAATTCTGAAATAGTGCCCAGGCCATAATTAACCACTTGCTTCTCTGAGAGAGCACCCATCATGGTGAGGGTGCAGGGTTTGATTAGAACCACTTTACTCAGGAGGCTGCTTCCAGGCTGCACTTAAACAACTAATCTGCAACATCGCTCTTGGCTTTGGTGGCGGCTGCCCACATATAAAGGGCTTCAGGATGGAGAAGATTAATTACTCAGACACGTAATTCACTAGAGTCTAGGCTCCTGAAGCTGGTAACAAGGCTGCATGAAATTGATTAGGGTAGCTCTCCTAGTGAGGTTTGTGCTTCTCCAGTGCCATTGTCAAAATGGCACGATGGGATGGAGCCAAAGAAAGTTTGAGAATCATCCAGAGGCAGAAGACTACTAGCCCACAGGCACAGGTTCCTTTATTGAGAATTTATCAGTTCTATCCCCTCATGTTTCTTGCTGGAGCTCTGACTTTTTCTGTGGCTTCTGGGTCACTTAAGAAAGGAGTTTACGTATCTCATCAGCCAAAGTAGGTGGAGACCAGTTAGAATATTAATAATAAAAATCCTTGTGGTTGGTGCCTAAAAGCACCAAGAAAGTAAAGAAAGAAAGAAAGAAAGAAAGAAAGAAAGAAAGAAAGAAAGGAAGGAAGGAAGGAAGGAAGGAAGGAAAGAGAAAGAAAGAAAGAAAGAAAGAAAGAAAGAAAGAAAGAAAGAAAGAAAGAAAGAAAGAAAAGAAGGAAGGAAGGAAGGAGGGAAGGAAGGAAGGAAGGAGGGAAGGAAGGAAGGAGGGAAGGAAGGAAGGAAGAGAGGGAGGAAGGAAAGAAGAAGTATTTAGATTGATTTGCAATTTACAGAATGTTCTCACATCTATTGTTTCAGTTGAGCCTTGTAGCCTGAGTTTGGTATCAGTTTCTTCACTTTTGAAGGTCACCTCCTGTTTCTTTGACTCTCAACACTTCTGACACCAAATGTGTGGGTTTTCCACACCAAGCAATTCTGACACTAACTACCTGGAGTTTAGTACAGACCCCACAAGTTAAGGGCTTGATCCTATAACACTATATCCAATTCAGATGCCAGTCACAAGTTCCAGGTTGTCTCCTGTACTTCTGACCAACTGGCTATAAATTAAGGGTTCCTGTACCTCCTTTCTCAGGTTTAGTAATTTGCTAGAATGACTCACAGAAGGCAGGAAAGTGATTTACTTACTATTATTGGTTTATTATAAAGAATACAACTTAGGGCGCCTGGGTGGCTCAGTCGTTAAGCGTCTGCCTTCGGCTCAGGTCATGATCCCAGAGTCCTGGGATCGAGTCCCACATCGGGCTCCCTGCTCGGCGGGAAGCCTGCTTCTCCCTCTCCCACTCCCCCTGCTTGTGTTCCTGCTCTTGCTCTCTCTCTCTCTGTCAAATAAATAAATAAAATCTTTAAAAAAAAAAAAAAAAAAGAATACAACTTAGGGGCAGCCAAATGGAAGAGATGCATATGAGAAGGTACATAGGAAGGGGCAGAGAGTTTCCATCACCCTCTCAGCATCTCAATGTGTTCACCAATCAGAAAGCTCTGTGAATCCTGTCATTCAGGGTTTCTATGGAGGCTTTACTACATAGACATGATTGATTAAATCACTGGCCATTGGTGAACAAGTCAAGCTCCAGCCTCTCTCCCCTCCCTGGAGGTCGGGTGGTGGGACTGAAAGTTTCAACTCTCTAATCAGTGTTTGGTTCCTCTAGGAATCAGTCCCCAAGCTCTAAGAGTCACCTAATTAGCATAGACTCAGCTATGGCAAAGGGGGCTATTAGGAATAATAAGAGACGCTTCTGTCACTACAACCACTGAGGATATGATGAGGGTTTTAGAAGGTCTGGGCCAGAAATAGGACAAAGACCAAATTTATGTTTCTTACTGTGTCACAACAGCACAAATTTGAAGGTGGGGAAACTGACATTCCGAGCAGTGAAATGACTTGTTCAGACACATGTTGATTAAATGTAGCAAAACCAAGGCAAAACTGAGAAATTCTAAATACTAATTTACAAGACCAGAGAGGTTGGGCAGAGGAAGACCTGGACTGGGGGCAGCAAAGGGGTTGATGAAGGAGGAGGACAGCAGAGGAAAATGAGATAGGTGAAAAGTGGGTGAGGTGTTTCTCTGCTGGACTCTGTATATAATGTGTAATGAGAGTATAATGAGATAGATTTTAAACCAAACACCAGGAAGCTCACCAGCAAATGTGTGGGGTTCCCTTCAGGGTGGTCACCATGGGAGAGGGAGAAGATCATGGCTGAATGTGTGTTTCAGAGAAAGAAGGCAGCGTGGTGTCCAAGGGAGGTTGGCTGTGCCCTCTGACTTCCACTCTGCTGTGGCTTCCAAGGAGGGACTACTGCGTTGCTGGGGTGAGCCTCTGCAGGGCCATGACCATAAGGCATTCTGTCACTTTTATGACACGATGGCAATAATTCTTCTTGAATGTGTGGTGCACACTGTTGACAGTTTTCCTGACCAGATATAGCATTCCAATAAAGTGCTATTTCTCTTAATGCTTGAGTAGTCCTGTGAAATATGTATTATTTTTATTCCTATTTTATAGATCATAAAATAGAGGTTCAAAGAAGCTAAATAACTTGTCCAAAATCACTCAGCTAATCATAGCCAGGATGATGGTTTAATTGGTTGATTCATTCATACAATAAATAAATGTGTTTTGAGTACCTTCTATACACCATGCTCTATTTTAGGGGGTACGGCTGTAAAGAAGACCAACGAGGTCCCTGCCCTCATGGAGCTTACATTTCAAATTTCTGACGATACATCCAGTGTTGTTCCCATGAGTGATAACTGTCTAAGAGTTCTAGGGCCTCATTTCAGGGCATAAAGTCCCTCCATGATATCTTTCTCCAGACATGTTCTTTCTGTCCCTCTGGAGGGAAGGCCTTCTTCCATCTGCATTCATGGGATATAAGGACTGCTCCCATCCCTCTTGCAATGGTCCCTGGCCAATGATTTAGCATCTTCCAGCAGTAGCAGCCTGAGATGCATCTCCCTGTGCACAATTTACAACATTGAGTGCATCTTCCATCCAGGCCAGGAGTGACCCTGCCTGATAACTACTACCACAACTACAATTTCTCAGGTACTCACTGTCCCCAGTATTGTGCTAAGTGTATAGATTAACATATTTACTCCTCACAACTAATGAGGCAGACATTTTCCACTAGAGATATCTCAGTTGCCAAATATCTAGCTCAGGTCACAGACTAGAATTGGAGACTAGTTCTCTGTCATTTGGAGCTGGGTCCCAACCATCGTGTTTTGCAATGTGGCGCTGATACACCACTCAGGCCTCTCTGCAACCTGACTGGCTATGCTAAAAGTAGTTTTCCTGCTGCCAGCTCTGTCTACTGAGTTACATGAGGAGCTTCAGCACTCAACAAGTGATTGTTGATGATTATTCTTTAAAGTAGTTTTATTTATTTATTTATTTATTTATTTATTTATTTATTAAAGATTTTATTTATTTGACAGAGAGAGACACAGAGAGAGAGGGAACACAAGCAGGGGGAATGGGAGAGGGAGAAGCAGGCTTCCTGCTGAGCAGGGAGCCCGATGTGGGGCTAGATCCCAGGACCCTGGGATCATCACCTGAGCCGAAGGCAGACGCTTAATGACTGAGCCACCCAGTAGTTTTATAAAACAAGTTTTTGAATTAACCTTCCCTTTTTAAAAAATTACTTATTTATTTAAAAAATATTATTGAAGTGTAGTTGACATACAATGTTATATTGGTGTTGGATGTACAACATGTGGATTTGATAATTCTGTACGTTACTCAGTGCTCATCATTATGGTAGGTGTAGTCACCATCTGTCATCATACCATGTTATTACAATATTATTGAGTATATTCCCAACGCTGTACTTTTCATCTCTGTTGCTTATTTATTTTACACCTGGAAGTTTGTACCTCTTAATCCCCTTCACCTATTTTACCCATCCCTCACTCCTCTCCCCTCTGGAAACAACTGGTTTGTTCTCTATATTTAAGAGTTTGTTGGGTTTTTTGTTTGTTCATTTGTTTTGTTTTTTAGATTTCACATATATGTGAAATCATATGGCATTTGTCTTTCTCTGTCTGACTTATTTCACTCAGCATAATACCCTCTGGGTCCATCCATGTTGTTGCAAATGGCAAGATTTCATTCTTCTTTATGGTGTAAAGGAGTAATATTCCAAAAAATCACATCTTCTTTATCCATTCATTTATTGATGGAAACATGGGTTTCTTCTATATCTTGACCATGTAAATAATGGTACCATAAACCATGGGTGTATATATATATCTTTTTGACTAAATGTTTTTATTTTCCTTGGAGAAATACCCAGTAGCAGAATTACTGGATCGTATGGTATTTCTATATTTAATTTTTTGAGGAAACTCCATGCTGTTTTCCACAGTGGCTATACCAATTTATTTTCCCACCAACATTGTGCAAGTTTTCTCCACATCATTGCCAACACTTGTTATTTTTTGTCTTTTTGATACTAGCCATTTTGGTATGAGGTGATAGCTCATTGTGATTTTGATTTGCATTTCCCTGATGATTAGTGGTGTTGAGCATCTTTTCATGTGCCTGTTGGCCGTTTGTATATCTTCTTTGAAAAAGTGAAAATAGACATTCAGTTCATCTGCCCATTTTTTAATCCAATGGTTTATTTTTTTGGTGTTGAGTTGTATGAGTTCTTAATATATTTTGGATATTAACCCAAATGATATATCATTTGCAAATATCTTCTCCCATTCAGTTGGTTACCTTCTTGTTATGTAGATGGTTTCCTTTGCTTTGCAAAAGCTTTTTATGTTGGTGTAGTCCTAATAGTTTAATTTTTGCTTTTGTTTCCCTTATCTAAGGAGACATATTCATAAATATGTTGCTAAAGCTGATGTCCAAGAAATTGCTGCCTCTGTTTGTTTGTTTGTTTCTTTTAGGAGTTTTATGGCTTTAGGTCTCACATTTAGGTCTTTGATCCACTTTGAACTTATTTTTGTATATTTTGTGAGAAAGTCGTCCAGCTTCATTCTTTTGCATGTAGCTGTCCAGTTTTCCCAACATCATTTATTGAAAAGACTGTCTTTTTCCCATTGGATAAACTTGCCTCTTTTGTCATAGATTAATAAGCCATATGAGCATGGGTTTATTTCTGGGCTCTCTATTCTGTTTCATTGATCTATGTGTCTATTTTTGTGCCAGTACTGTACTGATTTAATTAGTATTGCTTTGTAGTATATCTTGAAATCTGGGATTATGATACCTGAAACTTTGTTCTTCTCTTTCAAGATTGCTTTGGCTGTTCAAGATCTTTTGTGGTTCCATACAAATTTTAAGATTATTTGTTCTAGTTCTATGAGAAACGCTATTGGTATTTTGATAGGGATTGCATTGAATCTATAGATTGCTTTGGGTAGTATGGACATTTTAACAATATTAATTCTTCCAGTCCATGAATATGGCATATCTTTCCATTTGTGTCATCTTCAATTTCTTCATCAATGTCTTATAGTTTTCAGAGTATTAGTCTTTCATCTCCTTGGTTAAATTTATTCCTAAGTATTTTATTCTTTTTGGCACAATTGTAAATGGGATTGTTTTAATTTTTCTTTCTGCTACACCATTATTAGTGTATAGAAGTGCAACAGATTTCTGTGTATTAATTTTGTATCCTAAAACTTTACTGAATTCATATATTAATTCTAATAGTTCTTTGTGTGTGTGTGCGTGTGTGTTGGAGTTCTTAGGTTTTCTATATATTGTGCCATGTCATCTGCAAATAGTGACAGCTGTACTTCTTCCTTACTCCTTTGGATGCTTTTTATTTCTTTTTCTTGTTTGATTGCTATGGCTAGGATTTTCCAGTTCTATGTTGAATAAAAGTGGTGATAGTGGACACCCTTGTCTTGTTCTTGATTTTAGAAGAAAAGCTTTCATTTTTTTACCCTTGAGTATGATATTAGCTGTGGATTTTTCATATATGGCCTTCACTATGTTGATGTATGTATGTTCCCTCTAATCCTACTTTGTTGAGAGTTTTTATCATGAACTGATGTTGTATTTTGTCCTATAATTTTTCTGCATCTATTGAGATGATCCTGTGTTTTTTACCTTTCTTCTTATTAATGTGATATATCACATTGATTGATTTGCAAATATCAAATCCTTTATATTTTTCAAATAAATCCCATTTGATCATTGACCTTGATTTAACCTATTTTTGATTTGCTAATATTTTGTTGAGGATTTTTGTATCTATGTTCAGTAGGGATAGTGTTTTGTTTGTTTGTTTGTTTTGTTGGTTTTCTTTTGTTTGTAGTGTTTTTGTTTGGGTTTGGTATCAGGGTAATGCTGACCTCATAAAATGACTGAAAAAAAATGAATGTGGAAGTTTTCCTTTCTCTTTTATTTTTTGGAATAGTTTGAGAATAACAGGTATTAATTCCTCTTTAAATGTTTGGTAGAATTCGCTTGTGAAGTCATCTGATTCTAGACTTTGTTGGAAGTTTTTTGATTACTGATTCAATATCGTTATTAGTAGTCAGTCTGTTTAAATTTTATATTTCTTCCTAATTCAGTTATGAAAGATTGTATGGGAACTTATCCATTATTGTAGGTTATCCAGTTTGTTGGCATATAAATTTTTTCATAGTATTCTCTTATAATTCTTTGTATTTCTGTTGTTATTTCTCCTCCTTCATGTATGATTTTTTTTATTTGCATTCTCTCTTTTTTTTAATGAGGCTGGATAAAGGTTTATCAATTTTTTTTTTATCTTTTCAAACAACCAGCTCCTGGTTTCATTGGTCTATTCTATTGTTTTTCTAAGTTACTTTGTCATTTATTTTTGCTCTAATATTTATTATTTCCTTCCTTCTACTCACTTTGGGCTTTGTTTGTTCTTTTTTTTCTTTAGGTGTAAGGTTAGATTATTTGAGATTTTTCTTATTTCTTGAGGTAGGTCTGTATCACTATAAACTTCCTCTTAGAACTGCTTTTGCCATGTCCCAAAGATTTTGGACTGTTGTGTTTTCATTTTCATTTGTCTTCATGTATTTTTGATTGCCTCTTTGGTTTCTTCATTGACTATTGGTTGTTTAGTAGCATGTTGTTTAGCCTCCAGGTGTTTGTGGTTTTTTTTCCATTTTTTTCTTGTAATTGATTTCTAGTTTCATACCACTGTGGTCAAAAAAGATGCTTGATATAATTTTGGTGTTCTAACCTTCCATTTTTAAGGCATAAATGTAATTATTTTAAAATTGTTTTATTTTGCTTTGGCAGTTTTAATATAAAACAGATTATACAACTTGGACACAGCAGAGAATCTGTATTCATGTATTAGATGTCTTCCTGACATAGAAAGTCTACGGGTTCCCTGAGAACATAATTTCTTTGGTATACAAGGGAGAACTGAGCATTGGGTAGCAGACAGTCAAAGCATATTTGTGGAGAATTTTATTATGATTATGCTCATTTACTGGACAAGAAAAATAAATGAATCCTTTGGGGAGCAGTGAAAAATCTTTTAGTCATGTAGTATATTAAAGGGTTCTGGGTAGTCATTGACATTATTTCTTTAGTTCCTTTTCAAAGAATTATAATTGCAGGATAGAACAATATATTTATAAAAATTATAACTTTTATTGAATCTTTTTTCACTTAGAACATTTCTTGTTCTTTTGTAATTCAGTTTTCCAAGGAATTTTGTGTAACTTTATGTATACAACATGGATCATTTGATAGCAATGGTATGGCACATACCTATCTTGTTGAGGTATGTACAAGGGTATATGAAGGCAAAAATTACGTGATCTGTGTATTTTTCAATTGATTTGGAGTGGGGGAGGAAACTAATGGCAACACTTGATTATTTAACTCTCACTTTGATTGCATGTTTGAACGAATCATACTAATTGTATCTCTGACCTAGCTTACCTAGCATGATTTGCCTTACCTGGTCTACCATCTTGGCTCCTTTTCTATAATTAGGGGGGAAATCCATAAGAAAATCTCAGAGACTCTTTTATAGATAAGACAGTTATAATCATTTTCTGACAATAGAGAAAGGTAAAAGAGATTTTTCTTTTCAGTTGTTAAGAAAAACTGTCTTTCAACCTTTCCCTTTTTTCACCTTCAGTATTTCAACCATCACCTCTAGGTAACTAAATGATAAGGCTTTAAAGACACTGGATCTCTAGAAGGAAAGGGCTAGAAGGGTATGGAGGCATCAGAAAACAAAATAAAACAAAACAAAAAAAAGCAGAAATCAAATCTCCAATCTGCAGGGTTTGAGAGGGAGGTGGCTCCGTCTGCATAGCAGTGGCATTCATGCCCATATGCTTTTCTGGATCTCAACTCCCCAGTATTGCCAGACAGGTAGGACTTCAGGGGATTCATTATTGTATGTGCTTTTGGAATTTCAAGAGGGTTACTCTCCCTGCCTGGCACCCACTCAATGGTTTAGGTATTTCTACAATAACAATGCTACCACTTACTGAGCACTCACTATGTTCCAGGTACTTTACATATACCAGGTCATTTGATCCTGACAACAACCCTAAGAAGCTGATTCTACTTTCATCATAATTTTTCAGATAATTAAACTGAAGTTCAGAAAGGTTAAGTAGTTTGCTCACTATCATTAGAAGAGTAAATGATCCAGCCAGGACTCAAACCTCGAAATTCTAATGCTCAGATCTGGGCTTATAACCACAAAACTACACCAAAAGTCTTATGGAAGATGTTATCTGAATGAAGTAATTTTAGAAGCAAAAATATTATTTGAAAGAAACTCAAAACAGCCAAGAATAAGGATTAAACAGGTTTTCTTATATTATTATAGTGAACATTTCAGCTAATTACATGTGTTTAATGTTTCATTTTGTGGTTCATGATTTTTGCAGTTGTATTCATTTTTCACCAACCTCTTCTCACTGGAAAGTTATCTTAAGTTTTCTAGTCACATATGTAGCTCTATTTCTGATTTTTCATATAGACATTTTGCTATTTACTTTTTTCCTCTTATACATATGTTTTAAGGGATTTACAGATTCTGTCTGCATTTTCTTGACACTACATAGTTGTAGTTAGGATCTTTACTACCTTACCTGCCAGTACTCTGAGATCTGCTCCACTGCATCTGTTAGACTATTTTTCTTCTTTATTCTTTTCTATTCTTTGAATTTAATTTCTCTGTGCATAATATCACACTGTATCTGGCAAACCTTATATGAATCTCTCTTGGACTGAGTTGTCTGCTTATTTGCTCTCAAGATTTCTCTGGTTATGCCACTTATCTTCTGTACCAATCAGCTACATAAGGCAATCAGCTACAAAAAACTAGAAACGATCTGTTTCACTATTACATAATAGAGAAAATCTAACTAATAAAAGCTTGACAAGCAGGGAAGGTGTTCTTTCACATATCACAAGCTTAGGGATAACAACTATTAGGATTACTCTACCAGTTCACTGATGTCAGGGTAAATGTTTCTGCCATTCTCTACACCTTTCTTCATGGGCACAATTTAATAGTAGCACCTCCAACCATCACATCTGCATTCCAGGCAAGAAGAATTAGGAAGGGTAGCACTAACTATATCTATCCTCCTTTATCAGTGAAGCAAAAGCTTTAACTTAAACCCTAGCAGACTTTTGTTTGTATTCTCATTGGCTAGAACTGTAACATATGGCATCCCTAACTGCAGGAGAGGCTGAAAAACAAGCAATTAGCTGGGCACATTGATTCCTTAAACAGTATTGGGCTTTTATTAACTAGAACAAAGGAGAATGCAGAATGAGCAAACAGCTTCTGTAGATAGCAAGATGTTTCACAGTATTTTATTCTTACTTTCTGCCATGATAATAGAATATTAGCTGGGCACATGGCCACCCAAGTAAAGACTTCATTCCCCAGACTCTCTATATGACTAAGTTCAGGTTGGTGGTGTTTGGGTAGATATGATATGTGCCTTTTTCAGGTCTTGTCCATAAAACGATTCATTGTGCTTTTATCTGGCCTTCTGTCCTCTTTCTGTTAGCAGGGAAATAGCAGGAACTGGGACAAGCTGCTTTGGTCCTGGTGCTGAAAATGGCAGAACTGACTACTTTTCCCTCAGTGGCCTGCCTACCTTTGGACTATTACATAATAGAGAAACAGATCGTTTCTAGTTTTGGTAGGTCAGTGTATTTTTTTATCTTTGTTACAATAGTTTAGCTTGTACCCTACCCATCACAGCAACTAATATCTGCCACCTCATCCACCATAGATCTTAGTCCATTGCATGCCCTAAGAAATTCTACCCTGGTCCATAGCTACCAGGTCATGGTCGCTCTGTTCATGCTGCTCACCATAGCTACTGTGGCCAGTGATTATGCTGGGCCCAATATATGACCACATCTTAGTCTTATTTGCATATGGGTTTCTCAGAGTCTGTGCAGTCCAACCAGTAAAAGGGTTGAAATGTACTTTTTTGGTTTGGGGAAGGGAAAAATTATCAGTAGGAGTCATTGTTTTCCCAGCCCCAACCCAAGCCCAGGAAGCAAAGATCCAATCCTTCTAAGAGTTTTCCTGTTTCCCACTTTCAGACCTAACCCCTTTCTGAGAAGGAGGAAGGGAACAAAAAGTACTTCAAAAGCTATGAACTTAAGTTAAAGGACGGACGTCCTAGTGGAAAAACCTTTGGCACTTACAACCTTCACATTTCTTCCTGCTGGCCATCTCAAACCACTTTTGTCCTTCTTAGTTTTAAATGTTATTGAGTTTTACCTTTTGGTTTGATATTTGCTTTTTTTCTTTTTCTTTTGAACTACACCAAGCAGCATTTTAGGACAAAATAATATGATTTGAAATATGTGAATGATGTGAATTTTTAAAATGTGATTTGCATTTATCTTTTCCATACATATATGCCACAAAATTAGTTTATGGGCAGAGTTGATCTTATAAAACTGAAGAGTCAATAAACTGTCTCCTGCCTTTTCATTTTCTTGCATTTTCCTGCCCTTTCAAACTTTCTTCCTCCCCTTTCTCTCCAGAAGATTTCCAGTTTCATTATGCTTCCCTAATCTCTCTTGCTATTAAAAGTACCTTCCTCAAAACTGTCAAGGTCTGGGGCGCCTGGGTGGTTCAGTTGGTTAAGCATCTGCCTTCGGCTCAGGTCATGATCTCAGGGTCCTGGGATTGAGCCCGCATTGGGCTCCCTGCTCAGCGGGGAGCCTGCTTCTCCCTCTCCTGCTTCCCCTGCTTGTGCACTCTCTTTCTCCCTTTCTCTCTCTCTCTATCAAATAAACAAATAAAATCTTAAAAAAAAAAACTGTCAAGGTCATCAAAAACAAGACAAGTCTGAGAAACTGTCAGAGCCGAAGAGACTCAAGAGACATGATGACAACATGTAAAATGGTATCCTGGATTGGATACAGATAAAGAACATGAGGGGAAACTAATTATGTCCAAATAGTGGGTGTTTGGTTAATAGTAATGAATCAGTGCTACTTTTTTAGTTGTGACAAATATATCACAATAATGTCTGATGTTAACAATGAGGGAAACTGGTTGTGGACTATAAGAGAACTCTGTAGTATCTTTGTAACATTTTTATAAATCTAAAATTATTCTAAAATATAGTTTATTTTAAAAATAAGTAAACACTTAACAACTAAAAAAAATGTGGAGGGGAAAAAACACCTAGCAAACGCCTTCAGAGTAAGGATTTGGGGACAAAATGTGAAGCCACTCCTGGAGTAGTTCCACAAATTAGCATCTCCTGGAGTATATTCCTCGGAATACAATCCACTAGATGTTTCATGACCAAGTTCATTGGTGAAATATTTGGTTAACATATTCTTCCCTTAGAGATTCCTAATTCATATACATAATTCATAGTACATAATACACATAAACACAGAAAAGTCTTGAAACCAAGAGACCTCTTTATCTAATACAGGATTTTCCACATTTATTTGCCTATGTGAACTTTTTCTCCTTAAATAACATATCACTACTTTTGGAAATAATATGCTGCAAATACATCCTGGGAAAACTGGCTCAGAGAAAGCAATCTTTACTTTGGAAGCATGAATGGTGGAAGTTTAGAGATGACATTAAGCCTCTGGGGGCAGTAACCTCATGGTTTTGCTCATGTCATCCCATACTACTCCACAAATGTGACTCCTCAGGGAATGATCAAGCTACAGGAAAATCACTAAGGTTTTATTATAGATACAAAGGATGCAAATTATACTTAGAAACACAAAATCTCAGTCTCCTGACTCTGCTAATTGACTCCAACTTTAATGGTGCTAGGCTCATTATTCCCCTTTTAGCAGTGTCCAACATCAGCATTTGGGAGCCTTTGAAACCATGTGTATCTTGAATAGGTTGCAGTTTGATCATTTAAATCGGAAAGATCAATTGTCCAGGCTCTAGCTATATGGAGCTGGCAAACCAGACTGCAGGATGGCCGATCCTCTTACTTCAGCTGCCTTCCAATTGATACTGATTGCTGCATCCACATCAATTGGTCAGTGATCCACATCAATTAAAGCTGCTCAAAGGCATAGAGAGGAGTTGCTTTATCCATCCTCACTTCAGAAATATAGGAACAGCTAAAGGGAAAAAGGCTTTTGTGTGACTTTCAGTGGAATATGAAGTATGCTAATCTATCATCAATCGATAGACTATGAAGCGGATTCTAATGAGCCACTTTCTGGCTTACTAGGAGGAGTGGATCTGTGCTGCTTGCTCCCCATGCCCTGCTCTTTTTCTCTTGGGTCACATTATAGTCAGTTTTGGGGACATTTGGTGGGGTCAGCCAGTGGCTACACCTAACCATACCTCATTTGACATAAATGAGTTAATTAAGCAATATTTGATTTAAATAAATATTGATTGAGTACACTTACTCTATGACAGGCACTATGCCTGTCACAAAGAGGAAAGGTGATACATCAGTGAACAAGATATGCTCTCTGCCCTTAAGGAACTCCCAGGCTGGCAGGAAAGGCAGACAAGAAAGCAGACAAATACAATACAAAATGATATGAGCTTTGATAAGAGGAGGTTTCAGGTGCTTTGGCAACACTGAGGAGGAACCATGACCAGCCTTGGAGTGCTTTCAGGGAAGACTTCCAAAGAGAGGTAACATCTGATCTAACAAAACAGTATGATCTTACTGATCATCAAAATATGGAGAGATATTATATACAATAAGGACATCTACTGAACCAAGGACTTCCTAAATGGAACAAAAGCTAGATACAATGGAGAAATTTTGCATTTTATTGTATTAGGTACCAATAGTCTTTAATCTCTTTGGCAAATATTTATACATAATGTAGAGCTAGAATTTCATATATATGTGTGACAAGCATGTTGAACAAGTGCAGCTTCTGATATAATTAAATTATTACTCTACTGCTTTATGTCCTTGCTGCTCACATTATTCAATGGAATGTTATTCAGCCATAAGAAAGAAGGATCCTACCATTTGCAACAACATAGATGGAACTTGAGGGCATTACACTAGGTGAAATAAGCCTAACAGAGAAAAACAAATCCTGTATGATATGACTTATATGGGGAGTCTAACAAAGATGCACTCATAGAAACAAAGTGGAAAGGTGGTTATCAGGGGCTGGTTATCAGAGAAAATGGGGAGATGTTGGTCAAAGTATACAGACTTCCAATTATAAGATGAATAAGTTCTGGGAATCTAATGTACAGTGTGGTGATTATAGTTAATAATACTCCATTATACACTTGATAATTGCTAAGAGAGTAAATCCTAAATGTCCTCAGCACACACAAAAGGCAATTTTGTGATGTGATGGAGGTATTAATGGTGGTGATCATTTTGCAATACATAAATGTATAAAATCAATACACTGTACACCTAAAACTTACAAAATGTTATATATTAATTATATCTCAATAAAACTTAAAGAAAATATATCTATGAAAAACTTATACATTTGTTCATAGAATCATTATTTATATCAAAAAAGTGGAAACAACCTAAATGTCCATCAAGTAGTAAGCAGATATCCATTTGTTAAGTGGATAAAATGTGGTATATCAATGCAGAGGAATATTATTCAGGCATAACAAGGAATGAAATATTGATACATGCTTCAACATGGGCGAATCTTGAAAACATTATGCTAAGTGTGAGAAGCCAGTCACAAAGACCACATAATGTATTGTCCCATTTATATAAAATGTCCAGAATACCAAATCCACAGAGACACAGCGTAGATCAATGATTCCCTTGGGTTTGGGGCAGATGATGAGGCCAGGGAGAGGGACAGCTAATGGGTACAAGCTTTCTTTTCGGGATAATGAAAATGCTCTAAAATTAGATTATGGCGATGGTTACACAACTCTGTAAATATACTAAAAACCATTGAATTAGACAATTTAAACAGGTGAATTTTATGGTATGTAAATTATATCGCAAAGGGAACAATGGCAGGCAGCAAGCTGGATCTGGTCTGAGGGCCATATTTTGTCGATCCCTGGTCTACAAAGTTTTTTGCTCTGCCCAGATCCCCTCAAAAATCCTTTTTTTTTTTTTTTTTTTTTAATAACCCTTTTCTGTTTCAGCCCCTGCTCCCTTCCAGTGTGTGAGCAGTATATTCTGGGCTTAGTTCTTTGGAGGCATGTCCTTGGGCTATGGAGCTGCTTTGCCCTGGGCAGTTTAGAGTTTTCCTCCCAGGGGAGTGGTTAACCAATGACTGTCAAATTAGGGATTACCCTGTGGAGGGTAGTTTCAGGTGATCCCCCAGGGGAACTCAGGAGTATAAGAGGAGTCAGTTACCTGAAAAAACAGTGAGCAAAACAATTCTTGTTGCATTTCTTTCTTAAGTGATCTTTTCCAAGATACTGGTCACATATTATGAATTCAGACTTAAGACTGATATATCTATGTATGTGCCAGACAGCTCTAGTTGTATATCTAAAATTGTTCCATAATCAGGCTTATTAACTCCAATCCACCAATCCCATCCTCCACTCTAGAGCCCCTTCCAGAGTTTTCCTTCTGCTTTTATTTCAGTTGTAGGTAGTGGGATGACCATGTTCAAGTCAGAAATCTAGGAGGTTTATACTGCTCCTCACCATTCCTAACTGCTTTTCATCCCCACCATCATGTTCAAACATTATTGAGCCTTGTCAACAGTATCTCCTAAATATTTCATTAGTCTTTCTATTTCAATTAATTTTAGTTGCTACTGCCATATTCTGGGTCTTGATCATATGTAAAACCTCCTGATCTTCCGGAGTAGTTCTTGCCCCTCTCTATTCTATCCTCTTCAGAGAACAGGGAAATCTACACAAATGCAGATTTGTATGTGTCATTGCAATGCTCATAACCATTTGAGGAAGATCGAATAGCTATAGGATTAATGTCCGAATTTACTGTAACAAATGCTTGCTCTTGCTTGTGCTCCTATTTTCCTGTTGGCTTCAATTCATGACCTCTTATACTCCAACAACACAAAATGAGGCAAAGTGCACCACATATATCATTGCTTCATAGCTTTGTGCCTTCTCTGCCCCAAACACTGTTTTTCTCTTCTTTTCAATCAGTAACACCTACAATCAGTTCTGCCATTATATGACATATGTGTTCCTAAAAAACACTTCTGTGCAAAACTGCACAATAAAAATCCCCCAAAATGGGGTTAGGAGCACAGCACTCAAAAATTTCCCAAGTGACACATACAAAGATAAGAGAGGACCCTAATAAAAACAGTAGCATAGCTTTATATACGTTAGGGTTAAGAAGAACACAAATACTATGATAAATATGGCACTCCACTTGGAAAAGACCTGAAACTTGCTTGCAGAAATGGGCAGAAGAGCTGCAGCCTAGGAGTTATCATGAAGCAGCAGAAGGGGGGTTATGTGAAATTGGATGGACAGCTGTAATACCACATGTGAATGGGTGTGGCTTTTAACACCCATAGTAAACTGAGGAAGCTGTTAGATGTTTGCAGTGTGTGCATGTGTTCATTTTGTTATTTTTCTGTAGCTTATTTCATTAGAGCACATTTTTCTGTGTTTCCTCAGTGGTTTGCATACATAAACAAAGACAAAATTTGTGTCATGCACAAATTATCCTTTAATATAGCAATCACAATGGAGCAAATTCACATCCTCAAGACAAGCTTTATAGCACTGCTGACTATACTTATCTTTCAAAAGATAAAAGGGTGGCAGGAAATATGAGCCTGGAGCATCTTGGAGTTCCAGAGAATAAGAAGGTGCTCAAAACAAGGAAAAAAGAAACAAAACAAAAGTATGTTGATGAGATTATGCCAAAGGGATGTAAGAGCCAATTGAAAGAGTTCCCAATGGCCAAAGCTGAAATAATTTGAACAACAAAATAAGATAATATTGAATTAAAACTCAGCATATAAGATAAATACTATGAGTTCATACTGATATAAATAAATGATTGAATAAATAAATAAATTGGAAGAGGAGAGATTAATTTCCTGTGCAGAATTCCGATTATTGATGTAGATATTCCACCCTTGAGGAGAGGAAGCATAACTGGGGGTTGGGAGTCAACTTTACAGTGGAGGAAACTGACAAATAGTACCCCCGCCAGGTGATCAAAGTCAACATTAACAGTCATAAGTTATGTTGATAGTATGTACCCTTGATGTAGTATGATGAAAATGGCACTTTACCTCTGTGGTCCTTCTCTCAAAAACTCATTACCCCAGTCTAATCATATGAAAAGCATTAGATGAATCCCCACAGAGGAACATGCTATAAATGACCAGTAAACCTGATAACTTTCTAAGATAGAAGCAAAGAAAGTCTGAGAAACCCAGAAGCAAGAGGAGCCTCTAAGGGGCATGATAGCCAAATGTAATGTGGTATCCTCATTGGGATCCTCAAATAGAAAAAGGACATTAGGTAAAAACTAGGAAAATCTGAATAAATTACAGACTTTAGTTAATAATAATATATCAATATTAGTTCATTAATTATAACAAATATACTAATGTAAAATGTTAATAATAAGGGAAACTGGGTGCAGAATGTGAGAACTCTGCACCTGTCTTTGCATTTTTTTCTGTAAATCTAAAACTGCTCTATAGAATAAAGTTTATTTTTATTTTTTTAAAAGATTTTATTTATTTATTTAATTGACAGAGAGAGAGAGAGACAGCGTGAGGGGGAACACAAGTAGGGGGAGTGGGAGTGGGAGAAGCAGGCTTCCAGCTGAGCAGGGAGCCCGATGCGGGGCTCGATCCCAGGACCCTGGGATCATGACCTGAGCCGAAGGCAGTTGCTTAACCAACTGAGCCACCCAGGCGCCCCTAAAGTTTATTTTTAAAAATATGGAAGAAGAAGCAACACATCTCTCACAAAACTCCTTCTCATATCCTATTCAAGCTAAGTCAGTCTGCCTCTGGATTTGCAGAGCACCTTTGTCTTAATCTTACTCTCTTATATATTCCATCATGGTGTAATCATGTTTCCTCCCTCACTATACCATCATCTTAAAGAAAGCAATCGGGCTATATGTATTTTTGGATGTCCGGTATTTAGCAC